>NC_059425.1:71316463-71632306 GCF_021028975.2 Sphaerodactylus townsendi
TAATCTGTGCAAGAAACGTGAAAGACTCCATCTTTCTTTTTGACAAAACAAAACGGGGAGCAGCGCGCGGTGTGTGTTTGGTAGCCCGGCCGTGATGAACCTCAGCGAAAGCAAGGTTCTTCTTGTCTAAGAGAGGCACGAAGTTCCTTCTCCTCATTGGGACTCATATCACCGAGTTAAGATTCTACCCTTGAGTAGTTGTGCCCCTGGTTGTATGACAATTTTACAGTCCCAGTGTCTCTGTGGGGTGGCAACTGATCGCATTCCTGCTCCTAGAAAAACTCTGGCTAGATCATGATATGCAGGTACAGGATGCCAATAGAATCCCGGGAGCAATCACTGAGGAAGCCAGGGAGGGGGGGTGTGTCAGGAGACGTTGGAGTTTTCTTCCCAATTCATGTGTTCACCGCATGGGGAGGGTCAGTGAATTCTAGGATCCCTTTCTTTTCCAAAATGAATTTTTGGTTCATGTAACAATAAACTTCAAGCAGCATGCACCCCAAAACTATGGAGTGTTTGCGGCCACTGAAGCTTCAAAATGAAACTAATTTTCTCCCAATAGTGCAAGTATGGCGGAGGGAGAACCGGCTGTGTTTTTTTGTACTATGGGCCGGTCCTTCGTTTCCGAGGGGGCTACCCGTCCATTTGGAGTGAATGGTATGGGCTTAGCCAGGGGAATGCGGTCTGGAGACCTAGCTCCTCTGCCACCTGGGGCCGCATTAAGCAGTGGGAACAGCCGGAATCCACAAGGCGTCGAGGCTATAATGCGAGTGTGTTTAGCGGGGTTGGCCAGAAATGCTTGAACAGTAATGGGAGGCGCTTGCACTTCACTCACCGCTATCAGAAGTCGGGCCCATGTCCGCCATGGGGGCTGAAGAAAGTAAACAGCTGCTTCCTCTCCTGGCTCCTCTGGCTGGCTTGCGTCGGTCACCGCTTTTAGACTTGAGCCAGTGGGAGTACGACCCTGACTCCGCGTGGTGGTTTGGCAGGACGGAGGTGCGCTGTGAGCTGGAGCGAGTTGGTTTTTGCTTCTTGGGACAGTTGGCGGCTAGATGACCTGGCCCTCCGCAGTAAAGACACAACCCAAAGTCGGCGCACGTGGCGTTCCAGAGAGTGGTTTCGGTAGGAGCCGGTGGGGCTTGATTTGGTGGACACAGGCTAAGTGGTTTTAGGGCGTGAAGCAAGGCCTCCTTGACGAGCGTATTCCAAACGAGACGCCACCTGGAGACCCCAACTGGATCCAATCTAAAGCAGATGGTACGAGGAACCCGGAATTAAAAAACACCGCTTTCATCGTAGTTTGCTGTCCACCGCGCATCCGGTAGAAGTATTCGCATTTCATGCGTTCAGGCCACTCAGGAGGAAGCTCGAGGCAGCCGCCGCGACAGCAAACTCACCGGACAAATTCTGCAAACGGGCGGTTGCCTTGCTGGATGGTTTTGATGGTGCGGATAGCTTCATTCTCGGGCGCCTGGATCTTGTGCGTAGCTCTTAAAGCTTGGAGGAACAGTCGGGCACTGTCACGAGAGTCCTCATCCTGCAAATCCAAACAACGAGTCACGAACCAGTCGGCTGCTGCCCCATCCAGGACTGAGCCGATGATAATCCGTGTATTTTTCGGCCGTTCAGACCGGTATAGATCATCAAGTAGTCTTCCAAGTGGGCATTGAGTTGCAAGATGAAGTAGGAAGTTTGGAAGCGGTCCCATCAAAACGGGCTGGTATCGGGGGGGCCGATAGTAGCCCCGTTCGACTGGCCCTGGCAAGCCTGCTGCCAGGAGGTGGTTGCGCTGGTTGAGCAGGTTGGGCAGAGCAGCTGTTATGCACGGGGGGGGCCGGAATCGGGGGCGCTGGCGGCATACAGCTATGGCGTTCGGGTGGCGGGACCCAGGCACAGCGGCCCCCCTGGCACCCGGCCTGATCAGTAACAGCATAGGCTCCAACTTGGGGGCCCCTGGTCTGCTGCCTCGCTTAGTTTACTCTCCAACGTGAAAGCCAGCCTCCCTCTCCTTGGCGAGCCAATGCATCTTGAGTGCGCGATGCAAAGCAGCTTTTCTCGTTCTAACTTAACTGGAGTTCGTCCCGTTTATGGGGCTTCCAGTAGAGTTCACTTTGGTGTGGCGCAGAGCTCCATGGAACGGCTTTCGCGTTGCTGTTGTAAATCCAGTCTGGACTGTTTCCAGGACTTTATCATGGACTGACAGATTCTGGAGCATATTAATGTCGTTGGAGCTGGCGTCTTTGGCAATGCGGTCCAACTTCGGAGCTGGATAACTTTGGCGTTACTTTGTTCCCGGTCCCTCTGCAGGTTTCGCTCTTGCTGCAACTGTGCCCGTTCCTTCCTCCCATAGCTGGCGCTTCACGGTTCCATGCCGCTTGGTATCATCTCGAAGTCGCCCTACTTCCTCATCCCAGTCTTCTCTCGATGGGAGAGGAAACCCGGAATCCGGCTGGGAATGCAGGCTTTCTTCAGACTCTTCGTCATCAGGAGGCGAGCCATCGGGGACACCGTAGCCGCCCGTAGTCGCCGGTGGCTCCCGAGGCACCTCAGGTGCGGCCGCCGGAACGGGATAGGGGTCCGATTGGGGAAGCGATACGGATACCCCTCCCAATTCCAGATTGAGTCCCGGTGTCCTTTGGACGGGCCCCAGTGCTGTGCAATACGGTGGTTCCTTGGGAGCATCACCAAAATACGAAGTCCAGGAATCGTTCAATGGATTCCTGGAGTTGCCGCGATGAAAGGTGAGCGTCAAGCCCGTCTCCTCCACATGACAGGACCTGCATCTGATGGTTTTGTAATAATCCACCACGAGAACGGGTAGAGATCCGATCCACAGGCGCTCGATCCATGGACAATACAAACTAATTTCATGGAAGTCCCCATTGTCGTCGCTTACGTCCCTTCGTTCCAACGGTGAGTAAAGGAAGACTTTACGTGCTGATCACGAGGACGGGAAAGAGCCACCAGCGAGGCCCGATTCTCCTGCCGGTTTCTCCAGATCCAGAAGGGAAAGGCGTCGGAGTCTCTTTGGGGGCTACCGCTTTACTTCCTCGCCAGTAACATTCAAACTCTCTCCATGTCGCCAAGCACAAGAGGTCCACTGCACAAGAATATAGATGAATTAGGATTCCTGCCACAATGTAAGGAATTCCATAGACGCCAGAAATGTCTAAAAGGCTTTGGGAGTAAAAGTGACATAATAATCCAGCCAAAACACCATATACAAGAGGCAGCAATAGCAAAAGAAAAGAGATGCTGAATTCACATTTCCTCCTCAAGTTCTGTGGGGTGACAATCATGGGTTTCTGGGACTGCTCTAACTGGTAGGGCACCTATGGAGGACCATGAGACCATTCGTTGGGACTGTTCATGGTCAAATAAGCTACGGAATGTCAGATAGGGAGGGAACAGCTGGTGCTGAGGCAGCTGTTCTGCATTCAGTTGAGTACATACAAAATAATGACCGAACTATAATGCGGATATGAAATTGGGTATCCCCTTAAGCATGGTTTGTTCTTGACTTAGCAAGATGGACAAATTCCTTTAATGCAAGCTCAAACGCTCACAGTAACACAGGTGTTCATTTAGCTGTTGGTAGGTGGGGGCTCCTGGGAGCTTCCTGCTTGACCTTGTCCGGGGCTGAAAAAGGATGGCTGAGGTCAAGGAAAACACATCCAAATGCCCAGTGAGGCTGGAAAAGCGCAGGGGCAGAGGCAGGATCTTCTGTGAAGCAGAAAAAAATTGTGCAGTGTTGAGTGGGCTTTGAATTCTATGGTACCAGCTAAGGCTGACAGCTGTTGAAGTGCCACATTCATAATAAAATGTTTAACACCTATATGGTAGCCTGCCTTGAAATAAGATCCTGATTTAATGAAATTCTTCTCACAATATAATGTTATCCAAAGGGCATGGGATAATTACCACTTCCTGTCCTCAATAAAAGTGGTCCTTTAAGTGAAAGGCTGTCTTCTAGGTGTGTTCGGAAATATTTATGATTCAGTGTTGTCTACCCTTGAAAAGAAAAAGTACTCCCTTGAAGAAAAAGATACTCCTGAATGGTGTTCTTTTTAAGTATTCAAACTGGGTTCTTAATGTTAGCCTCCTAATAATATGAGGGAGGTCATTTGGCTGAGGATGGGTAGAATAGAGGTTGGAAATAGTTTTACTGAGGACACCAGCAGGTCCAATGACTGGTCCCAGGAACTTTCATTTAGAACTTAGGGCTCTGAACAGCTCATTAGGCTCTGGTGACATGCTGGTCTGAGTAGGCGGGCTGCATAGGGTATTGCAGTGATTCCAGGCAGTGTGAACAAATCATGAACATTTGTGTAAACAGAACACTACTGGTGACAGAGTTTTGAGATGAACACAGAATGTGGGAATAAATAAACATAAAACATAGGAGAGACAAACAATTTGTGGGCAAGGGCATCTACAATGGAAGCAAAAGAGAACTAAAAGTATTAGAAAATATTAAGTGATACAATGTCCAGTGCGGTTAAACAGGTAGGAACTTCTTGCAAGAAGCCGTGACATATTTACCCTGCACTTTAAAAGCTGTTTATCTCTTGGGAGTTCTGGTTCTCAAGCAACATATGACACCCTGGACATAAGTAACAGTCTTTGTAACTACTTCGACTTGAAAAGAGATTGTTGTTCAACATTTTAGTTTAGTAAACTACACATTTTCCATGCAGGGAAATTGTGGAATATACTAAAATGGACTAGAAATAAATATCTCACAGGGTAGAAAGTTACTTTAAAGAGTTCAACCACAGAGCAGAAAATGGCATCTGGGAGAACTAAAAATAGGTTATGACAGCAGTTCCCCCAATGAAACCAAAACTACCTAATTACTGCTTGAAACTTGCTTAGATTCACCATTGCTGTAGAGAAAGCCATAGCAGCCAAGGAGGAATCTTATTATGATGAGTACAAAGGTGGCCTTGTAATCATCTACCCTATTTTTGGTGGTGCTGTCCCAGGAGAGTAAAACTATGGGGAGAAAACAAGGGGTGCCATAGAATGATGCTCTGACGAGTCTTGATTTTAGAACTTACAGACTTCATGGGGGCATCCATTAACTTTCAATCCCAAAATATTTTGTGTATTGCAACAGTGTGAAATATTGGGTTTTACTCAATGTAACATTGTTTCCAGAAAAAAGGCCTCGTCATTCACAAGTGGCTTTAGATTTGTTTATTTCTAAAACTTGAAATCACTTACTTATGGTTCATTATTATACCTCTTTCTGTTTTAATCCATCATTTTTCTAGCGGTCTGTGAATCTGGAGACATCTTTACCTTAGTGACAATAATGTGTTTTATTGCTAGTTCTGTCTCCTAAGCCTTGTGGGTTTCCCTCACTAATCTGGACATTTACAAAGTGCTATCAGGTAACATACTAAATGTTGTTTTTTTTAGTTGTACCATTTGAAGATGCAATGAAATCTGACAGTAACAGCCTGCAGGTAAAAGTGGCCTTCATTATTGATCTGCAACACAAAAGTAAGACAAGATGCCTGTATTTTATCAATTTTGGTGAGATCCCCTTTGAAAAAAATAAGCCTTTAGACAATAAGTGCAGCACCTTTTGTCACGGTTTCCTCCCCTTACCATTGCATCTATTGAGGAACAAAGTTAATTGTGCTCAAACAGTGAATTTTAACTATTTCCCACCTTGAACCCACGATCTGCTCATGACTCTTTTGTTCTTCGTTCTGGGTGTGTTTGTGTTTGGTGGAACAGGAACCGTACCTTCCCCTCTTGTTTTGATGGCACAGCTTAGGTAGGCGACTTTAATCTTACGTTGCCAGCATGGTAACCCCTCTCTTCTGCAAGACCTGTCTTATAGGCCGCATGACCAAGAGGTGCAGACCTGTTGACCTGTGCTCTGATTTGGCTGGAATGAACAAAATGCTCGGGAGGAGAAAAATAAAACCGATTGTTTTCCCTGTGTCTCCCCCCCCCACCGTTCTGGCTGGCGTGAGTGGCCAGAGTGCACACTCTGGCTTTTGCCCCGGCTGCCCCCTCCCCCCACAGCGCGGCGCACTTGCCGCAGGAAGGCAGGCGGGAGGGGCGGAAGCCTGCCGCATTCAGGCCTGTAGAGGTAGAGGTTAGTCTCTATCGGGAGGCAGGCACCGCCGGGAGACCAGAATTAGGCGTGGGAGGGCCACAGAAGGAGGATTTTCCACTGACAGAAATAGTGTGATTGAGTGGCGCATTGCCTGTTGGCTGCCACTGATCTGGCCTCAGCCTGTGTTTTCAAAAGTTGCACCTTCTGCCGTTTTGAAAAGAATTTGCAGGATATAAGAGGGAGAGCACACCAGAACCAGGATGGAGCTGATTTAGATTACTGGAAACTGTAGGGACTCCATGCCCAAACGGTTTTTTTTTGTATCGCGGGATTTTATGGGCCTTGGGTAACATGCCAGTGTTTTGCAAGATCTCTAGTGTCAGCAAATGACTTTGGATTGAAAAATGTTATCCTAGATTATTCTTAAAGAGACATTATTAATGCCTTGCAAAGTTGCTTCGTCAACTAACAGTATCTGAAAAAATGCGAAACCTCTGTTTACAGCTTTCCCTCATAGCACACCAATGTAGAATGCCTATTCTTCGGCGCCATACCCCTCCCCACATAATGCCCTTAAACAGAGTCTCATTCTCATGGAATTACACTATGAGTAAGCAGTGGGTTGTATTCTTTGCCTGAGAGAGGTGCCAGTGCTCTGCACCTTGACCAAACCACTTTAGAAAACTTAGGCGTTTTAGAGGTAAATTGTGATTCATCTGGTGGTGGGCCAGAGCACGACCCATCTGATGAACTCTTTGAGGCTTGCAATGAAGAATGCATTTATAAAGATGCGCTTACTTATTGACTAACACTGCAAACCTAGCAGTGGAGTGATGGTTGGCATGCTGGCAGGGCCAAAGTGATTGCAGTGTGGTGCAGGTAACCACGCTCAAGAGCTGGGAATTAAGTTCGCGGTGTGGCTCAACCAACAGGGATGCTTCCATGAACCCCTGTGAAAGCGTTCTATGGCGAGGCTCATGGAAGCGTGCCTTTTGCCTTTGGAGTTTATGCTGGCAAATGAGGTGTTCACCTGGGCCTAAAGGGTTCAGAAGAAGCCAGACAAAGGCAGGGCAACCCTGTCACAAAATGGTGCTGGCATGTAACCCTGTGTTTGCAGGAGAATAAGATTCTTATCAAGGTGGTGCTTATGCCCAAAGGGTTGTGTGCTGCTTTAATGTGTCTCCCAGCATCAGTCATGGTACTGCATAGAATTGTAAGCCATTGGTGCTGAGTCATTTTCACCTCTTGAGGAGGTTTCCCCGCTTTATCCCAGGAATGTGCCAGTAATCATGGTATACATTTCAGAACATGTATTTGATTATAAACAGTCTCTTTCTTGCTGTAAAAACAATTTCCCTAAACACTTATAATTTGAGATACAGGTGATACTAAACCTTATTGCTAAATAAGGCCGGTATACCGATTCATCTTTACAAATATACTTTATAGGTTTGAGCTCTTTTATGAACACAAGGATTTAATAATTGCTGTGTTCAATTATTTTTCATGAGGTTAAATTTATATCAAATCATAAATGGTGATGCTACTTTCACAAATTATCCACCACTTCTGTAGGTGAAGTGTTGTTGTAAAGACAGCCATATAATTTAGCTAAAATCTTCCTGGGTTTTCTGAGAATACCTTAAGTCCAGGGATGGGTATCAATGGGTTTGGATCTTGATAGAGGAGTAAACCACATGGAAGTGTGGTTGCATCACTTCCTCCTACAAGGCAAAGCTCTAAATCTCTCCGAGTGCTGCTCACAGGGAAAAGGATGTCATCCCCAAGAATGAAAAAGCTTGGGAGGAGTTCAGGATTCTCTCTTTGCCAAGGAGAGGAGGAGTCCAGCAAACATTGTGGCCCCCCTTGCTACAATACAAAATTTTAGACAGAGTCAAGTCAAATAAGAATCTCATGAACTGTGCCTGCTGCCTTAACGTGCTACACACTGAACAATGGTACCATATAAAGAATATCATTGACAGGAATAGATCATTTCATGCATAGAAGTCTTCCCTTTCGCTAAATTACGTTGTGAAATTATAAAATGACAGTTTATTAGGTAACTATGGTTGGGTCCTCAATTTCATTCCATTAATGGTAGAATGGATTTTGTCAGGTACAATATGGAGACCTCTTAGTGATGAGTTGTACATAGAGCTTTCTGAAAGAATAATAACTCAAATAAGCCTGTTCAATTCTTTCCAATGTAGCAAGATGGTTACAGAGACAGCATATCAATATGAATGCTGCTGTGATTCCATACCAACTCAAAACTTCTAGCCATGCTTCACAGAACAATTCAGGAATAGAGCCAATCCCAAGGTATAATCCCTGTTACTTTGAACTCTTCAGGCAGGGTCATGTAGCCTGATAATTCCCTTGCTTCCGAGGGCTCATTCCCTATATACACATCAGTCCTGTGAGGTGGAGTAAATATGACTAGCCCACAATAATTTCTACCTTGATGACTGACCCACAATGGGCAAACATCCATCCGTAACCATCCATCCATCCATCAAATAAATCCATCCATCCATTACAAACCTGTCATGCCATCCATCCATCCATCCACCCACCCACCCATCATCATCATCATCATCATCATCCATCCATCCATCCATCCATCCATCCAAATCCGTCAATCCATCATCATTAAATAATCATCCAAATCCATCCATCCATCCATCCATCCATCAAATCATTATTCATCCATCCATCCATCATACATTAGTAAATGTCCAATCATTATTCATCATGTAAAATGTATCCATTACATAAATAAATTAAAAGATGTTATGTAAGCACCTTCAATAGCTGGGCTTGGTCCTTCAAATTCATCTGGGGATTGTAAATACTTCATGCAATGACTCTCGGTCCTGTCTTCGTATCATGGCAAGCAGTTAGTCATTGTGTATTTTCTTCCTTTAGATGTATAATTCCAAATGGAACTCAAGACGCCTTGCTACCCTGGGGTTTAGGTCTCACTGGTTTCCCTAACACGAGTTTCCATCTCCATGGCCTTCTCACAGAGCTCAAGGGTCCTCTTGACATTGATGGCAATCAACTGCATCAAATTGTGTCAAGAGAGGTTTTAAAACAGGAATGCTCAGGTGCTGTGTGGTTTCCGGGCATATTATGGTAGTGTTCAGGAGAGAATGCTGCTAGAACTGCATTATACAGCATCCAATCTACAATATCAAATCAAAGGCTTTATGAAACTATGTTCCAATGCTGGAATGAAAGATGGTATGTTGTTCGTAAGTTAGAAAAGAACATGGATATCAAACCAGCTACTAAGGGAGAAAAGGTGTAAAAAGTCAAGTTTTCTTCATGAGCTAACAATAAACATGAATAAAAATTAGAGATTAGAGATACAAAAAACCCACAGAAAAAAGACTTACTGTAGGTGGATCCACCAACATTGAAATTAGATTCTGGTTTTTTCAGTAGGGATCTTGAAGCTGCCGGGCTTTCATCTCTACTCCCATGAAATCTTTAAACAGAGTTTCTGAATGTCAGTTAGTGGGCCACAGTACTTGACGAGGAAACCCGTGCACAGTTTGACATCTCAATGAGTCTACAAAAAATGATGAATCTATAATTGTTAATGTCCTTTTTTGGGTTTTACAACTCTCAAAGTTGCTTGTAGCGATGCAGCCATGTTTTTTAGCTGACATCTAATACACTTATATGAATTTTCAAATCAAAAGTATGTATTAAAACAGAAAATTAGTGTGGTGTAGTGGTTAAGGTGTCAGACCAGGATCTGGGAAACCCAGGTTCAAATCCCCATTCTGCCATGGAAACTTGCTGGGTCACCTTTGGGTCAGGATACTACAGTACCTTATGCATCAGCATCATTAATTTTTACTACAGATATGAAGTAAAGAAAAGTCATTACATGGGATACCTAGTATAGATTAGGTTGAAAGTGTTCCCTGTAAGTGATTCCACAATCAGAATGGGCTTTAGCATAGGGTCTCCCCTTAAAAGCAATGGTGGTACATTGGGAGGTGAGGAATTTGAGGAATTTGAAACCTCTTTTCATGCCACTCTCTCATTCGAGCAAAATGGCCCCCTCCCTATTTCTTTTTAGAGTGAAAGGGCCTCCCCTTAAAAGCGTCCTGACTACCAAGTTAGGTCAGGGAAACCTACAAGCGATTCGTAGTCGAGGGTCTTGTATAATGAGAGACTGAATCCATTTTGAAAGTAATTTGATCATTCTCCTAGCTTACAAAAACAAAGAAAGAACAGAGACTATAAAAAAAGAGATTAATATCCTACTAGTATAAATTAATGAGACATTTAATAAACTGAACATATTAAAAAGGTTAACATTGTACCCTTTAGGTGTGGCTTAGACCAGCCAGGGGTAGGGGCCTGAAACTCGTCTCAGATGTTCCGAAGGAACTTCCACGAAGATTTCCCATCAGCTACCCAGCACTGGCCAGAGTGGCCCATGCAGACCAAGCGTGGATGAAGTTCTGTCCCTGGCTATCTGGAGAAAACCATAGATTCTAACGGACATTCAGTGGTAGCAGCTTGCACTAAACAAAACTCATTGTCAGAGGGGTACGAGGTCCAAACAGCACCTGGAGACAAAGCCTCCTGAGGGTGTGCCCCCTGGAGTCCTACCCCCACAAGTTGCTGCAGGGAGCCTGGGGGGGAGGGAGGATCCCATCAAGTGGTGGGTCTTCCCATTCCTTCTAGGTCAAAATAATCTGCATATTTAGCAAAGGCTCATGGTTATGTTATGACTTGAAAACATAGTCCAATGCACTGACCTTGGAGATCAGGAACATGGCCTCGTCCCCCTGTTTTTAGCAGGCCCAATGTGAGACTATCTTTTCAAAGAGTTATTGTTGAAATGCTGACCATAGCAGAAAAGATGGTCCAAGAACTTTAACCTCCCATTTACTTTAACTCTGCCAGCAGCCAGCTGAAAAAGCAGCCTCCTCCATGCTGGACTGTTTTGACTCCGTAGCTTTGTTGGAGGCAAGTCGAGGACTTGCCTCCACTCAGGGGCTGGGCTCTCTGGTCACATGGGGGAGCTGATTTTGCCCTACATGACCAGATGACGTGCGCCCGGAGACATGAGTTACCCCATGTCCCTGGGCAGATACGCCACTGCTCATTGTATCCCCACTTGTGTTTCTGATTGTACAAGATATTGGGCAATTAAATTTGGGGAACTATAACATATAGGAAGGAAAGTACTAGGTGTTGCATAAGATCATGCACAAGAAGAATTATGCTGAGTCTTTCTATCTTTTTGTTGGTACATGGCTGGATCCAAACCAATGCCATTCCAGAAAACAAGAGTATCAATGTCAGAGTGAAGTATTTTGAGTACCATTGCACTGGAGCCAAATATGTCCTCTTTAGAAAGACACTAAACTTTAAAATTAATTCCTCCCTGTTCCTTGGCATATATAATAATGTACCTGTTTATCTGGGCTCGGAACTCTTTACTTTGTTGGGTCCATCTAATTTTCTCTCCACTCAAGCCATCTATCAGTGTAGAAGCTGCCTGCATCTTTTTTCTGCACATTTCTGCATCATTCAAAAGGTCCTAAAATGACAAAATGCCACATAACATTACACTTTTCAAATTATCACCTTGATAGCTCTTTTGCTTCAAAATATCTTATAAATTTACTTAAAACAAATACATGCTTCAAGGCTTATATAGCATAAATGATAATTGCTAGTCTGGAACTGAAATAAAATATTACAGCATTTTGAACATATAGTTGGTAACAAACATTATTAGCTGTTAGTTTACTTTAGTTTCTTGCCTTTCCAGAAACAGCAATAGGTATAAAGACCTTACAGTTCCATCCTAAACAGAATCACATTCTTGTAAGCTCATTGTAACTCTGCTTAGGATGGCACTGAAAATGACCATAGACTCTAGATCCCATCAAGTGGTGGGTCTTTCCATTCCTTCTAAAATGACTAAGCTGAGGCTATTGTACTTTGGCCACATTATGAGAAGACAAAAGAGTCATTTGAAAAGACAATAATGTTAGGAAGAGATAGAGAGAGCTGACGAAATGAGGGACCCAACATGAGATGGATTAGAGAACAATGCATGAAGCCTACAGACTTGAGTTTTCAAGACCTAATCAAGTCTGTTATGGATATGCTATTTTAGGGGTCATTAATTCATAGGGTCACAACAGGTTTGAAGCAACTAGACACCACTTAGCACTCACACACTACATATGTTTCCAGAGGCTATCCCCTGACAGTTGCAGTTTCTAGGTTATCTTCAAGAGCAGCCCCACACAGAATGTGTTGAAATAATCCAACTGTGCGGTTCAGAAACATGTATCATTATGGGCAGATTGGCTAAGTCTAACTAATGAGAAAATTGGCAAATCAGATGCAGCTGATGGAAGGTGTTCCTGGCCACAATGCTAACCTGCTTTTCAAACAGCAAGGCAGAGTCCATGAGCACTCCAGGCGGTTAACCTGGTCTGAAAAGCCAACATGACGTCATCTCTAGAACAAATGGATTTAGTCCCTTTAGAATATCAGCCTTTGTGACCAGCATTACTTCTGCCTTATCTAGATTCAGGTTAGCTTTCCACAGTTTTTTTTTTTTTTTTTTTTTGTCCCAAAGGGAAAAAACTCTACCTTAATATATAGTAACTACCAGAGCATTTATGATCAGAGAAATGCCTTAATAATTTACAAAAGAAATGGCTTTTGCCAGATGTTATTTTAAGGGAAAACAAAGTACGCATATAGTAAAAACAAAAGTTCTATGTTACAAAATGTTTCTCTTTTTACCATCTTCTCCATTCAATTGCTGCATCGGGAATTTTGCTTGCCCTTAGCTTTATCCAGTTCTGCTTGCTTTTCATCATAATAATTCTCTTGAGCCTTTTGCTGTTCCATAATTTACTTGCTATTTTCAAACGTCCTTCTTGTTTTTTTGCCATTAATTGTAGCCTAAAATAAGAAAAAAAATAGAAGGCAATGGCGAAATGAAAGCTTCACACAATTTGCTCTATTTTTCTACAACTGTTTTTTAAGCTTTTTTATCAATAAGATGGAAAGCTACATGAGAACAGAGAAACAAAAAGACAAAAAGAAGTTTAATAACAACTGCCCTAATAGAGCTGCCTCCCTACAAAATGTTTTACACCCTCTAGAAAAGACATGCCTGCTTGAGCTTGGTTCTGTCTCTTTCCAAAGGGAAAGCACTTTAAGGAGAACAGAAATCCTAAATAGAGTCTACTGACCTTTGAAGAGGCTTATTGCTCCCAAGGAAATGCTCTTAAGAATTAGAAGGTACAGAGAGAATTAGAGATGGTGCATAGAGTCTTTTGCCTGTTCACTCAATACTAACAAGACTTCCTAATATTTTTTCATTGGGGCTTATAAAATTTACGATTACACACTTGAGAGGTGAAAAAAGAGATCATCACATGGGACTATTAATAGTACAATTTAGAAGTCACTGCTTTTAAAAATGCATCTTCGCTTCAGAGACTGTACAGCATTTCTTTGGGGGGGAGAATTTCTAAAGGTATTTTTCTTTTCCATGGTTTGTGATGTGTACAAGAATCTCATTAAGTACGGCAGAGCTTAGCTATGACCGGGAGAATCCCCTTGCTAGGAATATATTAGGAATATAGAGAGTTGGGTTTGTGGAAAGAGTGATGACCGCATGAGTGACTTACCTGCACGCTGCCCACAGTGCACGAAAAGAGTTGAGGATGTCACGCTTCCCTGCTGAATAGGCTGTTAGAACCAGTGCTGGGGTGGAGTCGACTTGCAGTTGTAGTCCCACATTAGCAAGCACCAATGACATTCAGGAAATGTAGCGGCCAGGAGGTTCTGGAAGCTGAAATTTAGGCTGCTAGAGGAAAAAGGTTAAAAATCCAGGTTTACCCCCCAAGGGTGGCATTCTATACTGAAATGCTACCTAGCATTCCACCAGCACTTGGGAAGGCCGAGGAAGCTAGGCAAGCGAGGAGATACAGGGGTCTCAATCGCGTGGATGATAAAGGTGGGTGTAAGGCGAGAGGGTTTCAGCTTTGTCAGGAACTGAGGGAACCTTTTTGAGATAAGGCAGAGCCTGTAGCCACCAAAGGGGCCCGGGCTTCATCTTAACCAAAGAGGAACCCAGGCTGCTGGCACTCCAACATTAAAAAAAGGTGGCAAGAACAAGCTTTTAAACTGATCAATCCTTGGGGAAGTGACGACAGGAGGCTGAGGTGACCGGTTAAAGGAGACTACAGAGTCGCATGGGGATGCAGACAGAGAGAGGAGAGGTTTTCTAGAATCAAGCATACATACAAAGCTGAGGAGCATAGCAATGTGTTAAAAGTGATAAAGGTAATCTACTGGCAGCTAGAAGGAGCAAAACCACATAAATCCCAGGTTAGGGAACTAGAGACCCAGGAGTGCTCCTACAAAGTGTCTCTATGCTAATAAAGTAGAAACATTCAATAACCAGCCTAAAATGGGGCAGCTGAAGTCTAGAGGACTTTGAAAAGGAAGGGGACAGGCTTGTTGATGCCTTAAGTGGGCATCACAGAGACCATGGTGGACCATAGGAGAACCAGTGGGATAGCTGTTATCCCGAGGTTACAGGCTCTACAGAGGAGGATAGGACGGAGGCGTGTGGGGTGGGGTGGCCCTCATCCATCAAGAAACATAGTGTCACACATAAAATAGACAATGCACGAGGGGAGGGCTGAGTTCCTCTACAGAAGCACTGCTTGGATATCAATACCAGGGGGTGAAGCATAACTTTAACATTACAGGAATATATTATACGTCCCCCCTGACCAAAGTACTGCATAAGAGGGTTCTGAGGATGGAAAAAGAAGGGTATTAGAAGGAAGGCCAAGCAAAACGCAAAAATAGTGCATTGTGTGTAATAGAGGCGACAAATTTTTAACTATCCCCACATAAACTGGAAAAAAATGCATATTCCAGGGCAGTCACAGTAAGGAGAGAACATTACCAGATGGATATGCCTTTAAACTGGCTGTGAGAGCTTAGAGCAGATGGTTGTAGAGACCAACCAGAGGAGATGTGATCCTAGATGCTAGATTTCCTATATTGGGACCCAGGACCTAGTGCTTGGGAGAGTCCCAGTGTTGTTGAGCCCAGATAAAGGGAACAAAAGCGGAAACCACAAATGCTGTCAGATTCGAAGTATCTCTGCATCTTTGAACAAGTGACAACTTCACTAAATGTAGTTACATTTGCCTTCAGAAAAGGGGAAATTTCTCCCAAAAAAAGATGAAGGGGGATGATAGTGCGCAGAAAGGAAGCTGAAAGGGAAAATCAAGAGGAAGTCAAAAATGTCCAAAGGTTCTTGGAGAGTTATTTAAAAACACAGTCTCTTAAAAGCTCAGCTGGAATGTGTTCACATGGAGTTAAGGAAAGGCAAGCTGCCACAGTCAAAAAGAAAGCCACCATGGTTAACAAAAGGGGCGTTAGAGGAAATTATTAGGAAAAAAAAAAAGGAGTGCTCTTTTTAGAAAATGAAGTCTAACTTAACTGATTAGAAGGAATACCAGAGAGAACACAAATGGTGGCAAAGAGAAGCAGAGCTTAAGCTGCTAAGGGAGGCAAAAAAGGATTATAGAAGAGCATGGCTCGCGAACATCAAGACTAGCTTAACAAAACCAGTTCCTTCCAGAGTACATCAGGTAAAGAAACAGGGAAAGCCATGCTAGGGAATTGCGGTAGGCCCATTAGATGATGGAAGGAACAAAGGTGTGCTAAAAGATTGACCGGCGAGATTGCAGAGAGAGCTGAATGAATTCTTTTGCATCTGTCTTCCTACCAGGAGGTGAGGAGAAGGAATTCCTGCACCTGAACCAAGCTTCTTGGGAGGTGAATCCGAGGAACTAAGCGAGAAGATAGTGGTAGACAAAGGGAAAGAGAGAAGTTCTGGCAGCCATTGATAAACTAGAAATGCTACCAGAATCCCTGGCCCCAGATTACATTCATCCAGAGAGTTCTTAAAGAGCTCAAGCATGAACTTGCTGATGTTCACCTCATATTAATATGCAACTTATCCCTGAAAATCAGAGCTCCATCCCTGAAGAGCTGGAAGGTATGGCCAATGTCACACCAAATCTTTAAAGAAAGGAAAGGGTCTAAAGAAGGGATACCCCGGAAATTACAAGAGCCACTCAGTTTGACATCTATTTCCTGGTAGAATTTAGTAGGAATCTATCATTAAAGATAAAATTATTCAACAATGTAGAGAAAAGCAAGACCCATGCTGAAAGGAAGGAGTCCAGCACTGGCTTTTTGTAAGGAGACAAGAGTCCTGTCTTTACAAGAGCTTACCTAGAGTTCTTTGAGGGGTGTAAACAGACACATGTATGGATAAGGGGAACCAGTGGACATTGTCTACTTGGATTTCCAAAAGGCTTTTTTTGACAAGGAAGTTCCTCAGCTCAAGAGACTGTTGAGAAAACTCAGCAATGAAGGAATAAGAGGGAAGTCCTCCTATGTATTAAAAAAACTGGTTAGCGAAGGAACAGAAACAAAGGGTTGGGTATAAATGGGAAGTTCTCACAGTATGGAGAGATGTAGGGTGTAGCGTGTCCCCCAAGGATCCGTATTGGGACCAGTGCTCTTTCACTTATTCACTAAATGACCTGGGAAGTAGGGAGTGCAGGTAGAAGCGTGGTGGCCAAGTTCTGCAGATGATACCAAATTATGCTTAGGGTGGTGAGAACCACAAAGGATTCATGCGAAGAAGCTCCAGCAGGACCTTGATAAAGTGGGTGAGTGCGAAAACCAGGGAAATGGCCCAAATGCAGTTCAATGTAGCATAAAATGTAGAAGTGATGCACATAGGGAGCCAAAATCCAAACTTCACATACACGCTACAGGGGTCGAGTGCTATCAGTCCACAGACCAGGAAAGGAGGAGTTTAAGGCGTCTTGAGTGGATAGTTCCATGGGAGAATGTCAACTCCAATGCCATGGCTTGGCTGTGAAAAAGGCAAACTCTATGCTGCGAGGGATAATTAGGAAAGGAGTTGATAATAAGCCAAGAGCTGCAAGGATGCGTCATGCCCTTATACTAAAGCAGTGGATTAGCGAAGCTTGCACTAGAAGTACTGTGTTCAGTTTACTAGTCACCCACATCTCAAAAAAGGATGATTGGAAGAGATAGAGAAAAAAGTGCAGAGAAAGGGCAGCAAGGATGATTGGAAGGATTGGAGCACAACCAACTTCCTTATGAGGAGAGGCTGCGAAGCGTTTTGGGACTCTTTAGTTTGGAGAGGGAGATGTCTGAGGGGGGGATATGAGTTAGAGAAGTCTATAAAGGTATGCATGGGGTGAAAATGTTGACCCAGAGAAATTTTTCTCTCTTTCTCACAATCTACCTAGAACCAGGGGAGGCATTCATTGAAAATGCTGGGGGGAAGAATTAGGACTAATAAAAGGAAACACTTCTTCACGCAATGTGTGATTGGTGTCTGGAATATGCTGCCACAGGAGGTGGTGATGGCCACTAACCTGGATAGCTTTAAAAAGGGCTTGGACAGATTTATGAAGGAGAAGTCAATCTATGGCTACCAATCTTGATCCTCCTTGATCTCAGATTGCAAATGCCTTAGCAGACCTGGTGCTCAGGAGCAGCAGCAGCAGAAGGCCATTGCTTTCACATCTTGCATGTGAGCTCTCAAAGGCACCTGGTGGGCCACTGCGAGTAGCAGAATGCTGGACTAGATGGACTCTGGTCTGATCCAGCAGGCTAGTTCTTATGTTCTTATGTTCTTTTACCCCACCACCCCTGCTGCAAGTCCTGTAAACCCTCTGTTGAGGGTCAGGGAAACCCTAGTCAACAAAATGACAGCGAGAAGTGCTAATTGGGAAAAATTATTCCTAACTTTTGCAACAAGCCTCAAACTAAGCTAGGAGGGAAGAAGAAGAAGAAAGGAAGTTCTTCTTTCATAGGCTCCTTCCACACACATTCATAAGATCCTAACATACGTTATCAACAATATTGGACTGCTCAATGTCACCATCTGGAATTGCGACCAAATTTCAGTTTCAGCAAACACCAGATTTGGAGCAACCTGCCCAGGCAAAACAACCACTGAATTACATGGTTAATGAAATTAGGGTGGGGGAAAGCACATCTCCATTGTCATCATACCTAGCATGGTACAGACACAAAAGACCACAAAAACTGAACTGTGCAATATTATAGCAATTTTGTTACTCAGTAATTAGAAACATATAGAAAATAGATGTTGTTTACCTTAAGAGGCAACACTTCTCTGTTTATGCCATAGAATATTGCCATAGCTTGTGTCCAAGAAAGGAGGCCTGCCACATTACCACAGACCTTTTTACCATTTTCAAAAGTATAATCCTCCATTTGAAAATAAGGCTGCAACAATTCCACTGTTTCTTCATTAATCGAATCTTTCGCAAACTGCTGGAGACTCTGCAGAAATGGCCCACTCATTAGCTGAAAAGGGGGGAAAAACAACCAAAGCTGCTTTAGGTGCAGGGCACTTGTGTGTTTATGCTTGGGTTTTTTTTGGTTTCTCCATTCTGCTTGAAGTGATTTTTTTTTCAAAGGGATGGAAATTGTTTTATATTTGTACAACTTATTTACTTTATTGGGGTTTTTTTATTCAATCAAATGCACAAAGCTACTGAAAAGCAACTATTCCACACCAAATTTTTGCTCCCTTTTCTAGGTGGAGTAACAGATCCTCTAACTAAAGGATCTCAGGTAGTACATGTTGGGAAAGACCAAAGACCCTAAAGATCCACTACCAGTCAGACAATGTATATTGTGTACAGCAGTTCATGCATACAAATAAACAGATTTTAGAAAAACTGCAAAATACTAATTACTTTCAAAGACTCGCTCCATGATGGTTTCAAGCAAGGCTTTTCTGGGTCCATTGTTACTGGGTCTATTTTCTTTTGGAACAATAACAGACAGCAATCCATGATCCTCATGATCAGATGAGGTGGCTTGGCAAGTTTTCGAACGGTTGCAATATCTGCTGGTTTGATAGTCTGCAAAGAACAAAATTACTTTCAATTATTACCTAAATAAAATGTCATTAACATGGAGGTAATGTCATCAGACTGTATTTCACTAAGCAACAGACTGTACTAGCATTAATAAAATAGGTTCCAGTAGGAGACCCAGATAGGAAATCAGAAGTGTAATGACAGCAGTGTGTGTGTTGGGGGAGGGGGAAATCCCATCAAATTATAGTAAATATGCAGTACATTTTCTTAAAAATGATATAGTTTTGTATTTTTATGAGACTACATTTGATAATGTTATCAAGAGTTGCACTAAACTTCTAACATAAGGAAAGGCACTAATTCAAATAAATAAATAAAAATGTTGAAAACCATGCTAGTTAACAAATAGCACACTAGAAAACTATCAATGTATAGGGACTTCACGAGAACAGCTGAATAATGGGAAATGGTCACTCACATTCAAAGCAGCTTCTGCTTCTTCTAATGCTGGTCTGGCTGCCTCAAGCTTTGCTTCAGCTACCACTTTCTCTGAATCAATTTCATCAACAATCTTTTGTGCTTTGTCTTTCACACCTTGAACTTCATTTTTCACTTTAGCTGAAGCCTCAGCACTTACTGTTACTTCTGCCAACACCTAATAAAAAATTAAACATCAGGACTGTGGTTATCTTTAGTGATGCAGAATTGGGGGGGGGGTCATCAATTCAAACTCAAGGGTTCCCTTTCTTATTATCAGCCAATACTGTACTTCAACAGATTACAGATCCAGCATGTAATGGATTTGTCCCCTGCCAATTGTTCCCTCCACTTTCCTGAGCAAACATGTTATTGCAAAGATGGCAGAACTGGCAGCAGGTGAGGTTGGCTGGCAAAAATAGATCTCTTGCAGGTCTCTATGTTCTTTATTTGCATTGCAGGCAAGATTGATTGTGCCCTATGGCACATGCCATCAGACAATGGCAATAGCAATGGAATGTGTTAACTGGAAGCAAGTATCTAATTTTACATTAAAATTTTGAACACCTTTTTATGGAACACTGTAATATTCCTGAAGTAGAAATGAATCCTCAAAAGAAAAAATCTGTGCTCTATTGAAATTCTTTTGGGGGCCAAAACAAACAAAATGAATAGCAACAGAGATCAATGCAAGATACTACACTTAGGCAGAAAAAATGAAATGCACAGATATAGGATGGGTGACACCTGGCTTGACAACACTACATGCAAAAGGGATCTGGGAGTCTTAGTAGACCACAAACTGATCATGAGTCAGCAGTGTGATGTGGCAGCCAAGAAAGCCAATGCGATTCTGGGCTGTATCAACAGCAGTATAATGTCTAGATTGAGGGATGTAATTGTACCTCTCTATTCTGCACTGGTTAAACCTCCTCTAGAATATTGTGTGCAGTTCTGGGCACTGCAACTCAGGAAGGATATGGATGGATCCAGAGGAGGGCAACCAAAATGGTAAAAGGTCTGGAATTCAACCCTACGAGGAGAGACTTAGGGAGATGGGTATGTTTAGTTTGGTGAAGAGAAGTTTAAGAGGTGACATGATAGTCATGTTTAGATATTTGAAGGGATGTCATGTGGTGAGGGAGCAAGCTTGTTTTCTGCTACTCCAGAGACTAGGACCAGGAGTAATGGTTTCAAGGTGAAGGAAAAGAGAGTCTGTCTAAACATCAGGAAAAACTTCCTGACAGTAAAGGCTGTTCGACGGTGGAATGCACTACCTAGGAGAGTGGTGGAGTCTCCTTCTTCTGAGGTTTTTGAAAGAGAGGCTGGATAGCCATCTGTGAGGAGTGCTTTGATTATGTGTTCCTGCATGGCAGAGGTTTGAACTTGATGGCCCTTGGGGTCTCTTCCAACTCTATGATTCTATGACAAAATTGTAACCAGGCATGGTAATTGTCTTGGTACTCACTTTGTCTGCTTTTACAGAAGCCAAAGCCAGTTCCTTCTCTTTCACTGCCAGTTCCTGAGAGAGTTTAGCAACAGATTCACTTGCCTCCATCAGTTTAGAAAGACCTGAGCACAGTGATCAAAATAATAGGATTGAGGGGTGTTATGTAATATATACTAACAAATGGGAACCTGCAAAAACGGCATCTCATTTCCCCATCCTTGACTATTTCCTCTTTCACTTCCCTGACAACCTCAAAGCCTCTTTCCTTTTCTTGTTTCCCTGTCTCCTTTCCACTAAACAGTCTCTTCCTTCAATCCCCCACCCATCCACAGCCTCTGCCTAGGAAAACTATGGCCCAGTTGAGTGGTGCTGGCTCACCCAAGCATTCAAGGGAAGGATTCATAGGATTTTCCCACTTAAGCTTCATAGGATGCAACCCCTATTATGGATACAAAAAGTCCTCAAGGACTTGAAGAGGGAATATCAATTTCTCTTCTATCCCTTCCCCTCATTATTTTTTCTTTCCCTCCTCCTGGCAACCCAGTATGCTTGTAAAAACAATTTCTGAATTTTTTTAAAGGACTCACTGTACTTAAAAAATGTTCAGAAAAGTCACAGTAGAACTTATTTTAGTGAAAATGTTTTGAGACAGCTGTCACAGATGTGGTTAGGAATAGGGATTTAACCAAAAAGATTGTGGAAGATGCTTCATTGAAGCTCAAGTACAAAGCATCTGAGAATGGCAAGAATGTCCAGCTTCACAGAAGTTAAGACAGTTCAAAAATGGGGTGTATTGATTGACTGAAAGTCAAGAAATATTCAGATGTATGAGAAACTTGTAATCACTATTTTTAAATAGACTTTGTTATGATCAAAAGCATCAAAAACTAACAACAAAAACTAACAACTGGGACCCTCGTACCTCAGGGACTGTCTGCCCCCATATGTCCCACGCCGGTCTCTGCGCTCGTCAGAGGCCAATTTGCTGGAGATCCCTGCCCCCTCCATGATGCGGCTGGCCTCCACTAGGGCCAGGGCTTTTACGGCCCTGGCCCCTGCCTGGTGGAATGCTCTCGCTCCAGCTGTCCGGGCCCTGAGGGACCTAAATGAGTTCCGCAGGGCCTGTAAGACCGAGCTATTCCGCCGGGCTTTTGGGGAGGCCGGCTGCTGATATAAGTGCCCGTTAACAGCTGAGACCCACTGTTCCCCTCTTAGAGGAGTTTTAGAGGAGTTTTAATAGTTGAACGCCATCTGCATTTTAAATGGTTATGAAACTTGAGCGCTGCATTTTAACTGATACCAATATTTAGCATTTTATTTTGTTTATCCACTTGTCTGTATTCATGTTGTAAACCGCCCTGAGCCCCTTGGGGGAGGGCAGTATATAAGCGGAACAAATACATTAAATATATATATATATTTGAAGTTATAAGATAATAAGTTAGCCATGAATGTGTGCCATGGGACAGCTAGTTATGATTTTAAAAATCAATAAATATCAGAAGCTGAACTGATTATGAGCTTTTTCTCAAAAGGGGCCTGGTGGGTTTCCTCCAGCAGCACTTCACACTCCTGTTAATCTTACCAATGTGCATACGCTCGGCTTGCTCATTAATGCTGGATAACTTATCACTATAAACTTCCTTATAGCCATTAATGAAAGAAAGATATGACTTGGGTGTGACATGAGCTCTTCGTCGGTATCTGTAATGCACAACGATGGTTGAAAATTAAATAACCATGACATTATTTGATGCAGTCTTACAAACAGGTGCACTCACTACTGATTCATGCAAATTTAGTAGTACAATTGACTAGTATAACTAGAAGAGGCCTCAAGTTTCCCTCTCAAATTTAAGGTAAATAGATTTTGATGTGATACAGTTGTAAAAATTGATATCTGAAGAATGATTTTTGAAATGATGAATGGGTATAATCTTGGAGTCAGTAAGTGTTCTATTTATTAAAAAAGTATATTCCATTCCAGCCACCAAAAGGGACCAAGGTAGCTTATATAATACAAGCAACACAGCCTCTTTCACTCACACAATAATGATACATATTAATACCAGAAAGGAACTCAATGTTATTGGGAAGCAAAAAGGATGCACCAAAGTGTTTTCATATAAAAACATATATAAAACATTTGTGTAAGATTTTTCTAAATATAAGGGCTATTCAAGTTCCCTTGATATGTTTGTCCAGCAACTATATCAACTGATATCTTAAAAGGAAAAAAAATACTAGTTTTTATGTATTCCATTACAAATTCCATCCTCCACTTGAGTAACTACAGAATTATTATATATATTTCAATTGTTACCTTTGGAAATAATTCTCACAGCTTTCTGAAACAAGGTCATGAAAGATGCCCATCGTTTCTACTACTTGTGATTTTACTTCAGCAGAACAGACAATGTTAAATCCTGACAGAAAATAATGGGATACAGCAACAAGGGCTTCCTTGGGCCACCGAGTGAACCAATCCATGGTACAACCTGATATAAGACCAGGAAATTTCAAAGAGCGTGCGCGAAATTTCTCACCAACCTAACAAGAATAGGGAAAAATACAATGTAATATAAGTAATACATCACATCATAGGAAGTTTAGTTTTTAGTAAACTTTCTCCTTTACATGGGCCCCAATTTAGTTACATACAAGTGAAAAATGTGTGCATAGCTCTTGTCAGATTGTTATTGATAGCACCAATTATTTGTTTGCAGGAAAGTGAACTGAGAAACTGAATTCAGTCACTTAACCCCCTCTGCAGCTTGATGGACCAAAAAGAGTGACAATCATTTGTGCATATAGTTTTCATCTAGCAGTGCATGTGTGAAATCTTGCTGCTGTGTGCCTATGTACTTTACTTAAGCTGGGTCTGAGTTACATACTGTGCCCCAAAATGTTACAATACTTGCACAGATTTTCTTTTCCCGAGTTGTCTATAATGACCCTGAAATATGTATACTTAAAAGGTCATGGTAAATTTGAGTATCTTTATTATGGACACTGATTACAAAAAGCTCAGTATGCAAAATATAACAACATCAATGCCCAGCTGGATCAGACCCTTGGTTCATTTAGTTTCCCAGTGGCCAATTAGCAGTGTAGTCTTAAGAACACCTTCCTGGATGTAAGCCTCCTTGAACAGATCTGAGCAGGATTCAGAGTAGACTAACCGTCAATTGCTCTATGGATTACCCAGAAGGCTTACAGGACTACAATGCATCCTGTTGTTGTTGTCCCTCAGCAACTTGTATTCAGAACAGAGTTCCCATCTGGGAGCATTTGGGGGGGGGGGCCCTGAAACATTTGGGTGGTAGAGACAGGGGAAAACATCATGGTGTTGTGCAATGCTCTAGAAATCCCTCGTGCAGAAGTGACATTTTGAAGTTGCATGATATCACCCTCCCACCATTTTTCTCCCACTGCTCCAAAGAAGAAGGATGGGGCCCCAGCAGAAGGAGAAGGATGTGCCCACTGAGGCATATATCTAACTTTAAACACTGGCTAATCATCTTTGATGAATCTATGAATTTTTTTAACTACCTTTTAAAGCCAACTTAGCTTACAGCTATCACTATTTTTAGTAGCTATAAATTCCACAAATTAATTATGCATTGTGTGAATATATTATCTGGGATTACATTTTTCAATAAAGGCAGATGTTTTATTTACTAAAACATTAATCTGAAGGTTGTGGGAGAAATGTACTTCTGAAAAAAAATTATGCATTCACCAACAAGTGACTAAATACCATGTTTCCCCAAAAATAAGACAGTGTCTTATATTAATTTTTGCTCCCAAAGATGCACTATGTCTTATTTTCAGGGGATATCTTATTTTTCCGCTCCACAGCTGCATGCTCTGGTGTTCTGTTCGACGGGCATGCTTCCAAACAAAAACTTTGCTACACCTTACTTTCGGGGGATGCTTTATATTTTGCAGTTCAGCAAAACCTCTACTACTACTACTATTTTCGGGGAAACAGGGGTGGGAAGAATGCATTAATTTTTCTCCTGAATCATTTGTTCAGGTGAAGGGACAAGGTGATGTCTGATTTCCAAGCAATTGTACTCCTCATCTCATATCTGTTACCACATTCCTTCAAAGTTCCAAAATCAAACAAGAGCCTGCAACTGCACAACTTTGCACCAAGGCTGAGGCAATCATTTGGAACATTCACTGTAAACATGGTGTTGCACCTTGAGGCTCCAGACTGGAAACTGCTGCAAATGTTCCTGGACATTGTTGTGTTCAGACATGTGGCCAGGGGCCTGAGCTATGATTTCATACTGATTTGGGGGTGACAGTGCAAAAATCATAAGGATCCATGGGGGTCCATGTTTTCCAAACAGGTTTTTGCATCACTGCAGTGCCATGGAGCGTAGGATGCATGATTGTTGTGTTTAGACATGTGGCCAGGGGCTTCAGCTGTGATGTGCTGGTGATTTTGGGGTGACATAGTGCAAAAAGCATGAGGATCCATGAGGATCTGTGTTTTCCAAGCAGGTTTTTGTGCCACTGCGGTGCCACGGAGCATGGGATATGTGATCATTGTGTTCATACATGTATCTAGGGGTATGAGCTGTGATGTGCAGGTGAGTTTGGGGTGACCAAGTAGAAAAATAATGAGGACTGTTTTTAAAGCAGGTTTCTGCACCACTGCAGCACCATGAAGCATGGGATGTGTGACTATTGTGTTCAGACATGTGGCTAATGGCTGCAGTTGTGATGTGCTGGTGATTTTGGGATGTCTTAGTGCAAAAATCATGAGGATTCGTGTTTTTCAAGCAGGTTTTTGCACCACTGCGGTGTCACAGAGTGTGGGATGCATGATCGTTTTGGTGCTGCCTGTAGATTAAGACATGTTCTATAGTTTCATGGTGGTTTAATTTCACTCCAATGCAAAAATCATATGAATTCATGAGGATCCATTCAAAACCATCTGGATCTGGCTATTACCCAGATTTGTGAGTTGGGGCATGTTCTATAATGTGATGGTGACTTTGAGATGACCTGGTGCAAAAATCTTTGTTTGGTCGTGATGGGGGAGGGCGGCCGCCCATATGGGGAGGGGGCAGAAAACTCAGATTTTGCCCCAGACTCCATTTTCCCGAGCTACAACTCTTGTGTTCCATGGTTAAGTATCTTACCTCATAAGTTCTGGGGCATCCTGGATGGGATGTTTGTAGGGATGGGGGGGTTGGGTGCTGAGGGGGGCTTGGTAGGTGGGTGATTGGTCATGCCTGTAGTTTGTATCTAGTGCTGAATCAGACCTGGTTATGGTCATGGAAATGTGGGGGGCATTTGTTTTTCCATTCAATGGAGCCTAAGGCCTGCATTATGTTTTTTTTTAAGCACAATTTTCCTACCTGTGTCATGGGGCATTCCTGGACTGAAAGGGCTTAAGGAAACAACTAACTCTGGCCACGCCCCATGAATCACCTACAACCATGCCTGCACAGAGACTGAACCTCATTTGCACTGACATGCAACCACTGCAGAGTTACATCAGCATCCAACAGCAGTCCTGCACTGGCATAAGGGTACATTTAATTTTTGTGCCCATTCATTCCCTCCATTAGGACTGTGCTATGATAATGGTATAAACAAACTTGCATATTGGTGCATCTGGAAATTTTTCCATGACGTTCTGCTGAGTTTTGCCATATGCAAAACATAGGAATGGAATGAAATATATTTTAAAAGATCTTTAAAGAAAGTGTCTCACTGAATTCAACAAACCTAATATTGGGCTGCGTGTCACAGTTTTATAAGTTACAGATTCAAATGAACTTAAAAAGAACTGCTGTCAGAGCAGCTCTCTTAAGATGGGCCTCCAAGAGTAAGCTTCAATGAGTAAGCTTCAACTTGTGCCTGATGTGTATTTTTTCATTAAAAACATTATTTTGTACTTTTTTCTCTTTACAATTCCTCATAAACCTTGAGTGAAAACATTTTCCCATGAAAAAAAATCTGCCTAAGGATATTTTTTAAAGGAACTCACTGGAGAAAAGCAGAGAACAACATGAAGATTTTTCCTGGATCGTGATATAAAATATTCGTAAAGATTATCAAAAGTTGGTGGAACTCGTGGTAACTCTTTTTTCATTACAGATATCAGTCCTTGAGTTATTTCATCAAGTTCATCTCGAGGAAATAAATTGGAGATCTTAGCAAAAGATAAAATTTTAAAAAATTGGCAAAACATTAAAATTTGAAATAAAATACAGATATTAAGCTCATTACAATACTATATTAGGGCAGTTTATAAATTATTTATTTCTATCTCCAGATATGCATATCCAGAATTCAAGCAGATTAAATGCCAGCTTCTTCCTCTATTTGTATTCGTATGTTCTAAGCATGCATGGAAGAGCCAGGGCTAAAACTACGCCTATAAAGTGTTCATCAGACAAAGCAGAGTGGAGAGTGGGCTACAATTGATTTTGCAATATTTTAATTTCTAAAAAGGGGTCCCATGGACACAGCATGAAAAGATGAATCAGAGAGGAAAACTGCACATTGAGTACCTAAGTTACTACTGTTTTCCATTATCTATCCAGTCAGGGATACACATGTAGAAGGCAACCTTCCAAATGTGTAACTCTCTGTCTGGATTTTCATAAATATAACACTGGACAATATTCTTAGAAATAGCATTTTGGGCAGTATTCAACTTTAGGCAGGAGAAAGTTCTTCCAATTTAAGGATTAACCAATTTAAACCAAGCCTATTTGCATGAGTATACAAAGTACCCAAGTAAAGCAGGCAAACAACAACAACGAAACAATCCTTTTCAAAGTCAATCTGAAAGGGTCAAAAAATTCCTACTTGGCCTTCAATCAACCAGCTAATCCCACCTTGCCAGACAGAGGGATGAACAGGTGAGTAGCTCAACACAGCAAGTACCATTTTTGAGAAGTAAGTCTATACAGTTTCTTTGTTCCCCCCTTTCAGTGGATGAGGAGGCCAGTTTTCTCAAATACGCATTCAAAAGCTTCCTTTTCTGGAAAAGAAAAGCAGGCTTTATGCTGTTTTATGATGTTGTGCGCCGCCCTGAGCCCTTTGGGGGAGGGCGGCTTATAAATATAAATATATAAAGAAATAAACATTGGAAGTGGTAGAAATGTTGCGCTGTTGTCCATACCACCAGCATCAAGGGACTTATCCTGGCAGCCAACTGCTGCAGGGCCCAAACCCAGAAGCTGGGCCCTGCAGTAGCTGGCCATTGCCACAAATGCCTTCATTGGCAATGTGGGGGGCATTTCTGGAGGCAGAACCAACTTTAGTTGGCTTCCAGTGCACTTTCAGCAGCACAAACTTACACATGCAAAAAGAATGGTGTTTAAGTCTTTCAAAAGAATGGGCTGCATGGGGAGAGGAAAGTGCAGTCGATTTTCCTTTGGGGATGGTGCCCGCCACTCTGATTCCTCTTAAATGGATTGCACTATAATCTTTTTAAATGTCCTACATCAATCCTGCAAGAATGCAGTGCCTTTCAATATGACAGTATTCTGAACATCAGTGGCCACAGTTTGCCCTTCCAATAAATTATTACAAAAATCAGTTATGAAGAATACCTAATAATTTTTACTGGAAAATTATCTTTTACTTATATATTTTGGGTGTACATCTGCAATATATTTTGTCCTAGGCATTTGGAATTCAGCAGGCTAAAAGTCCAATAATTATAACAACAAAACAAATAAAATGGGAAGTGCTTTGATGAGTAACCCTAACCTCTCCAGAAGAAAGCAGATTGTTAAGATATTCAAGAAATGCCTCATCTTTTATTTCATTATCTGTGAAAATGAATGTGATTCCTTTTCCTTCAGCTCCAGCAACTCTATATAAAATCTTTAGATCATCTGTGAGATTTGACGCATTGTATGATCTGGGAAGGGGGGAAAAACAAGCATAACATTACCCACATAATAGCTATCAGACAAACTATGCCAATGAAGTCAATGGAGAAAATAAATTGGCATGTAATTCAGCATGAATTGCTTTTTTGTGCCACACTGATGAGATGCAAACTGAACAGAAAGTGTGGGTATAATGTAAAGGATATAGAAACAGCATCACTAGAGACAACAGTCAGGCCTGTAGTCCATTACTCTGTAGGGAGCTGGACTATAAGCAGTGGTAATAATATGAATCCATTTATTATTTAGGCACACTGATGCCAGCTGCATTACCTTCCAAAAGTCGGGGTGGTGGTGGCAAGGAATCTGATATGCTCTGTCAAGTCCTAAAATGTGTGATATGTGAATCAGTACTGTGATAATAGCATGCACATTTTCCCAGCAACTGTGGGTTAAGATTTGGATCCAAAGATTACTGGTGTTAGGAAAGACACTTCTTGCTCTTGCTTCTCTGTGTTCAGATCTAGGTTCCAAATATGTACAGATTTTTCTCCCAAGTGTGCAAACATAATCTTGCCAATCAGATAAATTTGCAATTCAATATTTTATAACAGTACACAACTATGCATTGTTGCTAATGTTGTATTTTGTGCTCAACTAAGATGGCATGTTTTTCTCATGCAAGAAAGCTTTCTCTGATGTGACAAGTTCTTCTGTGGATGAGTTCTGGCACTAGAAGAAGCCTCCTGGATTGTGCTGAAGGATGGCATCACTGTTGGTTGGATGGTTGAAGGAAAAAATTCTATGCTTCTATCAGCAGTTAGCACTTAACAAGAAAAATGTACCTAATTTAAAATAAAGGATTAAATATATTATGTCACGTGCTGTGTTCCTGTTGGCAAGCAGGCCAAGCCTGTAATTCATCTGTTCTTCAAGACGGAAATATGTGTTGAAGCAGCGGATTTACTCGGAGTAGACAAGAACTGACAGATACACAGTCACCAGTGCAGTTCTATTTATTGCTATCTACTAACAAAGTGCTTCGCCAGACCACAAGTGTTTTCAGGCACACATCACACTGTTGTCTGTGCTAACTATATACAAAAGTGGTACCAATCAGGTGCCCTCACCTTATCAGGTTTGCACACAGTACAAGCTGTGCACTTGGTACTAATCTGCACATGGCACCTATTAGAAGGAGGGTCCAGCTGTCATTTAGATTTTGTTCATCTAAACATTCACACATGTTCTGACAATATGATGTCATGTCTTCACAAATAGTAGCAGCTTTTAGCTTAACAGAACAAACAATAATCAAAAATCTTGTTCAAATATATTATTCTCACCTAGTTAAAGTTATTTGAAATATTTTGTATCCAGCTATAAAAGAGGCCAGTCTTGACAGACTCTGTTTTCCAGAACCACCAACTCCTACAAGTAAAGCATTTCCACATGCTGTCCGAATTATTCGGGAAATCTAAATTACAAAGAAAAGAAAAGGAAATTAAATTAAATTAAAAGTAGCAGAAGACAGTGATGTGCTGCACTAGTTATACAAGGTTAAATCATTAGTTAAGTAACAGTTTTCTAAATAATTACCACAAGACTCATTTGAAAAAAACATCCTTGAAAGGTTATGTAAAGCAAACCATATACCGGTATATAATTTAGAAGAAGAAGAAGAAGAGTTTGGATTTATATCCCCCTTTCTCTCCTGTAGGAGACTCAAAGGGGCTTACAATCTCCTTGCCCTTCCCCCCTCACAACAAACACCCTGTGAGGTAGGTGGGGCTGAGAGAGCTCCAAGAAGCTGTGACTAGCCCAAGGTCACCCAGCTGGCGTGTGTGGGAGTGTACAGGCTAATCTGAATTCCCCAGATAAGCCTCCACAGCTCAGGCGGCAGAGCGGGGAATCAAACCCCGTTCCTCCAGATTAGATACATGAGCTCTTAACCTCCTACGCCACTTTTCCCATACTAAAACTTTCCCATACTAAAAAAAAAAATGATTGCCATTATATCTCTGATTCTACTTTTGATTCTGCCTCATATATTGCAAAAACTCTGGCTGTTTCCGCACGGGCAGAATACAGCGACCCAGGGACGCTAAAAACAGCGTCCCTGGGGTGGGGTTCGCACGGCCGCCGTGGCGTGAAACCGCTGTTTCTGAACCTTGCTCCCTGTGTGAGGTTTTTCAGAAACAGCTGCATCCAACCGCTGCCATGCGAATGGCAGTGTCCAGGAGGCGCCATTCCTCTCCTTTCCTGAACACCTTACCTTCCCTCTGACATTCCGGTGCGTCACCCAGGCCTGGGGACATGCCCCCCAGTCCTGCGACTCTAGAACTGTCGCGCAGGGCAGGGGGCGCGTCCCCTGGCCTGGGCAACGCGCCGAAAGGTTGGAGGAAAGGTAAGGCATTCGGGCACCGGTGCCGTCTTCCCTGCCTCTACTGGGACCGTTCATGCGAATGGTCCCGGGGGAGTCTGAGCAGTGGCATCATATACGCCGACGCCCCCCCCCGATCGTGGTCGTGCGGAAACGGCCCATTTTTAGAAAAGCATTTTAGAAAAGCATTAGTTTGCAGCATTAGAAAGTTCCCATAATAAAGACACTTAAAGTTTTGTTATACAACTTCATTGAAGTTTTATAATTAATCACATCAGTTGGTAGCTTGAGGGTCACCCTGGACTCTATCGTTGGAGGCCCAGGTGACAAAAACCACCCAGGCTACCTTTTACCATCTGCACCAGGCAAGGCAGTTGGCTCCATACCTCTCTACCTCTGACATGGCCACAGTGATCCATCCAACGGTCATCTCTAGAATAGACTATTGTAACTCGCTATACGCTGGCCTTCCTTTGGCCCTGACCTGGAAATTAAAACTCATTCAAAATGTGGAAGCCTGGCTCCTTTCGGGAGTTCATAGTGGAGACCGGATAACTCTGGTCCTGTATCAACTCCATTGGCTGCCGATCAAGTTCTGGATCAGGTTCAAGGTGCTTGTGTTGACATTTAAGGCTGTGAACGGTCTTGGACCTATATACCTACAGGACCGCCTCTCCCCATATTGTCCCTCGAGACCCCTCCGTTCATCAGGTGGAATTTGCTGGAGGTCCTCGGCCCAAGACAGGTCCGGCTGGCCACTACTAGGGCTTTTTCGCCCCTGGCCCCCACCTGGTGGAATGAGCTCCCACCTGAGATTAGGGCCCTGCGGAATATTGGTGAATTCCGCAGGGCCTGTAAGATCAAGCTATTTTGTCAGGCTTTTATATCTTGCCAGCTGGCCTGACCGGAACATCGCACCTCTCATGGGTGTCTTTTATAGGGTTTTATCGCCATCTGCTTATTTGTTGTTTTATCATTGATAAGTTTTAATTGATATGGCTAATTGTATATTGTTTGATTGTATTGGTTTTTTTGGTTTACTGATGTTCACCCCCCTGAGCCCTGTTGAGAAGGGTGGGATATAAATTTAATAAATAAATAAATAATATTGTACTTCAAAAATACACATTTTTCTGCAGTCCTTCAGTCTGCCATTGCCTTCCTGCACACAGCAACACATCTTGCTTGGTAGTCTCCCATTTCACTATTGACAGTGACCAACCCTGCTCATCTCCCAAGTTATAACAAGTCAATACTTTAATTAAAGAGCTGTTAAAAACCTACTTCTGAAAAATCAGCTAACATGTGGTAATTCCCATCCACTTTAGAATAGAAAAATGTATAATAGAACCTGGAGATCTTAGATGTCTATTTAGTAAACCCATTATTTCCTTCCAAAATAATTCATCAATAGAAACTATTTTTGGTGATATACAAATTGAAATGAAGATAAATATAAAAAGACAAACCTTAACAAGATGTGTTATTGCATCTTTGAAAAACACCAAATCAAGGAATGATCCTCTAACAGATTCATTGAATTGTTTCTGGTAAAACTGCAGTTTTTCACATAAAAATTCAAAGCTTGGAATCTAAAAGGTGGTGAAAATAAGGAGAAAATAAACAATGAATTCAATAAATAAATAATAAGTTAGAAATAAAAATGAAAATAAAAATACACACATTTTTGGCATATTGTCAAAAATTAAACTTTTTTATGCAGAATTCTATTAATTTATTCTGTTTACAGATTCTATCTTAGAAATATATTGTTCTAAAGACAAAGAAATTTCCTTCCCTAGCAGCACTGAGGCACTGAAGTGCAGAATACTATATTCAGATCCCAACTGGCTTCACAGATACCTTGGGGATTTTTTTCTAGCACTACAACTCATCCTTGTCATCTGTGTGAAATGGCTGTTTTGAATGTTATTACTGATTGCTTGTTCTGCTGACTGCTACTACATCACCCCCAGTTACAGCAAATTCTAACCCTGAAGATCTTATAGAAGTGATACAAGAAATTATGCAGATATCTCTGGACTTGGCTGCTCAAACAACTGCTAATTCAGATTACTTCCCCTTCACCCTGGCTGATCAGGTTGCCAATTTATTAACAGGTTGTTTGCAGCCTATTTCTGTCTACTCATAGAATCAGATGGGAGTTGGCTTCTGATCTCCTTCTGGGGAAATTTAGCTCCGTACCCAGAGGTGGAGTCTACTCCCAGCTGATGGAAGTACTTCTGATCTGAGGTGGGATCCAACCAGTTCTCACCACTTCTCCAGAAGTGGTTACTAATTTTTTCTGAGTGCCGAGAAGGGGTTACTAAAGCAACCTCCCTGCCCAATAGGGACTGGAGGTGCGTGTGTGCGGCGCCACCACTGTTCGAATCCCACCACCATCGGAACCTGTTATTAAAATTTTTGGATCCCACCACTGCTTCTGATCTAGTATCCTTGAAATTTTGCTGCCTCCCAGATTTGCTGAGATTCAGTAAATTTGCGTGATGACGTTATGATCAAAAGCCCATCTAATTTCTCTTCTCTTCTTCCCATCCCAAGCTATCAGCTTGGACTATGGAGACAAGAAGGAAATCAATCTTTTTCTCCATGGTCTCAAACTTTCATTTTGGGATGGGGGGGATTCAGTTCCTAACTTTTCACCAACAGAGAGCAGCAAATTTGTTGGGCAACTATTTTCGTTGCTCAAGGAAAACCAAACACATTCATGATTAGTTTTCAGCCTGACTCTGGCCCTTTCTGGACAACCAAAATAAAATGTTTTGAGGCAGGAAATAAAACATTTCCTCTGTGCAGTTCCACAGTTCTGAAATGTTCTGAAAAGTTTTATTTGCAGCTTCAAAACATTTTATACGCATGCTCTTTTAAATTGGTTCTTTAGCCTGAAATGTTTTTAAAACGATTTCAGGGCTGTGCAATCTATTTAATATGTTTTCCATGCTTCTCTGCCATCCCTGAACTTCCTCCTCTGTGCCATTTTCTATCATCTCACTGCACTTACTCCGTTACTTCTTTCCTGATTTCCAGGTTGTTTTTATTTGGGGGGATTAAATCTTTGAAGCTTTGATTACATGAACAATGGAGAATGCAGCACGAAGTATTGAAGCACCGATTTACCAGAGAATTAAAAATAATGGAAAAAACACAAAATGATAGCCAGGAATCATTTCAAAGTGAGTGAATGTGGACAAATGGGGGCAATCAAAAACATTTTGCAAACTTTAATAAAGTGAATTTAAAAATGAATTTATTAAAGAATTCATGGTAGCTTGGGCAAGAAATTTAGGTCATATCATGCAATTAGAAGATTGGCAATTTCCTTGCAAAAGCAAGTGAAATTCACAAATAATTACCATATTAAAGAAAAATATATATAAAATACATTACCAATGGTATTTAACACCAGTAAAGATCTCAAAAATGGCCAATAATGATAACAACAATTTAGGTTGGAAGTGTCAGAAAGGGTGTGTGCTTTTTACCACCAGTAGTGAAACTGTGACAAAGCAAAGATATTTTAGAAAGAAATACATGAAGAAATCTCTAAAAGTCTGAAAAGGAAAATCATATCCAACCCGGAAACTTATATACTTGAGATTCTAGACCAAAAAAGAGGAACTTTTTAGATGGGGAACTTTTTAGATATTTCTCTGCTGCCATAAGAATAACATGAGCTAAGAAATGGAAATCAGGAGAAGTAACCACCAAAATTTTGAATGGCAATATAAGATACTAGATTTAGCTAAGTCAGCAAAATTAACTAGTTATACAGAAGATAAACAGATTACAGATTTTGCAATAGAATAGAGGTTATCAACTGAATATATTGACCAGAAAATCAAACATAATAGTTTGACTTTAGGGTATATGACATGACAAGGATGATTACATGATTTAACGAAATATGATTACTATATATAATTTTCTTTGTGCTTTATCTCTTGGATGGAAGTTTTTCACCTTGAAGGCAGAGACAGGACAAGCAGCAAGGGTTTGATGATTATCTTTGAGTTCTATGTAAGGAAAGTTGGAAGTCTTCTTTTTTTCTTATTTGTAAAATCTTGATAAACTTAGAAAATATTGTATAATGTTTTCTTTGTTTTTTGTATACTGTGCTTTAATTTCTGATATAATAAAGCATGTGTGTATGTGTGTGTGGGGGGGTATATATAATGTTTTCAAAATGTTCTGCAAACATTTTCAGGGACTTGTGCGGAAATGGCCTATGTGTGTCAAACAGGGTGAATTCAACTGCTGAACAGGTTCAATGAGAAATTCATGGCATCCTTAGTCATATGGAGGATCATTTTAGCAGTTGTTGTATACATTCTTCAGTTTTATGTAGCTCTAGTGCATTTTACATTACATTGCTTTTATAACCTAGAAAAGCATCAGGAAAAAGAAGGGACAAGGAATCAATTAATTAAATACCAGTTCATAAATTTTGGGTGCTTCAAACACGAAATCTTCAGGCTCTTCACCAGTTGGTTCAGGCATATCTCGCAGAAAATCTACAAAATATGGCTCTGGTTGGATAACTGATACTAATTCTGCATCAACATGCTCATCAATTGCCCTACTAAAGTTTCTGTCAAACCAAATTTCATCTTCTTCACACACAAACCTGTAAGACACAATGAACAGAAAGTCACTTTAAAAATAAGTTCAATAACTATAGAAGCTATTCTGTTTACCTGAAGGGAAGACTAGGGTTTTCAACATGTCATAATGAAAAAAGGGCAATTAAATTAAATTCACATATAAGTTATATACATTATTAAAACTGCTGTTTTTAATGTTTTAAAATGGAATTGTCTCAAATTTAGGGTCATTGTGTTTTGGGCAAACATGGTAAATTGAAGCACGGAGGGGGCTCAAATATTTCTGAAGCAAATGCAAGCAAATGACACCTCTTCCAGGGGAGCTTATCATGGAACTTATCATTCAAACAATGGTTCAGGCTGGGCAGCAAAGATGGAAGTTTCTTTTACTGAAACTAGCAAGTTACTGATACTTCTAGATCCCTAGACAAGGAATATGGGAACCCAGGTGCAGTTCACGCCACTGAGCATAATCAGCTCCTAGGACATCCATTTAATCATATTTTGTGGGTTTTTTGAATCCAGAAGATTTCAATCTGAATCACGTACTTTGCCCTTTATTGGCTATGTCTACCAAATTAATTGTTTTCTGAAACTCGCCTTGTAGGCGTTGAACCTTACAAAGTTAACTTTCTTCTTTATAAAATAATTTTATCACAACTTTAAAAAATACAAATACAAATGAGAGACATAAACAAGGTGCAAGGGCTCCTGTTTTCCTCTGTACCAAAAATAAACAGAACTAAAAATTTACCACTTGCTTCAGTGTTGTGTAGTGGTTAAGAGCAGTGAATTCTAATCTGGAGAACTGGGTTTAATTTCGTACTCCTCCATATGAGCAGCAGACTCTTATCTGATGAACATACCCCTGTTTATTTCCCCGCTCCTACCATGGAGCCTCTTGGGTGACCTTTAGCAAATCACAGTTCTCTCCAAACATTCTCAACCCCCAAGGTGTCTATTGTAGGGGAAGGAAGAGAAGGAGTTTGTAAGCTCTGAGTCTCCTTACTCTTCTTTAATATGCATTAACATAGCTGCAGACATGCCCGAGCATTTTTCAAGAAGAAATTTCATTCACAAGAAGGTTTGTTTATCATGTGGTAGGTTTTTCCCCCTGATACTTATTTTTCTCAGTTCACCTCTGGGGCTGTCTAGACTTCATAATAAGACTGTGTGGAAGATGATACTCCTTTGCCCAATCTAACTGTTTTGTCAATAATAAAATGAACATACCTGTCAGCAATTACTCTAGTGCATTCATGTTTAAATAGTGCCAGGAGAGTATCAACACTGACACATTCATCTGCTTTTACAGTTAACATTCCTTGCCAAATTCTGGAAAGGTCTCGAAGATTGAAGATGTAATGGAATTTGGATGGTGTGGGAAGCATCTTCACCTAAAGCAAAAACATGTTGCAGTGTTCCATAGAAAATACAGAATAATAAGTATACTCAAATTAGCAAAACAATACATAGCCCTGCTTTCCTAATTTTTGTTCCTGGGCTTCTTTATTTTGGCATAATCAGGGCAAAAATGTCATGGGCATCAAGAAGAAAACTGTGCAATCTGCGCGCGCACGCACACACACATATGTACACTGAGGCCTAAAATATCTTACAGAATGAAAAATGGATATACTTTCAGGACACAGGCTCTCTGTGTTTGGCCTGGCTGCCAGCAACAGCAATGGCTCCTGGCCCAGCATGAGTCTACTCTTCATAGGAAGTGGGGAGAAAATCAAGAGAAAAAAAATCAATAATCAATCAAAAATAACAAAAAAAACCCTAATAACAGTAAAAAATGAAAATCACAAAAATAAATATTTTATAAAAGGAAAAAAAACTGAAAACATAAATTGATCTTCTAGGCATGTATATAGGGTAGATAGCATAATCCTGCTTTCTATTATACATATTTCACATAGTGACTATATAATCTATATTCTGTAGTTTGTACCTTAGTCCATTGCCATAATATTCTGCCTGCTGATACTAATTTCATTATCATTTCACTTATTTCTGGTTTAAAAGATCTACACGCATGGAAGTATCCACAACCAATTATACCTGAAAAGGATATAATATTGTTAATAACCTTAACATTTTAATAAACTTTAAAGGGTACCTTTTACCATACCGGCCCGACTATACAGACTCCATACAGACACTGAAGCAGGGGCACTGACAGTTTCTGGGTTAAGTTCCAGGTTCTGGTTTTTACTTGCAAAGCCTTTCATGGGTTCTGATCTAATATCTACAGGATGTCTTTCCCATTATCCACTCTGACAACTTTGCTCATCTGAACAAAGCCTTTTAAAAGTACCACTGGACAAACAGGTAAGATTAACAGCTGTCCAACCTTGAGCATTCTCCATTATGGCTCCCAGCTGGGAAATGGCCTGCCAGGCAAGGTCAGGTAGTCTCTTTAGCATTTTTAATCATTATTATTATGTATTCCATTTATATGCCACCCTCTCCACAAGGGTTCAGAGAGGCTTACAACAATAGGTAACATATAAAATTCAGTTAAAGTCAAAATAATTAAAATAATTGTAATAATTAAAATCCAGTCTTAACATTTAAGTAAAATGCATTTAAAATTTTATAAAATCAACTTTAAAAACTTAAAAACTTCAAATCAGAGTTTAAATAAACTGGCAACAGATGCCATACAGAGCAACTAGGGGATGAAGGATGTAATTTTAATACAATACAACAGCAGCAATACAATTAAGAATAAGAAAAAAGATTTCGGTCTTGGGGCTCAGCCAATAGCCTGGCGGAACAACTCTGCCTTACAGGCTCTGCAGAATTGCATCAAATTCTGCAGGGCCCTGATGTTAGGTGGCAGAACGTTCCACCAGGTAGGAGCCTGGGCCAAAAAGACCCTGGCCCTGGTTACGGCCAATCTGAAACTAGCAAAGCCGAGGACCACCAGGAGGTCAGCAGCCGCTGATCTCAGGTTCGTTTGCAGGACAAATGGGGTAATGTGATTTTGGAGGTATGCAGGTCCCAGGCCACTCACAGTCTTAAAGATCAGAACTGGTACCTTAAACCTGATTCAGAACTCTACCAGCAGCGAATGCTGTTTGTGGAAAGTGGGGGTGATGTGCTCCCTCACTGATGCCCCATTAAGGGGACTTGCGGCTGCATTTTGCACCAGCTTCAGCTTCCAAATCAGAGTTAAGGGCAGGCCAGCTTAGAGTGAATTACAGCAATCAAACCTGGAGATTACCATTGCATGGATCACAGTGGCTAGATCAAAACACGAGATACGGGGCCAGCCGTCAAGCTTGGCAAAGATGCACGGAGTATGGGTTACCTGGGCCTCCATAGAAAGGGAGGCATTCAAAAACACCCCAAGGCTATGGGCAACAGGGATAGGTTGTAAAGCCACTCCCTCTAGCAATGGCATCTGGAAACCCTTGGGTGTCTCATCAAGACCCAGCAAGAGGACCTCTGTCTTAGATGGATTAAGCTTTAGTCTGCTCTGTTTCAACCAACCAGCAATGGCCTCCAAACAACACTGGAGAGCTTAAAGGCAGTCGCTGGACAGCCCTTCATCAACAGAAGCATACTGATGACAACCCAGCCCAAAGCTCTGCATCAACTGGAGGAGGGGACAAATGTAGATATTAAACAGCAACGGTGACAAAAGCGCTCCCTGTGTCACTCCGTAACTAGTTGGGGGATGCTGGGAGAGCCCATCTCCATGTGCAACATGTCCCCAGCCCTGGAGAAGAAGAGACCCAACTCAAGGCTGAGCTTTGAACTCCAGTGGCCATGAGTTGATTGATCAAAAGATCGAAATTGACCACATCAAATGCTGAGGTAAGATCTAATAATACCAGCAGCACTGTTCCTCCTTGGTCCAGTTGTAAGCAGAGTTCATCTGTGATGGCGGCTAGTAGTCTCTGACCCATGATCAGCGTGGAAGCCAGACTGGAAGGAATCCCACAGTGATGTGTCAGCGGCTGCTCTACCACTGCTCTCTCAATTACTTTACCCAGAAACAGGAGGTTCGAAACTGGGCAGTAATTGGCTAGATCACCAAGATCTAAAGATGATCTTTTTAAGGGGGGGCAGACCACTGCCTCCTTCAGCTGACCCAGGAACATTCCTTGCTCAAGGGAGTGGTTGACAATATCCAACAGGTTGAAATTCACTTTATCCCTACTGGCCTTTATCAGCCAGGATGGACAAGGATCAAGGAGCCAGGTAGTAGGTCTAACAGCACCATTTTGCAGAATGTATACAATAGAATTGTTTGGGAAAGGATTTTTATATAGGGGATACAGTTACTTTTCCAAGGGAATAGGGTCTGTGAAATTTTAGGCAACTATCACTGCCTTGTTTATTGTATATATCGCATGTTCTCTAATCTTGTAACTCAGGTTTATTCTATTTTTTGTTATACATCATGTACTATTTTACTGCATTATTTTCCTGTCATTAATCCTGACTTGTTGGATATAATGTATTGTTTTTAGTGCATTGTTCATCTAAGTTGTAATTTAGTTTTATTGCAGTTTGTTGTATGTACTATACTGTTCTTATTGCATTGTTTTCATTATATAACGTACCTTGAGTGTCTAGGAGAAACATGGACAGTAATGAAGTAAACAAAAATACAGTGTATTATGTGGGGGGGGGGGGAACATTAGTAATTACAGTAGCAATTAAATTGGAATTTCAGTTTGGTAATTAACCTGAACATGTAGCCCACTACCAAGTTTTGTAAGAAAGTTTGATTCCTTATGGTAGTTTTACACATGTATGATAGGCTGCAGTTACCTTATAGAACAGAACTAACAGTAAGAAAAGGAAAACTTTTTTAATGCTTCACAGATGAATTCTATACAATACACTGAATTTAAAAATCACAAAATAAGCTTTGGTACCAAATATTTTGTCTATGGATGCATTAGATGGCAGCGTGCAGTTAAACACAGTAAATTGCCTCTTTAAGCGCTGTGGAATATCATTTCGGCCTCCTCCTGGGTGAATCATTGCAGCTATTAACTGCACATCAACAATCGTAGTAAAGTCTCCAGGTTTATCCAAGCTGTACATCCCTTCCATTTCCATCATTTGCCGCACAATTTCATTTGTTACCTATGCAATTTAGGAATCATTTGTCATCAAAGAAAGTGGCAAAGATAAAACCATGCTGATTTAACTAAGAACATATACATAAGGGATAGTACAAGGATTTGGATGGAAGACCTCCATAGAATACCAGGGGCATGATGTGGAGGCAGGAATTGTGCAACTACTTCTTAATGCCTTTTGCCTTGAAAACCCCATGGGGTTGCCGTAAGTCAGCTGTGACTATATATGTACACTTATATATGTACATTGAACTCAATAGGATTTAAGTGTACAACAATTATTCTGGTATAGATTGGTCAAGTTACATATTAAGATAAGACTAAGGGTTATAAAGGTGTCTTGATATACTCTGACTTACCAAAAGATCCAAATGTGATTGGTAGTTTTTTGGTGGAAGTCACAGTAGAGTGTTTCCACAGATCAAAGGAATACTGATTCTCTAAAAGCATTAAAGAATTTTTAAGTGCCTTGCTCAAAGACTCAAAACTATTACTCTGTGGACTATGAAACATTGAACTTTGATAAGAGACCATATATAGTGCACCAGATGCCCATGAGCAAGACTTGCTTTTTTGTACAGTAGCACCAGCCATTTTCTTTCCTGTTCAGGAGCCTCTGTGCTGCTGTGGCTATTTTAAGAATCTTCTCAGCAGTTTACTCTGCTTGTGGATCACCCAATGGGCATTTCCATGTAAAAAATAAAGTTTGTTTATCCTGGTGATCTTATGCATAGTTTGTTTTTTCTTTTCTTTTTTTTAATTAGCAATATTTGAAGCTTCACAGATCATATATTTGAATAGCAGCCGCTTGGAGGACTGGTCAGCCTCCCATTCATAAGCACTAGTTAGACTGTTACTTTCTATTGTGGGTAGACCTGCTCTCTTGGGGTGGGGAACCTTTTTTCTGCCAAGGGTCAAGTGGATATTGATAACATCATTTGTGGGCCATACAAAATTATCAACTTAAAAATTAGCCTGCTATATTTGGTCAAACATTTAATGAACTCCTAATGTGATGGCTGGCAACCTCTAGTATCCAAAAAAAAGTCTAAGTTTTCTTTGTTTATTTGCCACAAACTGGGGAGGGGTTGAAGACAGGGGCTTTGTATATTCTACTGGCACAGGTGAGAGGCTGAATGCAGCACATGCTGGGGCTCTGGGGCAGCTTCTCTGCCTGACCAACATGGCAGAGCCACACCACACTGGAGGCTCCTCCCACCTTGGTGCTCACTGCAAGTCAAATGTCCTCTGCTGCCAAGCCAGTCCTGTCTGGCCCTGGCCTTATTCATAGCTTCAGGGAAGTACTGAGGGTGGGAGCCTGGGAGAAAGGGGTGGGGGAGCCTTTGGAGAGCTGCTGCCACCGTCCTCTTTGAGCATGGCACACCCTGCATGGACAGGTGCTTGGATGTCAATAAAATCCTTGGGAAGCCCTCCTTATCATCTTCTTGACATGCCTGATTTCCAGGTGCAAGAGGGATGAGTGGAGGGAGACCAGTTCAAATGATTTTGTGGGCCTTATATATATGATTATACGGCCCACAAACTGGACGTTTCTCCTGGTTGACTCAGTACTTTTGAATGGGAGATAGACCAGTCCTCCAAGAGGCTGCTATTCGGATATACGATCTGCGAAGCTTTGAAGATTGCTAATTTAAAATAAAGAAAAAAGAAAAATACACACATGTGCAGGATCATCCGGATAAACAAACTTTATTTATTTTATCTACATGGAAATGCCTATCAGATGAACTGCTAGGAAGATTCTTAAAATGGCCATGGTAACACGGTGTCTTCTGAATGGGGAAGAAAATGGCGGACACTACTATACTATACAAAAAGGGAAGTCTTGCTGATAGCTGTCTGGAGCACTATACATGGTCTCTTATCAAAGTTCAATGTTTCATAATGCACAGAGGAATGGTTTTGATGACAGAAGTGCTTAAAAAGATTATTTAATGCTTTCAGAGAATCAGGAGGGGGGTAGAACAAGGCAGGCACTAGGGCCACAGCAGCGCATTCCACTACAAAAAATGGTCCAGAAAGCAGTGGTGGATTAATTCAGAAATTTCCTGAGATTTTTTGGTGAGACAAAGTATAGTCATGTACAATAATATGATTCTTTGTAATGTAATAATTAATGCAGATACCTTTTTATATTCTATGATGGAGTAAAGAAAGCAAAAACATCTGGTTAATATACTGGATTGCACTGGGGTCAGGACATCTATATGCACTCATATGTGATCACAGATCTCTTGTGTGTATTAGAATATTAAGTTTCAAAAGAACAATGTGACCTGTGTTCAGAACCCAGCTCAATGTGGCTGAACTGGTGAGGTACCTCTCACATTACAGTTACATGTTAAATATTTGGCATCTCCCTTTTATTGGCCATTTCCCTTTTACTACTACCATTTGTGTGAAACATTCTGGAGTTGCTATACAATTACAATCCTTTTAAGTATGCTGCAGTGGTACAATACCATAATCTGCAATGCTTTTTGTTGCACTCGTATTTGCATCTTGTCCTTGAAAAACAGACCATAGAATCAGGCTGCTAACGACTGAAAGTTCATCAACAAGCAACATTATTGTTAACACAGGAGCATGAAATTGGTGATTTAAATATTTCTACTGAAAACAACAGAGGTAATCGCTGATTAGTTGTAATACAGCCAAATGCATGAACTTTACCTGATCTCCCCATTCATTAATAATTGGCATGTTAATATCATCAATGAATATAGTCATTTTTCTGCCACCTGGAGGTCCATATGTACTGCCCATCCTTTTGTCCACATAACTTTCTATTGTCCTCTAAATAAATCAACACAAAAATAAGAAAAGAAAATATAGGTAAATTATTAATTATTATTTATTTTTTTCCCCATCTTAATCTTCCACCAGTGCAGTTGCATGCACATCTATGTCACTTTGTATTCCTCAAGAATAATGAGATTACTTGTTACCCATTGGTTCATACTCTTTTCTTTACCTCCATTTTTCTTTTATTTTCTTTAAAAAAATAAAGTTAAAACTAGAACACAATTTGTAGTGTGGATGACCTCTGTTCAGATGAATGGGAAACCAAAGCTCTGTATACTAAGGTTTATGGAATCACACTGGCTCTAAATACACAGCAGAATTTTATCTGAAAATAAAATGTTCTGTACATATATTACCTGGGGAGGCAGGGGAGGGGGAATAATACACAAATGAAAAACGTTGGTTACTAACTTTCAGATTTGACTTAGCTTTAGATCTTTTTACAGTAGTTTAATCTTCATGATTGTTTTTTCTTGTATGGTAGGGTAGGGAAAATATTATAGTTGAAAGGTTACAAATCCCTTCTTACTCACTATGACATCTTGCTGTTGATTGCCTAAAACTGTTTACATTTGGCCTTGCAAAGTGTGCTTATAAGCAACCTTTAACAGCCAGCAGGGGAAGATACAAGACATTCCTGGTCTTCCACATGGTATACATAAGCCATTATACATTATACATTGCCATTATACATAATACATAATACATAAGCCATTATACATTATACATGGTATACATAAGCCATTATACATTATACATTGAACACTTACCTTGGGCCTCTTAGCTGTGCAGTAGGGCTGTAGTGGGGTCTCCTTGCAATTTTCTGTTTACGTGCAAGGATCCAGCCCACAGTGCAGCTTTGCTGCTGAACTCTGCTAGGCCTCAAGGACTAAAACACAGCTAAACAGCAGCTTCTAATGTCCCTGCTGCTTGCAAGCTTCAAGGTAAATAGGAATCATCTTGAAAGACTGAGAATGTTAGATATTATTGAACCTGGTCATTTTTATGTTGGATTTATATTTCCCCCCTCCTCTTCTCACCACCTCAACTGTTTCGGAGATAAGTCACACACTTTCAAACCTGCAGGACATACACATACAAATGCAACTGCAAATGAACCACCCAAACACATGCAAATGACCTTCATCTTCCTACCACCTCTGAGATGGACAAAACAAGTAGTCCACTACACAAATCACTCCACACTGTGCCATGGAGAGAAATACACTTACTGTAACGTGCCTTTGGATATGCCAGTCATAGACACAGGCGAAATGTTAGGAGCTAAAACTACCAGACCACAGCCACACAGACCAGAAAACCCACAAAAGACAAAGCAAGCAAACATTAGGTTGGAACTGTGAAAAAGCTGGAGGAGCAGATCTGTTCTACATTCCCTTTGCCCCGGCTGCTCCCTGCATACCCTGAAAATTGTCTGGTGAGACATGGGTGGGGGCAGCGAGAGGTTCTTGTGAACAAAACATGCCATAGCATGGATGCTGCAGTGATAAGAAGAAATCAGGGAATATTGAACCTCCTCCCTCTTCTGTAGTAGAGGATGGTCTATACAGCAGAAAAGGGTAAAGAATATGACTTTGTCCAATTCCCACTCCTGTATGTTGCACTGTGCTGCAGTGTAAGTCAGTGTTTCCCAACCTTTTCAACGTCATGGTACCCTTGACCTCTTAATTTTCAGGATGTTGTGGGAGGGGAGTCTGCTGGGGGAAGGGAAAGCAAGAAAAATCCATTCCAATTCTTTTCATGAGCTTTCCTGTAAGTTTAACAAAGTATAATTCTTAAAGTTTACCTGAAGTATTTTTTAAATTATTTGCCCCCCCCCACTTTGTCCTTCCCTCCATATTGTCTATTGTAATCATCTCAATACAGTCAGATTGTTAAGTGAAAGAGAATTAAAAGAAGTGCTTCAATTTTTAATTACAATGCTTTAATTACAATGGTGCAATAGACCTGAAATTTTAGAAGCATAAATAAAAAAAGAGTTGAGACAAAACCAGGCTTTATACTGGATTATTCAAAAATACAAATATTAGTATAAACAACATTATAGATAATTGGTAAAAAAATAGCTTACCTGAAACATGCCAGGTTCTGTTGCTGAAGAAAAATTTAAACTTTTTGATAAATGTTCTTCAGGATCATATTTTTTTAAATAGCCTTTAATCATTACAGTCTTTGCAGTACCTTGTTCACCAATGAGCAACACTGCCTGCAATATTTTATGACCATTATTACCATGCAGTCATATGGTATAACAAATCTATAACACTGCAAACAATTACCAGTCTTCATGCGACTATCCTCATATATATATGATTTACTGGTCCAAATATTATTACAACTTTTGCTCCTGCCAAAGTTTTTATTGGAAAATTATAATCATGCCACTTAGAAAGAGTCATCTAGGAATGACAGTATTTGCCCTTTGCCTTTTAGCTGTTTTTCTTTGCAGAGAAAAGTGAAGGAACAGGAAAGTTTGCATTTTACCAGCATTCGGAAACTGTGCAGCTTCTCTGCTCTGCCCAGTGGTGACTTTGGAAAGGGCAAAAAACAATGCATAAATAGTTTTTCATACACTTTATTCTTTCTACCAAATCACCAGCCATCCAGGACTGGATTCAAACATTTTTACTCAAGAATCTTGGATGCTTAAGTAGACTTTATATTTGGTCAGGTCAACATTTCAACATATTGTAAGAAAAACTTACCTAACTCTAACCTGAAATATGGATACATATTTCTAGAAGTTGCATCAAAATCAAAAACAGTTTAAGTAGTGTTCATTTGAGGAACAGAAACATAAAGAAAAACTGGGATAACTCCAGCATGCTGGTATAGAAAAGTATTACCTTAATCTGCCTTTGCCCAGAAATCATGCACTTACTTTGTGTTGTTTTGCTATGGTATCTATCAAAAACTGCGTCCTAACATTATCAACATTTGGAACCAGAATAGATGAATACTCAGGAATGCTGTCTGTTGGATAAATATATTCCTGAACCTTTTTATTCCAGTGCTCCCAGTCTCCTAAAAGGAACAAAATAGCAGTGGAAGAGCCTGAATTATTTTCCTTCTCCAACAAGCATCTCCACTAATCTAAGTATCTAGGAAACAACATAAAATTTGTAGCATCTATATAAAAGGCCTTGATGAATGCAAGGAATCTGGCATGAGTCCAAGGCATCAAAAATATAGACTGGCGGAGTCAGAATTAAAGGAAGATAGAAATACTGAGTTTGAAGACACTTAGCAAATATATTGTAAAACTTTATCTGTCACGCCTACACTGAGTATGACTATAAGGGAGAATGGCAAAAGATAAGAGTAGAAATGGGGCCCTGTCCTCCCTTGATCTACTTCTTCGAAATATGCCTTACGTGCAAAATTCACAGCTGATAAACCTGATAAAGGTAAACTAAGATAAGTGAATTGGTTACAATGAACAATTATTTACCGTATATACTCATATATAAGTCAACTTTTTCAGCACATTTTTAATGTTGAAAAAGCCTCACTCAACTTATATGCGAGTCTTATACTGTATACGGTACTATTTGCTGTATGTGCCACTAGGGGGAGCTAAAGAGCTCAGATTTTCCTCATAAGGACGAAAAGGCTCCATTTTCTCAGAACTGCTAAGAACTGCTATTTCAGGTATGATAATGTTTGTATTAATTGTTGAGAAGGGGATATTGTATTTATACTGATTGACTATTAGTTTGTATTTCGGTTTCCTGTTATAAAATGTTATAATGGGTGCTGCCTGTAGCTGGAGCCAGTCAGCTTCACAGAATTCAGAAGAGGCCTGGTAAAGGACTGAGACCCTGCTAGTCTGTTTTGCATAGCAGGCCAGAACTATTATATGTTGATTATTGTTTCTGTATTGGTTTGCCATATTTCATTGTTATACTGCACACTGTTGTTTATGAAACAGAAAACAGATTTAAAGTTTCTTTTGTTGTAAGTCTGGTGAATGTTAAGGGTGGGATCACACTGGCAAAGACTTGAACTCCTTTTCCATTTCTGATAATATTCCTCTTAAAATCTGAGTTGGGTTACATTTGGACATACAGATGATGATGAGGAATTCAGTTTTGAAGGATTTTAACTGTTGTGCTTAGCTTGGTTGCTGATTGAGCTAAGGTTTTTGTACTTTTAAAGTTATTGTTGAGACCATATTGTTCTTGTTGACCCTCTTTTCCACTTACAGAGCTAGATTACTGTTTTCCTTTGAAATAAATATTCAAAAACATTTAACCTACTGATGCCTCAATTAATGTAATTTTTTATTTTTTATTTATTTTAAATTTTTTATTTTTTATTTATTTATTTTTTATTTATTTTAAATTTATTTTTTATTTTTATTTTTTAAATTTACCAGTAGCTGCTGCATTTCTCACCCTAGACTTATACACAAGTCAATAAGTTTTCCCAGTTTTTTGTGGTGAAATTAGATGCCTCTACTTATACACGAGTATATACGGTATCTGAATGACCTGTATACAACTTAGGCTAACTATAAGACTTTACATCTTAAACTTAATACAGCCATTTCCTCCAGTAATAAAAGTTAACGTAAGTTGTACCAAAGTCATTAAAATAAACAGTAGTGCATTATTAAGAGATGAGCTCCATGACTAGATTCTTCTCAGAGACAGTTAACAGAGCATGGATCATTCTGATACTGAAAACTTATATGTTAACTCAAATATATTTCTTTGGAATTTCCAATTGGATCAATAGAATGTATTTCTATATAAATGTTTAGGAACGTGATGAAAGGACATCCCCAGTAGTAGTGATTAAGAATATATTCTTAAGTAATAAGAAGAATCACAAAACTTTTTGACTTACCGCAATCACTGACATAAAACTCGTACATTGTTTGTATGGTGTCTTTAGGGATATGTGGCAAATCGATTTTGCTTTCATGACTTCTCAAAAAGGCTTCCAACTTATCCCTGTTTTCCAATTCTAGAAGGGAGCCTAAACTCCACATCAGGCCAAACACAAACAGTTTATGAAGATGTCCCAAGCATGATATACCACCTTCTTCCTTTGAAGGTATCAGACCTTCCAAAAGGTTAATGGACTGAAAATGTTTTTAAAAGACAAAAAAATTACACAAGATTTATTAATAAAATTTAACTGTGATGTTCAGTGAAATCAAACACAATGCATTGTTCCAAAGAAATGTCAGATTTAGATTAAAAGTACCTAAAATTTATCAAATAGTTTGTCAAGAAAGTACGATTTCTATGTTTGTTTCTAAGAATTTTTTTCTAAAGATTGAGACAGCAATAACCGATATACCTGCATAATGTAGTTGCATTCCAAAAGCTCCATTTTGGGGGCAAGGTTTAGTTTCATGTGGGTATACGCTGCTTCAAACACTTTATCATATAAGCTTAACAGAACATCAGCTTCTTGGGGAGTGCGTGTCTTCAGCCAACCCTACAAACAGGCAGAACATTGGTAAGCACAAAGTACTCCAATAGTTGTTATTAAAAAAACTAAAAGCAGCCGTTAAGTTTAAATGTACCTGCAATATTGGCCTCCAGCTTAAGGCAGAAGAACTGATATATACCATACCCATTCTAGAAACCGTAGCAGGAGAAGCATTTTCGATGTTATGAACTTCAAAAAGCAGCTTGCAAGTAGGAGACATGGGAATCCGATCACCATTTGCTAAAGTGAGGGTCTTATTATCATCCAACACTGAATTCAGATTTTCAATCCAAATGGCATCTACAGGGCCATCTAGAACTAGGAAAATATTCTCTCCTGGAAATGAAGATGCGGGGCTTACTCAATGAATATAAAATTCCAAAACAAGCAAACAAATAAAAAGCTCTTGTCAGGCTTCCAGTGATTCTGCAGAAGAGGGGAAAAGAAGACAACTTCTTCCATCAAGCTTGCCTGGAGAGCTGCCTCGTGGTCCTTTCTCTCTTGGGTACCGCCAGCAACCAGCCATATCAGCCATCTGCAGTTCAGCCAAAGTGCAACACTTTCCATTGGCCGTGTTAATCTGTGTTCTTTATCATTTCAGTGAATAATGTTTAACCAGTAAGGAGATAGACTGAACAGTTCAACCAGTTGTAGCTACAGTGGGGACATCCGAGGACAATTGTCCCGTGCGCCACCACTGTAAGTTACATGGGGCTGCAAAATGGCCCCCCACATAGCCATGCCCCCTGCTGGGCTGGGCCAGACATGAGTAAAATGCCCCCCCACCTAGCCATGCCCCCTGCTGGGCTGGGCCAGACATAAAAATGAATTTTAAAAAGTTTTTAACAGCATATTCATGAGCCTTTGCTAAAAATGCAAAATTATTAATTTGCATATTTAGCAAAGGCTCATTGGTATACTATTGTGTTATTTTTGATGAGATGACACTCTGCCCATCTAGAAGGGCTCATAGGCAAATAAATTAAATGTTAAACCTACATTACAGCGCCAAAACTCATAATTTTAAAAAAATGCTCTCTATAACCTGTGAAGATAGTCCAAAGGCAGGACCATGGCTGCTAAAAAAATTACCTTTTTTAACACACAGTAATGTAGCCTGGGCTTCTGAGGCACTCGTGCTCAGCAAGGGACGTGGCCTCACAGGGGGGCACTGCAAACAGGCCTCGGTGCTATTTTGCCCTGGGCTCTGTTTCCCCTCCCTACGCCTCTGAGTTCAACAGAAACAAATCAAACCTATTTATTATACCAGAGTTTGATCTGAGCTACAGAAGGGGTATGTCCCCCTCTAAAGCTGTGGTGAACTCTGTACAAAGGAACATAGTACAGTCTCCACTTCCACTATATTAAGACACAATGAAGATAAGTAAATGAAATGACTAAAGAAATCAAAGAGACATATTTGACTACCTAAAAGCTTATTTCAAAAAAATGAAATGCTTTGCATTGGTCATACAGCTCAATGGCTATATGCTACACTATCAGCAACTGGCCACTTTATAAAAAACGGGAGGAAGAAACTTCAAGGTCCCTTCCACTAGCCCACCTTCACTAATTTCTTAGAAATAGTTGCTTGCTGCTCACCTTGGATTTTTTAATAAGAAAGCAAACAAAGCAAGCAAGAAGACAGTTAACCAAAATGGGGCTCTATTTCAGTGGAATTCAAGTCAACCTAGTATTTCAAACACAGAGAGAGCCAGTGTGGTGTAGTGATTAAGAGCAGGTGCACTCTAATCTGGAGAACTGGTTTTGATTCCCCGCTCTGCCACTTGAGCTATGCAGGCTTATCTGGTGAACTAGATTAGCTTGTGCACTCCAACACATGCCAGCTAGGTGACCTTGGACTAGTCACAGTTCTTTGGAGCTCTCTCAGCCCCACCCACCTCACAGGGTGTTTGTTGTGGGGAGGAGGGAAAGGAGTTTGTAAGCCCCTTTGAGTCTCCTTACAGGAGAGAAAGGGGGGTTATAAATCAAACTCTTCTTTTTCTTCATATGGTACAAAGTTACAACCCATCTTTCACCCAGACATGTTCATGTGCAGCTTTCCAAAATGCATTCACTCATCTATTGCTGAATGTGATGTAGGCCAGGTAAAATAACTTCACAGAATTATTCTCACTATGTGTTTAGGCTCTTACTTGCTCTGGACTGCACACATAGGACACATCACTTTAAACCCTATTAAAATCAACAAAGTCTCAAGTATTAAATCTGTATAACTATGAAATAGTCCAGTTAGTGATACTTAATTTCTAACAGCACTTTACAGTATTTTAAAAATGCAAGTTACAATTATTTTATTTTTAAGGTATATCTCCTTTATAAGAGAGAGAAGTTAAAAATCTGCAAACGGTAGATCCATGTCAGCAAACTAACAATATAGTGTGATTATATCCTGTAGAATGCACTCTATTTGACATACCTTTTTTAGCTTTAAGAGTTTTTCTCCACAACGTGGAAAAGATTCCATCTGTCCAATCATTAGTTGCTGTATCCAGTTTGCCAAACATCTGAGGGGCAGTAATAGCTTTAGGGTTCATACGCATTTCTCTATGAGGATATCCACATTCTGTCATTGCCCTCATCAGCATAGTTATAACAGCTGTTTTTCCAGATCCACTGGGTCCGAGTGTCATCAACCCATGGCGCACTTTGGAAGTTTCATACAACTAAAGACGGTGAGAGTGGGAAACAGTACAGTAGCCATTGGGTTAATTAGTCTTCTTATAGCGGGTGTTACACTGTGATGGTGCATTCATAGTCATATGCACACTCCAAGGTACAGAATATTACACCTGGATTTCTCCCTGCCCCATTCCAGGGACAATTACATCTCATGGATCTAATGGCTAGACTGTATGGAAAATGTTTAGTGCTAAAGTTCACACCGTAAAATTTTACTAATTGGCTTAGGTTATGTTCTGTTTCCTTCTTATAACTGTAAGGTGTTTTATGCTATACCTGTACAAGCTTGAGATTCCAGGGTGGGTGATTAATCAGTCCTGCCTCTTCAACCTGATTTGCAACAGCTGCTTGAAGTTCAACATATGTATTGCTGTCTAGCACTAACCCAGGAAACAAGTCATTGATAAGACTAAGAAATAAGGGTTCATCTTCATCTACCTAAAAAATAAAAATACACTTTATTCAATGTTGAAATGTGTATTAGTATTGAAATAACTACTAATACCAATATGTTTACAGATAAAACAACTGTCTGCATGTTGGTTCATATACCGGTAGATAAAAGTTACAGAGTGTTTCTATACACAACAGAGTACAGTTAAAAAATACTGATCTCAGAATGGTGCTTTTTTTTGTTTGCATTTGTCCAAAGGAAGAGTCCACCTTTTAGATTTGATAATATTATTGCCTTTTTGTAGGGTCATCATGTTGACAAAAAACATTGGAAAAAAAGGAATTTTGCTCTGAGGAAGACTACAACTCACCAATTTTTTGCTCCATTAGCCAAAGTTAGATATTGAAGTGAACATTATGAGCCTCACTCCAGATGCTTAATGGGCTTGCACAGCATGGCCTCTATCTAGAACCAGCAGCTTATAACAAATGTCTTTTAGAGCTGCATTCTATACAAATGAAGAAAATAAATGTCTAATGCCACTAATCTGTTGATGACAATTGTACTAGTTCCTCCCGCTTGTGCAAACATGCATTGATCAACAGAAAAAAAATTAACTGTGAAACTGCAAACATTGGATGCATTGGAGAGAGCTGTTAACTGTTATGAAATTCATGTAGTATACTAGTCATGGATAGAGTTTAATGGTAGCTGCACTGGAAAAAAAAACAAAGTCTTTGTGGCCCCTTTGATTAAGATCATCCAAAATAACATATCAGCAATTTGTCAAGCTGTCCAGAACTGGTTGTCATATTGCGTATAAAGGTAGAAAAGTGGAGGTATCCTCAGCCATGATTTTAAGGCCTTATCTTGTAAGGGTCCTCTGTGAAAACAGATATGCAGATTTTAAATGGTGCTGGCATTGATACCCAGGCAAACCATAGTCAGACAGGGGGGCTATTTCTGAGTGCCTTATCAGTCATAATTTGGATATCATAGATATCCTCATGGACTCACGGAGCAAAGCAAAAGTAATATGGATGCCAGTCTTAATTCAAGGGCTTTGATATCAAGGGGATCTGCCTGACACAGGACATCAATCTTTCCACTCACCAATTAAGTATGCATAGCTTCAGACAATGCCTGTCCTGAAGGCACAAATACTCAAATTTGGTTCACAACAGCCCAACCTTGAGATCGTGCACCTGGCTTCGGCTTCACAAAGAATTTGCAAAAGTCCGCACCCTAATTTCATTAACAAACTGGCTAGATTGTCCAGCACCCTTTTCTCCCAAACATTAATTTAATTTTAAACCTACTGTCCAGCTATTAAGGGTCATCAAACTTCTAGAGTTTCTTTGTTTTAGCAGTCCACGTTCATCAAGACCTGAAATGTTCCTGTTTTTGACAGATTCTTCAGAAAGAACTGAAGGCTGTGCAAATAGTGAAGGAAGGAACAGCTGGGCTAAGCTGACTCTGTCCCTGTTGAGCTAATACCCTGGACTTAATTGAAATGCTACATCATGTTGAAATGCTCTTCATTTAAGCAGTTTTGGAAACCCTTTCTTCATTTATTGAATACTAAAGGGAAGAACCATCTGAGCAATTCCAGGCTGCCCCAACCTCTGCTAAGAGACCAAGACACCACATTAGCAGAAGTTTTCTTAGCAAAATTCTAAGACAGAGAATCAACTGAACCTTGTATAGGTTGAATTTTAAGTGTTTTCATTTCATTGTTTGCTTTTCTTAAAATTCTATTTATATAAACTTGAATAAATGCCATTAAAGGTACTGATTTTTTTTTTTAAATGCACAGCTCAAAATTCATCAAGTCCTGGGCACTCCCAGGTCTTAATCTAATCAAACCATTTTCCACAGCATTGTCCATCCCTGGGAACGGAACTCTGCTTTATTCTAGCAAGGTCGCTCCTCTTATCAAGGACAGAGGGTCATTTTTTCCTATGATCCCCAAAATCCATGGCAAATCACCCTTGGACATCTCTCCTTGTCATCAATATGGTTTTCTGTGAGAAGGTGTCTCTCACTGTCTTTGGACCACTTCTGAAATGGTAAATATCACCTTCCCCTCAATACCCTCTTCTATTCCCGCTGTTGTTCATCTCTTTGGATATCCTAGCCTTCTCAAGCTCTCTCTCTCACTAACACACACTCTCTGTGCAACTTGCAACTTGCATGTGTATTTTTATTCTTTGTTAATTCCTCAATAAAATTGCAATACTTCTCTTTCAGTTTGGGTTTTTGAGTGGATTTCGTTGGGATACAGATTTTTGTCTACATTAGTGGAGCTTCCCTATCCACCTCTGTCATAACAGACCTGTCCTCAGCTAATTCCCTCAACCACAAAAAGGGAACAGGTCAGACTAACTCAGATTCCAGAATCAGGCTCCATTATTAGTCTTCTGAGAAGATGAAACAAAAAATGTGCGTTGGTGGTGGTGTGGAGAGGGGTCGGGTATGGAAACATCCCATTGAAAACCCAAAAGCCAGCAGATATATCTCTAACACCACATGGAACACATAGATTTGATTCTTACAAGTTTAGACAGATTCATATCCCTTAGCCCTCTCATGACTGTACACAATTCACTGTCATCTGGTCTGGCTCTCTTCTGAGATCCAAGAGTTCTCAATACTGAAAGGATATTTCTCAGGCCAAAGTCATAATGAACCTAAAAATAAAATCCAAAAAGTTTATCAGTTCTAGGAGTCATTTAGATATACTACCTCCATAATGACAGGCTCAGAAATATATGCTGAACCATAATATTCATATATAACAAAACAAAATCTTGAGGAAATTGAGAGGATTCAAAGCTATTAAGTGTATCAATGAATTATGGCATTTTTTACTTAAAAAGATATAATGCTAATAAAAATATTTCCATCATATATAAACATAACAAATTCAATCCGCCTAATGGATTGGATTTAGTTTGCTGTGTCTCATGAGGAATATTTAACATGATATAGATATGAGAATCAATAAAGATGAATGTTGAAGATGCACTGTCAAGCTACACTTAATTGCACTGAGAAATAAATTGGCATTACTGGGAAATAGACACTGAACAAATTGCCTCATCACAGAAAACAGATTTGCACATAGTAATAAAAGCAGGAGACACAATTGTCAAAAAACAGTAGGTTATATATTTGTAGAATCAGTTTTTTTATAGTAAAATTATAGCAGAGATCAGTTTTTCATTCCTGCAGTACAAATGAAGGTGATCATGAAAGTAATTTATCAACCACTCATGTTCTCAAAATACAGTAATAATAAGAAACCAGTAAACATAAGCTAGCTACCCTAGTTATGGTGTTCTTTCCCTCATGTCCCTCATGTCCCTCATTCTTAAATCCAGAGCTGATCAATCACTCATGCTCTCAAAAGACAGTAATAATAATAAGAAACCAGTAAACGTAAGATAGCACACCTTAATTATGGTGTGTTTCCATAGTCTGGTCCCTCATTCTTAAGTCCAGAGCTGATCTTCAGAGAGATAGTTGGGAATATGTAACCACTTCCTTCTCAATAAATACAGCATAGCTGCTTATCTACAGCTACTGAATACACAGTCCAAAAATATATGGTGCACTTGAAAAGCCAGAGTGGCTCTTTGTTTATTAAGTATGTTCAAATGTCACAAATTGTATGTTAAAAATGTAGCCAAAGACAAAGTCCCTAAACCTGATCTCTACCAAATGTAGAGATAACATACTTCTAACTGTAATTAATGTACGTACTCACCCTACAATTCAAAAAGCATCACACAATTTTGGACTCAACAGTTTTGGCTCACTTCACTATTACCGCACTACAATCCTTAGCAAAGGAAACTATAATTCCCATCAACCCTAGCACATAGATTGTCAATGCAAGAAACAGGGGCCCCAAAGGGCTATTTTGTTTGGGAAGCCTTTTTATATAGTTTTCCCCCTCTTTTGTAAATGTTTTGTTTTGTTTTGTTTTGAAAAAGAAACAGCATGACAGAGGTGAATGGTGTTTCGTTCATTGTCTTTCTGAAGTAATACAAAAAATCCCTTGAACTTTTCCAAGCCTTTGACAGCAATGCTCACAGGAAGCAGTTATGGGGTGAACAAGCCCAGTGGGATTTGCCCATCATTAATCCAGCAGTACAATGATTCAAATCCATAAAGATCTAGAATCTGGGGATTATCAGGTATTATTGTACAGTTTTGATTTAAAAAGGGAACTGTGGGAAGATGAAATATTCCTAGCGAGTAAACTCTTCATACAAATAGGCCAGAACATTCCAGGTGATAACTCAAAGCTCTTATAGAGATTTTAGGTTTACTTGCTGATCTGAGCCATTCTGTTGCCGCTGCTCCTTTCTACCTAGAACCCACTTCATTGCTACAAAGATGCAATAGTTCTATAAGGTTACCTGCTTAGTAAGCTGCTCTTCACAAAGCTTATAAAGGACAAAGAATTTCTGAGCCAATATAACGTTTTCAATAAAGCCACAGCTTGCAAGTTTCACTCTCATGATTATCTGAAAAGAACAGTACAATATTAAAAATTTCATGAACATTATAAGTGAGTTATTTTTAAAAAAACAAAATGAATTTTATAGAAACAAAGTTGCACAATAATTCAGAACTTAATGGATTTTCTACAACATAATTATAAACTGCACCTGTCTGTCTGGAACCATCATAGCAACAGTTCTAAACTGAATCTTCAGATTTTCTGGCAGTTCCTGGCGACCAGCATAGCCAGGATTCTACAAATAAAAACAAAGGATTTGCAAGTGTTTTACACAAACTATTTGAAGTAATTTGAATCTGAATTTGAATTCAGATTAGCCTGTACACTCCCACACATGCCAGCTGGGTCACCTTGGGCTAGTCACAGCTTTTCGGAGCTCTCTCAGCCCCGCCTACCTCACAGGGTGTTTGTTGTGAGGGGGGAAGGGCAAGGAGATTGTAAGCCCCTTTGAGTCTCATGCAGGAGAGAAAGGGGGATATAAATCCAAACTCTTCTTCTTCTACGTATAGAAAAAAAATCAGACCTAGAGAACCTCTAGAACAGGGGTCCCCAAACTTTTTAAACAGGGGGCCAGTTCACTGTCCCTCAGACTGTTGGAGGGTCGGACTAAAAAAAATTATGAGCAAATTCCTATGCACAAATGATTGTAAAATGTTTGATTTCACCTTTCAGCCTTTCTGTCATGGTCTATTTTTAGAACAGTGACCAAAGTATGTCAAATACAGGGTGGGCTCCAAATATTGTTGGGGAGGTGTGGAATACCTTCCCCTGTAAAAAAAAAAAAGCAGAACTTTCCCAATGAAACATTCCATCTAACCCAGGATCAGGTATCTTCCTGGGTTCTTTCCTCCCTAGCAGCCAGCGAGCGATTCGCCAGCCTGGCTGATACCAATGGGAGTGAGGCGGAACAGAAAGCCTGAGAGCAACACATGGAGTAGCTGAGAGAGAAGGGCGGAGCAGGCATTGCCACATGTAAGGTTTCCAACTCTGGGTCAGAAAATTCATGAAGATTTGGGGGTGCCATCATGTAACTGCAATCAACAGCCGTTGGGGCCGGTTCCTCCTCTCCCTCGAGCCCCCACTGCACATGAATGGAGCCATTGCCGCCATGCCTGGCAGGCCGGATAAATGCCTTCAGGGGGCCACATTTGGCCCCCGGGCCGTAGTTTGGGGACCCCTGCTCTAGAATGTGCAGTCTACCATGCTGTAAATTGCTTTGCATGGACAAATGGGAATGAACTCGCCTAGCACAGTCTGCGTCTTTGCAAAATGTCTGTCTAAGCCTTAAAAGTAGTCATTGGCCACAGCAAACAAAATGCTAATAATTGTGTGTATCAGCAACCAACCTCAGGAATGCATGCTTTTTGTCTCTGCAGCCGCATCTCCCTCCTATACAGCTTGTCAGAATTAATGTTAAACATAGTTAACCAGGTTTCTGTTTTAACAGATTCTGATATTATAAGGTGGGCTGAGTTTCAAGTACTAGGTTTAAAGAATCCTGGTTAATGCTAACTGTAGCTATCATAAGGGCCTACTTAACCCTGGTTAAGAAGGAAGGAAAATTTTCTTTCAGGAAAAGGAAGGAATGTGCATTAACAGGGATTTGCTATTATATCTGCACAGGACTACTTATTCCAGCTAGTCAGCAACCCAGAGTTTCTTTGTAAATATTCTGAAACAATACACCTAGCATTAAAAATTAAATCCTTTTTGCTACTGGTTCTAAAAAAGTTCAGTCATACTGAAATAATGGCCTTTATCTTCACAAAACAAACCACTAACAAATTGGCTTATCTAGTCCGTCTGTGCAGATAGCCTTTATTGGCATAAATTTATAATACAGCATAAAAGGAAGGTAAAAATACAATTGACAAATAATAGGATTTTAAAAAAGAAAAATAGTTAAAATATATCATTAACATTTAATTATTTCAAGAAAAAATCTGCAAGATATTCATTATGTATAGGTTCAGGATGATTCAGAAGACTTGAGATTACAACTGAGTCAGCGGAATCTATGGCTCTTGAACAGTGAAGAAGAGAATGAGCTAAGGATTCAATGTGCCCCAATTTGCAGGGACGCAGCCTTTGGGCTTTGTCCAGTTTGTTGAATCTCCCAGAGAGAAGAGTTGAAGGCAAAACATTAAATCTGGCGAGCGCCATGATCTGGCTCACCATTGCGCCGGGTTAGTCAGCTAAATATTTGGCTATTTGGCCTTGAATAGGAGGAATTTCTAGGTTTAAGGGGGAGCAGGGGTTTGTTTGTTTTTGCCATATTGTCAGTAATTGAAATTCCCAGTCTAGAGATTTCATTTTTAGAGTTTGATAGTTCTCTTTATAAGAGCTTCCATTTAGATTTTCCTCTCTATGATACTGAACCAACTTAAAGACACTACATCTGATAAAAAGGAGTAAATGAGGCTGGAAGAATCCTGTTGGTGATGAATCCTAAGCTAGCATTTGAACATTCTTAACCATGTCATGGATTCAAAGGTGGTTTGGCCCAATTCTAGGCATAAAGCCATGAAGTGGACACAATTAAAAAAAAACATTACTTTATGAAAAAAATTGGATTGCAAGATATTGATGGATCGATTGACTGCCTTAATCCAAACTGGGGGCCCACATAGAAGCTGAGTTCCAACTTTGGCGTTAAACACCTTGAGTGTGTCTTATCTAGTCTTAACATCTAGGTCAAAAAGAAATGGCATACATCTGGATTTTGTTTTGAAAAAATGGATTTTGTTTCATTATTTTGTATTATTAATTAATACTGTAGAAGTGTTAATAAATAGAAATATAATATTTTAAAATATATTGCTATGCTCACATAGTAATTAACCACATATATAATTTATTTTAAGTACACCTTGTAATAATCATATGATCAATAGTCTCTTAACAGAAATAGAACATTTATAACTTTATCAATAAATTTACCATTGTCAGAAAAATTCCAAATTCTGGATTTAAATCTACAACATCTCCATCAGAAAATATGAATTGCTTCTTCCTTTCTTTCCTTGCTGTCAAAATTATATAAATTTGCTGAGCTGCTACTGACAACACCGGTAATTCAATTCTGTTAAACTCATCAAAGCATCCCCAGGAACCAGATTGTGCAAGACCTAAAATAGGAAAAGGAGTTTTTGCCCTGAGTAAAACCATTTCCCCCACAACTGTTCTATAATATTCGGACATCTTTTTTTTCCTGGATGAGATCAAGAGAAGAAATTCTAAGCAGGCTGTTTCTGGTTTGACTTTGGAGGAAAATGGTAGCAAGTCATCATTTGACATACTCCTGCTTAGCATATGAATAACTTTGCAGTTGTGTTATTCTCAAGCTGTTACTGCTTCAGATCTTGTTGTTGGCTATCAGCCTCCAGCTTAGGCCTTGAACTTGGCAGAAGATCAGCCAGCTGAGAGAGATCTGCTTGATCACTGGGAAAACTTGCTTCCACCTTTTTTGTTCAGGTTTTTTCCCCTCTATGTATTGTTAGTCACGTTGGTTCCCTCCAAGGAGGAAGGTGGGATATAATTGTGCTAAATAATTATGCCAAAAAATAAATAAAATTTTCAGTTTTTCAACTGGACTATACTGCTTTGCTATATATGTCACAGCTATGAAAAAGTTTCCCTCCATACCTATATACTACATGACAATATCCTCTCACTCTTATCTTGTAAGCATGAGCACCAAAGTTATGACCTTTTTAACAATGTACTCCTCCGCAGTCATAATAATAACCAGGCCATTACATTTCTAATTACAAAACAAGTATTATTTATATACCATTAAAGTTTAGTGAAGTGCAGCATCACTTCCAATATATTTTAATTTCATTTTGCACTCATCTGCAATTTATGTAATGTTAATGTTATAAATTATTATATTTCTCACAAAACTCAACCATCAATTTTTTTTTACCTTATTGATTTCTCTTTTATTTGATGCAGGCAGCCCTATCTTATGCCAAATTTACTCAGAATTAATCCTATTAAATTCAGAGGAAACTGTTCCCAAGTGAATGTGCATGGGATTGCATCTTTAGGCAATCTTTTTTTTATGGTAGAGCTATCATAATACTCAGCTTGGGAGGATAGAGAATTGAGAACAGCTTAAAGCAGGAATAAAATGTTATCAAATACACAGAAAGCCCAGTTGGGTTTTATTTTATTTTATTTGTTTGACTTACTAGCCTACCCTTGCCAGGCTCATAAATACATATCACAATGAACCCATCCATAAACAACATTTAGAAACATATAACAATAAAAGTTCAATAACGATCCACTAGAGTTCTTATAAATATCTATGGCACCAATAAATATGCAATTGTATTTCTACTGCCAATTAAAATAAAATTTCATTTATAATCAAAACATCCATCCTTCCAATCCCAATACTAACTTAGAAAGAAGGGAGGGGCAGGACTGATAAAGTTGGGATGTCACCTAGTTGGAAAATTGTTGCTGCCTCAACTATAGGCCTGCTGTAACATCTCTGTCTTACACGCACTACAAAACTGAACAAAGTGCCAAAGGATCTGGGTCTCAACTGACAGAGAGTTCCACCAAGCCAGGACCAGAGCCGACCATCGTCACACACACACTCCGCATGCAGCTTGACTGGGGCGGATCAGCGCTGCTGGTACTATTAGATCTGACCACAGCATTTGGTATGGTCGATCACAATCTTCTGACCCACCACCTGGCCACTTCTGGGGTTCAGGGCATGGCCTTGCAATGGTTCACCTCGTTCCTTCGGGACCAGAGTCAGCAAGTGAGGTTGGGAGACAGGGCTTCCAAATGGTGCCTGCTTGCAGGGGTGTAGCTAGGGTAAATGGATCCCGGGGCAAAATCTGAGTTTTGCGCCCCCCCCCCATTTGGGCAGCCTCCCTCCCCCACCACGACCAAACAACATTTTTTGCACCAGGTCATCTCAAAGTCACCATTGCATTATAGAACATGGCCCAACACACAAATCTGAACACACCCAGGGCTCCCTAGTTTAAACAACATTGAAAGTGATGCTATTTTTTTTAAGGAGGGGGAATCCACCCTGAAACAGCATCACTTTTAATGTTGTTTAAATTACAGAGCCCAGATTCTCCTTTTAAATCCACCTTAAGGGGATACTCTGGGCTCCCTAGTTTAAACAACATTGAAAGTGATGCTGTTTCAGGGTAGATTCCCCACCCCAAACAGCATCATTTTCAATGTTGGTTATTGTGGGTTTTCTGGGCTGTGTGGCCGTGGTCTGGTGTATCTTGTTCCTAATGTTTCACCTGCATCTGTGGCTGGTATTTTCAGAGGTGTATCACAGAGAGAAGTCTATTATACACTGTGTCCAGCCTTCTCTTATAACAGACTTCTCTCTGTGATACACTTCTGAAGATGCCAGCCACAGATGCAGGCGAAATGTTAGGAACAAGATCTATCAGACCACGGCTACACAGCCTGTAAAACTCACAACTACCAGTTGAATCTGGTTTTTGAAAGCCTTCAACAATACTTTTAATGTTTTTTTTAATCTAGGGAGCCCAGATTCTCCCTTTAAATCCACTCCAAAGGAGGTGGATTTAAAGAGAGAACCTGGGGAAAATGTGAGGGTGCCTGTCAGGGGAGCAATGTTTATGCTAACAGTACCAAACTTTTAGGCTATCTTCAGAAGACTCTCCTGATTAAACCACCCAGGTTTAGTGAAGTTTGGTTCAGGAAGCCCAAAGTTATGGACCCTCAAAAGGGTAGCCCCATCTACCATTAGCTCCCATTGGAAACAATGGCGGATGGAGCACCCCTTTTGGGGGTCCATAACTTTGGACCCCCTGAACCAAACTGCACCAAACCTGGGTGCTATCAGCAGGAGACTATCCTTATGATACCACCTAGGTTTAGTGAAGTTTGATTCAGGGGATCCAAAGTTATGGACCCTCAAAATGGTAGCGCCGTTTACTATTAGCTCCCATTGGAAATAATGGAGTATGGGGTCACCCATTTTGTGGGTCCATAGCGTTGGACCCCCTGAACCAAACTGCACCAAACTTGGCTGGTATCATCAGGAGAGTCACCTGGCAATAGTCTGAAAGTTTGGTGCTGCTAGCCTAAAAACAGCGCCCCCTGCAGGCCAGAAATGGGAAAAACCCTGAAAAATAGAAAAAGCCACTAACGAACCTGCAATTTTTGCGCCCACCACAAGGTGGCGCCCGGGGCACTTGTCCCCGGATGTCCCCATGGTAGCTACGCCTCTGCCTGCTTGTTTGTGGGGTACCACAGGGGGCCCTATTATCCCCCCTGTTATTTAACATCTATATACAAACCCTTGCTCAGCTAGTGCGGAGTTTTGGGCTGATCTGTCATCAATATGCTTATGACACTCAGCTCATTCTGTTGATGGAGGGCCGACCTCTGCCCCTGCAGCTCTGCAGCACCGTTTGGAGCAGGTTGCTGGATGGTTGAAGCAAAGCAGATTAAAACTGAATCCAGCTAACACAGAGGTCCTGTGAGACGTGTGTGTGCGGGGGGGGGGGTTCAACCACCATTGCTTGAGAGGGTCTCTTTCCACTGGCCTCCTTTGTGTGTAGCCTGGGTGTCCACCTGGAATCCTCTCTATCTGTGGAGACCCAGGTGGCCTGTACAACTCAGGTGGCATTTTTCCATCTGCGCCATGCACCGTGGCTGGCCCCCTACCTCTCCCAGACTGATCTGGCCACAGTGATCCATGCTACGGTCGCCTCCGGGCTAGATTATTGCAACTTGCTCTACGAAGGAATTCTCTTGTGGCTGGTCTGGAGGTTGAAGTTGGTCCAGCATGTAGAAGTGCAGTTCCTCACAGGAAGCCCTAAACAGGACCATATCTCTCCTGTGAGGTGTTAGCTGCACTGGCTGTGCTGCCAGCAGGCAGGGGCATGGCCAGACCTGACCCCGCAGAGCCAAACAAGCAGCAAGAACAAGTGGGGTCAGGTCACAGTCCCAGGGGTCAAGGCAAGCATCAGGCAAAGCGTAGTCAGGTCACAGTCCAAGGAGTCAAGGTATGGGAGACATAAGGAGCAGGCTAGGAATTAGCAAAGAACCAGGCACACAGCGACAACAGGTAACACACTTGTTGCACCCAGGCAGAAGCAAGCTCACAGCGAGGCTTATTTAGAGAGGCTTGTTCAGGGGGCTGGGATTCTGCAAGGAGTTAACCAGAAGCTAACCAGAAAATGGATAAAGAAATTTTGAAAACTGTACTCACCTTCTTTTCTTGTTCTTTTTATTATATAGCAAAGGAAAGTTGTCTATTGTGTGCTTTAATTTGATGCTAGAACTAGGTAGATCCCTGATGATTTATCAGTGCTTGCTTTGACCTTGCAATTAACTACAGTTGCTAATGCACATTTGTTGAGAAATACTAGAAATACAAAGAAATACTGAATACTGTTCACAGTTCCTTTCTTACACATGTGTACGACAAGCCAAGTCTTACCTTTGAAAATTCGGCCCAGTCCTCTGAAATCCATTTGATCTGAACAGTTAAATACTACTACATATTTCCCCAAAGCTTTTCCCATGTCTTTTGTGGTTTCTGTTTTACCAGTTCCAGCAGGTCCTGCTGGAGCTCCTCCCATGTTCATTCCTAGAGCCTGAGCCAAGGTAATGTAGCATCTGTAAAAGTAAATTCAAATCATGACAATATAAAACATTTAAATGTGAGGTGGTATATTTATATATAATTAATTCAACTTTACATTTGGTATTCCAATAAGGCTCAAATTGTCATCAAATGAGAATGCACATATGCAAATCTTAAACCAAATACTAAGCAGCAATTAAAGATGGATGAGGCCCTAAATTTAGAGTAGTAATATTCTGTATGGTTGTATTATTCAATAAATTCATTGTTTCTCACCTGTCCGTTAAAGGTGTTATGACCAAGCGATCTGTACATCCCAGAAATTCATTTTGGTAAATAAAATCCACATCAGTGATGGATACTAATGTTAGATCCAGATCTTCCTTAAAATAAAACCTGCTCTGCTTTAACCATTCAAAATCAGTCACTGATCTGATATGCATTTTAACCTTTAAAAGAGGGGGAAATACCATATGAATTATTCTAAAAATGTATAGATATAAGGTATGATCTGATGAATTTAAACAAGGAAGGGATCACAGTTACTACTGTAAAATGGGAGTCTCCAGCAGGTAGATCACTTGTCATACAATAGCTTGTTCTCCCTTAGAATACCCAGGAAAGGGTCATTAAAATCTGTTGTAGGATTTTTTAAAAAGTGATATTTCATAAGTCATTTCTCTGTGCAGCTTAGCTGATAGCTTCATTGGGGGGGGGATCTTCCTAGTCTTTGTTACATTTTTTGAACAGAACAAAATTTGGTATTATGCTGGGGCATTTGGATATTTTCCGTTATAGGCTTCATACTACCTGCAGTGTTTAGAAGCAGCAGGTGCTACCATGCAGTTGGAGGGAGAATCAACTTTCTAAACATTTTGCTGAAGCCAAGAAACTACAGGTTTAAAAATTCACATGGGAGAAGGGGAGGATTTAATGACAAAAATTATTATGTTTTCATTACAATTCAGGGGCTTGTGATGATCTGCTGATGGAAGAGATGTAGGAATAGGTGTCTTTCCTCACTGATTTAACAGGTTGATTAGTACTTGTGACAATTCCATTGGTCAGATATGAAATGAATTAAAGTTTCAAAAATTAACATTTATACTTTACCAAGTCATCAAATATATCACGCTGATGCACATGAATGGTAATAAGGGTTTCAAATTTCACTCTGTCAAACTTTGAAAGATCGTGGGTAGTCTGTCCAATAAGAGTATTTAGAATATCCAGAAATTTCTGATTGGTTACTGACATGACTTTTCTATCATCTTTTGCACTGATTAAGGCTTCTTCCGAATCATGTGTCCATAGCATCTGAATTCCCAGCAACCCTACCTATAAATTTAACGAACAACTAATCAGAAATGCATAAGAACATTTATAGTGCACTCCACTTTAGATAATGAATGTTCAAGTAGCTTATAGTTTAAAACAATAATTTAGAGTGATTAACTGGAATGATTAACTGCTGGAGATTTGCTATGATTTTCTTTTGTAAGTAGAAAATAAATCAGGGAGTTTTGAAGGTGATCTTCTCTATCATACTCAGATACATTCATAAGCAAATCTGGCTGTTCTTTTATTGCATTCTGACAATGAAGTATAGACATCATTAATAACATAAAAATTCCACTCCTCTGAAAATTCATTATGGCATAAATATGATGCCCCCCCCCTCCACCTGCAACACATAGGCCTCTCAAAAATACAAGGAAGCAATTTTGAAAGCTTGCCAGAAAGCTTCCAGTAAGCAGCTCTTAACCTTTTGGAATATTGTCTAAAAATAACTTATAAAAACTAGACAAATTTGACAGTGTTTATCAAGCCCCATTTGGTCAAGTGCCCCATCGTCTATTACAAGTGGATTGTATTTTCACAAATACATGATGACTCATCTCTGTAGGCTCTGTTGTCAGTACTTCAGAGCACATGACATTACAGGAGTTTCATTTCTCACAACACTAATCTTCCATATAGCGTTGACAACTCTAGGTTTGGAAATTCCTGGAGATTTGGTGGTAAAATCTAGGGAAAGTGTGGGTTAGGAAGGGAGGGACCTCAGCATAGTACAGTTCAATACAGTGCATCATCCTAACATACTTTTGATCCAGGGGAACTGATCTCTGTAGTATGTAGATCAGCTGTAAACCCAAGAGATCTTCAGGTCCCATTGGAGGCTGGCAACCCTACCCCCATGGCTCTGTTTTGATTTTTTTTCTCTTTAAATAGAAGGCATATCTTTTGTCATGAAGGAAGATTCAGTTATTGAAATGCTCTTTGAAGGCCCCAAATTGTTACAATATCAAATAGTACAGGAAGAAACTGTTGCTTCAGTTGAGCACATCACCATCTATTTCATTCTGTCTTCCTTATCTAAAACCTATCATTTAAATAATTGGAAAAAAATAAATTGAAAATCAAAGCACTTGGTTGTTCTGATATATGCTCTAACGTAAATTATTTAATTGATGTTTCCCTTCTTTCTCTCATCCTCAGCAATTATAGCACAGATAGGGTATGTTGGTCACCAAGCACATGCTAATCTTTAGCTGAAAACAATGATTTTGAGCACAATCCAATCACTGTTAAGTAATTGATTTAACTGTAATCAAGAGAACTTTGAAGTATGCAAAATCATAAGCCTCAGTGCAGAACAGTGAGCATACTTCATCAAGTTTCTCATTCATTTTTCAGCCTGCAGGTCTTCCCATTATAGTTATGTTACAGGCTGCTTTTGAACTTCTCACCTGTGCTGGAAAATGATAAAGGAAGTTCAGCAGCTGGTACCCTGGATCACTAATCTGATAAAATGCTGCTCGAATTACACAGTGTAATGAAGACTGCTGCATTCTCAATAGATCCATCAGCCAGAGTTCTACAGGTCCTTTTGCATTCACTGGGGTATCCAACTAAAATTAAATTTGTGTTAATAATACAAAATAGAATTACATATTAAAAACTTGTATGTTTACTACCACTATATAATAGTCTTAGATGGGAGGATTGGTGTTTACAGTTCCAGTAGCACACCCATCCAGGAAATTAAGTTAAGAAATTGGACTGGAGCTTTGACACTATGAGAAGGACACAACTGTCCTAACTCTTCTACAGGTTTCATATACTAGCTCTAAACTAAAACAGCTCCTTGAGAACAACCATAAAAGAAGAATCAGAAGAAAATTGTTCAGCAATTCCCAAGGTTTTGTGAGACTGTTGCGAACAACGTACCATGAAGTGATGTAGAGGGTACTGAATAGATCAACATCTTCCAAACACATTTACTACCTTTTGAACATGTTCGGTTATTGTGACAGTTTGTTCCAATATTGCCTCTCTCAACTAAAAACTATTTTTACTTTCTAGGTGCCTTTTTGCCTATTTTAAGGAGCAGGTCTATTTGTTAAGCGTAATTAACACACCAATACCAATGGTTCGCCCTGACCTGGACAGCCCAGGCTCGCCTGATCTCATTAGATCTCAGAAGCTGAGCAGAGTCGATCTGGCAAACATTTGGAGGAGATTCCTCCAAAGAATACCAAAGTTGTGATGCAGAAGCAGACCATCTCTTGCCTTGAAATATCTCTTGCCTTGAAAACCCCACCAGAGGTTGCCATGAGTCATATGTGACTTGACAGCACCCCACTCCCCCAAGGTTCAGATATCGTAGCATGGTGCTTGTAGAAGCTAAGCCATTGTTGTTCTTCAGAAGATTCTGAAAATGAAGAACTAAGCATATTTGTTCCAGCTGGCTTGATGCACTCTCCATTTTGCAAGTCAGGAACTTTTTGCACATATAAATGAAGGTGCTTCAAAATATAGCAGAATTATTAGTACCTCAGGGTTCCTGCCTTGAACAATGCCCTCTTCCTCCTGACATCCATAGGTTGTAGTATAAGACCAGGAGAAAGACCTTTTTCTGTCTGCTCCCTCCCCACCCATGCAAAGTCCCATTGTCTTGTCCTCCCACCTTGCTTATCTGTGTATCTTTAGCCGTGTTTTTTTCTGTATTCAGACTGCACTCCACAAAGAATATCGGTCATTCTTGTTACCTTGATGCCTGCTTTCAAATGACTTTATAAGTTACAGAAATGACTTCTCAGGAAATAAAATGTTGTCTAAGGGCCTAACTAGACATTACATTTTTAAAGAGTTAAGTCAACTCCTTCTCTCTCACAGCAGCTGCAGGGAGTCTGTTTAAAAATAAAGAAGAGCTTCATTGCAGACCCAGTGGTGAAGAAGGAAGCAAGACCAAGGGCCTTGCACATCCTGACCACATTTGCTGGCCCCTACTCAAGTTCAATGCAAACACTGGCCAGGCCCTTTCCTGTAGGGCCCTTGCCCCTGAATACCATCTGGACCATGCTGCTGAAACCCTCCATCCAGGACAGCTTCCTGCCACTCATCCCTCAGCTCCATGCTTCAAATGCAGTCCTAGGTGTGCCGGGGGGGGGGGGCGGGGGCTGGCCTTGAGATGATTTGGTTGCTTCATGTGTAGTATTCTATACAGGGAACCCAGGCTTGACTCTTTTTTTAAAAAAATGTAATATTTAATTTGACCCTGAGGCCTATTTCTGCAGTTGTGCAACCAGCATACATGTTAAAATGTAGTTAAACAAATGAAGCAGAAATATATTAGAACTGCACCTCACATTATCCTACCCATGGCTATCATAGCTGTCTGAATTTTAAAAATATTGTTTACCATTCAGCCTTCAGAAGATTCCCATATACAGTCTTCAGAAAACCTCTAGGGGACTTATTTTTAGTCAGCTGCAGTGTCTCCTTCTCAGTCCTTTGATGCAACAGATTTTTGTTTTGACTTAGCCAGCTTTCTTGGGGGCAGGGAAGAGGAGCAAAACAGAGACTAACTTTAAAATTCTATGTAAGATTAAATAATAAATTTAAAATATTACAGGAATTTTTTCGCCTTCTCTTGATATGACTGCCATTATGCGATCATAATCTTTAGGATGAAATTCCACTTCATTTATGTTGTCTGACAAACCAGGCAGGTGTGGCTGAAAGGGAAAAAAAAAAGAAAATGTTTAGATAAAGCATTTCCACAAATGGGCTCAAATTCTTTAAAAAGTATAAAAAGCAGAATTTAAGAACCTAAACTGTGTAGCTGATACAGGTGACCCGATCCCTGAGTAGCTGCAAAGTCATATGAGAAGTCATCAGATCTGTTATAATCATTAATATACATCACCGCTGAAGTCAACCAAATTTTGTCTGAAGGAAAAGGGAATCCAGTGTGGACCCAGAGGAATGCAGGAGTTAATTCACAAGTTTTCTTGAATCACTCCTAAACAGTTATAATGAGATCAAATACCTATTCTAAAAGGTAGATTTTTGCTGGAATAAATACTTCTGACCCCTTTTCTTTACAGGGCCTTTTAAAAGTATTTGTGGCATTCCAAGTACTGTTGCTAACTGAAGTTTTTTTCAAAAGATTTTAGTTCCCCATCACAGATTAAAAACAAAATACTTAAAATCACTTTTATTTGAAAATAGTGATTTTAAATGAGTTTTAAAAATAGTCTCATATTACAGGATCATCTTGCAAGAACATTTAGTAATGTACTAAAATAAAATACCTTTATTTCTACTGATTTCATATTTGTTTTTTGCATTTTATATATTTTTTTTATTTTGCAAATATACTGCTTGGAACATACCTGAATAGTGTGTGAATCACTAGCCTGTCCAAGTATTTCTAGAAGAGCAGGATCAGATATAAAAAAGAATCTGGGAAACAGCAATCTTTTCTTTTCCAAATACCTTTAGAAAAAGAAATATTAAAAAAACATACATTTCTCCATTTTAAAATGTACGCATCTTGTCACACTAAGGCTGCAATCATATACATCAGTGGCTTGGCAGCCAGACATGGTTCTTTGACACATAACTTGGGCCTCTTTTAAGCACCATCCCTCAAAGTGGCACCCACCCAACATTTCAGGGAAATGGGTAAGCCCTTACTTGGTGGGAACTGTGGTTGGCATTGGTTGAAACAACAGCTGCCAGAAGAACCTCCCTGTTGCCTGGGCCTTCCTTTTGGATGATGAGGGGCAGATGAGAAAGATTTGCTATTACAGTTATGGTGATAGAAAAATACATGTGTGTTTCAGAGTGATGGTGGATGAGAAATGTGCACTCCTCTGTACAGAGAGCACAATTTACACCCTAAAGGGAAAATATGCCAACTTTTAGATGTGCTAACACTGCTGTTATAAAAGGGTTAAAAAGTTTTTAACAGACAGAAGCTTGCAAGGGTTTGCCAAAGGTAGGCAGAAACGTTTGCGTTAGCAATTTCACAGAAGTACATATGCAAGGTATCAGTTTATGACAAAACTTACAAGCTTGCTTAAGCTCACCACAGAAATACAAGTAATGAAGGATATTAGTAATTACTATGGGAATGGGGGGAGTGGGGTTTTTACATACTGGAAGGGGCTTTGATTGATTGATTGATTGATAATTTAAATTTAATAGACCGCCCACCCCTGAAGGGCTTTGGGCGGTGTACAACATTTAAAAAACAACAGTAAACAGGTAAATAACATAAAACCTTAAAACCATTATTTAAAATCCAAAAGTACTAATTTTAAACAACAACAACAACAACAACAACAACAATAATAATAATAATCATACTAATAATAATCATACTAATAATCATACTAATAATCATCATCATCATCATCATCATCATCATCATCATATGGTGCTGATCATACAGTACATGTCATGGGGGCTGGTTACGATGATATTCCAGGATGTCAATTGACAACAGGAGTGGCAACCTTTCCATGGTTGTCCCTCCCCATCACCAAAGGCCCGGTGGAATAAAGCCATTTTGCAGGCTTTACGGAACTCCTCAAGATCTTGCAGGGCCCTAAAGGAAGATGGTATTGAGTTCCACCAGACGGGGGCCAGAGCACTGAGGGCCCTTGCCCAGGTGGATGCCAGCTGTATTGTAGAGAGGCCAGGGACCACCAGTAAATTGGCGTCTGCAGAGCACAGAGGCCAAATGGGGACAAAGGAGGGAAGATGGTCCCTAAGGTATGAGGGCCCCAGGCCACGGAGTGCTTTGAAGGTTAACACCAACACCGTCACTCCATTGGGGGCCAGTGCAGCCAGCACAGCACAGGAGAGATGTGATCTCGTATAGAGCTACATGTGAAAAGTTGCCCCGCTGCATGCTGGACCAACTCCAAATCAGCCACAAGGGTTGTGAAGGGTGATAGGCACTCTTTGCATTTCAGTGAGAAAAGTAGACTCTAAAAAATGTTTCGAACTTTTCCGATCCCAAACATTGGAAACTAAGAAACACAACACTTTTTTCCCCAACCTGCATTAATATATAATGTTACCTAAGACAATACATCGGTGCTTTATTCTGTCTGTTTATCAATGAAATAGAAAGAGTTTAAAATATTGTTTGTACCCTGTAAGTGACTTCTGGCACACTTCCAGCTGCTCATGCAAATGCGGTAGAAGTTGGCCCATGGTCTCATCTCCAACACAACAGCTAACAACGTTCGGGTTTTCGTGAGCACGTTGCATTATTTTTATCCATGATTTATCAATATTTTGAAATCGCTTTGCTTCCTAAATAGTACAAATGGAATGAATAAATGAATTCATATCATAGCATGTTCTCAAGTTCAAACTGGTACTAAGGTATGTTCAAAGAATAATATTTACATAATTGAACAATTAAAGATTTACCTGGGGTAACTGCTTGGCAATATCTCCTCCTACAAAAACAGCTTCAAGGTAAACCCAAAGGTTTTGTACAACCAACCATTCTTCAATTATATCACTGGAGGTACTGAGTTTGAACACCCAGTTCTGAATATCCTTTTTAAATGGTGTATTATATCTAAAATAGGAATGGAGTGGAAGCAAAATTAGATCATGAAATACAATTACAATTTGAAGGTTAACACCAACACCGTTACTCCATTGGGGGCCAGTGCAGCCAGCACAGCACAGGAGAGATATGATCTCGTATAGAGCTACATGTGAAAAGTTGCCCCGCTGCATGCTGGACCAACTCCAAATCAGCCACAAGGGTTGTGAAGTTCTGAATATCCTTTTTAAATGGTGTATTATATCTAAAATAGGAATGGAGTGGAAGCAAAATTAGATCATGAAATACAATTACATTTTAATGTTACTTGCTGAATTACAATTAACAAGCTATTTTGACTTCACACATTCAAATGTATCTGCAGTCCATGTTTTGGTATAGGTGGACTGCTGCCTGTGTTCTGATATTACTCTTTTGTGTGCACTTCCATGATCCTTTCAGTTCCACAACTAATTATGGTTTGACTTGTATCAACATGAATGGTAGTGATTAACTCAGTTACTATCAAACCAGCAACCATGTCTGGAATTGTGTTTGGAAATAGAGCTGCCAACTCCACTTGGTGCCAGCATGGTGTAGTGGTTAAAAGCAGCAGACTCTAATCTGGAGATCTGGGTTTGATTCCCCAGTCCTCTACATGAAGCCTGCTTGGTGACCTTGGGCCAGTCAGAGTTCTTCCAGAACTCTCTCAGTCCCACCCACCTCATAAGGCCCCTGTTGTAGAGAAAAGGGGATTGTGATTTCAGACTACAGAGAATAGCTCCCTTGTAGAAAATGGCAACTGGGGAGGGTACTTTGTGTCCCTCCAAAGCTAGCTCCCCTCCCCAAACTCCCCTCTCCTCACACAGTGTCTGCAGATCTTCAGAATTATCCAAGCCAGTGTTGGCAACCCTATTGCACAGTGTAATTTAAACTAACTATGATTAATGTAATGTTAATCATAGTTAACTCCTTAACTGGAGGGACAAGGCACTTTAAATCACATAAATAGGCAGCAGGATATCTGCGCTGAGCCAGTATTGCTAATTTTGACCCAAATATTATTATAGAATTTCTGGCAACCCTAGAACTAACCTTGTCACTTCAAGACAGCTCTAGGAATTGCAAGGAACACTATGGTCAAAGCTTCCTGTAAGTAGACAAGAACTTTATTTTTCTGCCAGGGATGCTGCACACTACAACCCTCCCACCAGTTGCCGGGCACTTCCTAGCAATTTTAGTAGTAATTCTAGAATTTTAGATCCCACCTGGAGGATGGCAACCCTAAGGCCTCCTCCGCAAGGGCCAATAAACACAGGTATTGGACGGTAAAAACCCCGGGGTGGGGGGGACTTTGCACAGATCCCACAGCTAAAATGAATCTGTCCTATGTTGTTTCCCCAAACCGTTTTTTTTAGAATTGCGCTATTTGTGAGTCTTTTCAAAAATCCCAGGTTGCAGCCGTTTTTGAGTGAAGAGCCTCCACTTTCCTATTTTTAAAATTTTGTGGGTTTCACAAGTGCAGATGTATCGTGAGACATCAGCATGGCTGTGGGAGTTCATTTGTGCTTGCCTGCATAGCTACACATGACTGGGAAGTAAATAAAAAATGTGTCTCCATGCAAAGGTGAAACAGCAACCTGGATTGTTTCTGTGGGCTCCAATTGCTGCTTGCACGGATGAACGTAAATGTGAAAACAGGAAAATGGGTTACTTTATCCCAACTTCAACCCATTATACATTTGCTGTGCGGAAAGGGGCAGAGCCATGGTTGTCAAAGTTGCAAGTACCTGTCTGTTTTGCTGGGCTATGCTCAAACATGCTTTATGGAACAGCAGTGAGGTTGGGACACTCAGAACAGAAACCATATTAATAAAAAGCATTAAATTCATAAGTAACTATACACTACCTGTTACTAAGTAAAGAGCCCAGGACCATTAAGCTGTCTTCCATCAGTGTAATAATTTCAGAAGATTCAGTTCCCTTGAGAAGCAACTCCCCTCTTCCCTTGAATGCTGAAAAACTCAGGGTCTGATTTGCCCAACTGTCAACCACCTGAGCCAACTTAGCTTCAATATCTTTTTCTTTTATAGCAGATATGCAAATATCCTGGCAAAGTAAATCATATTCTTATGATATTTAAAATTTAAAAAAACTGTGATTTAAATCATTCCAGAGTCTAGATGTTTGAATGGGGTGTTAAAACATCCAAATACTAGTACTGAGATAAATAGATTTTTAAAAGGTGATGTAATCAGGTGTCTATTTTACATAATATGCACATAAAGCATCCAGTATTTTCTCCAGAATATTCACACATTTTCCACCAAGCATTTGGGGATTTGGAACCAGGCTTATTAACTTGGGCTGAAGAGACCTTTAAAATAGCTTTTATTTTTCAAATAAAAACTTGTGTCTTCACTGTATGGTTTGGGGACTTATGGTCTGCCATTCTAGAAAGTGTTGGAATTCTCTAAGCAAGAACAGTTTCACTTTTCAGCTTCAGTCCAGTTTGGCTATCCAAGCAGCACTTTAGTTTAAGGTTTCTTCTGGATGTATCTTTGTGGTTAAAATAAAGTTAACTGGTTGTTAGGTTCCGACATACATGGAGATTTGGGTGTGGAGCCTGAAGAGAGTACAGTGAGGAGGGGAAGGACTTAATCAGAGGTGGGATCCAACCAGTTCTCACCACTTCTCTAGAAGTGGTTACTAATTTTTTCTGAGGGCCGAGAAGGGGTTACTAAAGCAACCTCCCTGCCCAATAGGGACTGGAGGTGTGTGTGCGCGGTGGCCCCACTGTTTGAATCCCACCACCATCGGAACCTGTTATTAAAATTTTGAATCCCTCCACTGGACTTAATGGGGCATAATGTCATAGAGTTCACCTTCCAAAGCTGCTATTTTCACCAAGTGAACTGATCTCTTTCACCTGAAAATCAGTACTAGCAGGAACTCTCCAGCCAGCACCTGGAGACTGGCAACCCTACTATTTGTTGTTTACATTTAATTTGGGCTCCTTTTACTGATATTTCATGATCTGTCTACTATGCTCTCACTTTAGCTACAATTACAGGTTTTTATATAATACTGGTTTGTTTGTTTTTTTTAAAAAAAGGAGCATTAAGCAGGTGTCTTTTGTAGCCTTTAATCAACAGAGAGTTTCTTAGATATCTTCAGTCTGCTATTTAAAGTTTTTTAGTGCTGGTGGTACATGTTTTTTTTAAGATTCTGGGCCCTTCATATAGGAAGGACAGTCCTCATGGGAATACTATAATCTGTTGATGAAGTTTACTCTGTGCTCAAAAGCTGACTCTCACATCTTGCATTAACAATCCATATATTCTACTGATTTACACTTTATAGATGCCTGGATGCTAAGAACATTCATTATTAGCTTGAGGAATCATATCATATTCATCAAGTAAAGATGATGGAAGAAGTGAGTGCAGGACATCCAAATGATAGATTCAAATTGGTCGCCATGTTGGCCTGAAGCAACAGAAAAAACTTTGAGATTACTGGCACCTTTAAGACCAACAAAGTTTCATTCTTGGTATAAGTTTTCATGTGTTTGCAAAATTCTTCAGATACACTGAAACAGAAGTCACCAACCATTACATATAGATTGGGGGGGGGGGATATTGCCTGGAAGGGCTTGTTAGGGTCAATATAAAATAAGTAACTGAGTGTTAAGTAAGACCGGATTAATACAGATGGTGAAACCTGTGAATGGCAACCAACTAGCATACACCACAACAAAAGAGTTTACAAAAAGATACAGGAACTGAATGAGTGTAGTATATGCAGTGAGATAAGAATCCGATATCTCTATTGAGTCCTGCAACCCAATCCACACCCTGAGGTGGCTGGGAATGGCACCACTGCAACGCCACCCCATTGCCTTCAGAGGGCTTTCTGGTGGTGCAAAGAGGCAGAGAAAGCAAACACCCCCCCCCCCGAAAGCCCTCCATAGGGCTAATTGGACTTAAACCACACAAAATAAGTTGTAACTCAGTAACCTCCCGTTCCTGTCTAAGCCCTGGGCTGAGGTGTTTGTGGCTTCAAAACCTGGATGGAAGAAAACTAACATTAGTTATACCCCCGGGAATGCCCTGGCCTGCCTGCCCCCTGCACTGGTGTCCAGATGTTGTTTGGTCCAGTATTTGTATTGGCAGGGTGAATGCAGCAGCAAAGTTGGAATTGCAAGCTCTAGTACCAGTGTCTACATTCAAATTAGATGTTGTATTATAGTGGGTTTATAGTGAGGAGTTTTTAAAGGGGGGCAGTCTGTGGGGAAGAAAAGGTTTGCTCCCCAGTGACCGTGAAAGGGACCTGCCATTATCCAGAAAAGGTTGTAAACAGCTGATAACATGGGTTGAACCATTTCAAGTTGTGAGCCATATGGGACCACTAGTGGAGTTCTGTTATTTTCTCATCTGGGTCTGTCTTTCAACAGGTTTTCTCTGGGAACCATTCTGGCTCTCTTAATCTGGTTCTTGTCTTCACCTGTCAAATCAGGTCTCCTACATCAGGAGAGGTGGAAAGGAAGCATAAATCCTTAATGATATTTAAAACCATATGACGAGGTTAGTCTTAGATCGCTTTCAGAAGCACTGCTGTTTTCAGAGCACCATTTCCTGAAGATCAGTCTTCTGGATTGAAAATGTCTCTCCTATAGGTTCATAATGAAACACACTGTTTTAAATAATCACCCAAATGCTTTACTTTATTTCCTTCTAATGGTCTTTTCAAAACCAATATAATTAGTAAGGGGCGTATTGTCTTTCTCTTGCACCTGAAAGCAATTCCGTCAAGGAAACAAGATATATATTAGTAGATCAATCGCCCAATGATTGTGAGCTACCACCTGATTGATTTATACTGATCAAAAACATGTGAAATTTAGCTAATGAAAATTGAGTTAAATTTCATAGTTTTTGATGTGCAGTATCACATAGATCATGTAATGCCCTAGCTTTTTGATCTAGCCTTTGGTTAGCGCTAGTGTGCATCCTATGCTGTCTAAATATAAAGGGCAATAACATGGAAGCCAAATTATCAAATGTTTCCTACCTCGATATCATCTTTGTGCTTGAGAAGTGGTGCTTCCATGATATTCCGAAGGCAAAAGGAATCAGATTCTACATCAAATGGATGTGAAGTTGTTTCAGAAATGCGGTTCCAGTGTCTCAGTTTCATTGCTTTATTGGTCATCATTTCTAACAGTGGGCATGATTCACTGAAATCATCTATTCTTTTTTTAAGATCTAAAAATGCTTGCCAATCTTTAAGCCCTTTGGGTAGTTTGCGGCACCTTTAATTGAAAAACAATGCAAAAATAACCCAGTGGATAGAAACAAAACATCATAATCTCAAAGCAATTCCTACTGTTTTCTTTAAAATAGAAGTGCTGCATGACACTCTAAATGACTGAAAACCTGGGATCAGGCAGATTTAAATAGCACATTTCACAAAGCTGAGGTCATAACTAGGAAGTTCTTGCTATGCAGAACTCCAAATGTTGCCTCTCAACTGATAAAAATGTTGAGCAGGCCCAGAGGCGTATCTGCCTAGGGACAGGGGGTATCCCATCTTCTAAAACAGGGGTAGGGAACCTGCGGCTCTCCAGATGTTCAGGAACTACAATTCCCATCAGCCAGACAAGAACTTTATTTTTCTGCCAGGGATGCACACACTACAACCCTCCCACAGTTGCGGGCACTTCTAGCAATTTTGTAGTAGTAATTCTAGGAATTTTAGATCCCACCTGGAGGATGGCAACCCTAAGGCCTCCTCCCACTTGGGAGGCCAATAAACACAATTATTGGGCCGGTAAAAAAAAAACCCGGGGTGGGGGGGACTTTGCACAGATCCCACAGCTAAAATGAATCTGTCCTATGTTGTTTCCCCAAACCGTTTTTTTAAGTTAGCTATTTGTGAGTCTTTCAAAATCCCAGGTTGCAGCGTTTTGGTAGAAGAGCCTCCACTTTCCTATTTTTTAAAAGAGTACATGGGTTTCTAAGTGCAGATGTATGTCGTGAGACATCAGCATGGCTGTGGGAGTTCATTGCTTGCCTGCATAGCTACACACACTTGATAGGAAATGGGGCAAAAAAATGTGTGTCTCCATGCAAAGGTGAAACAGCAACCTGGATTGTTTCTGTAGGCTCCAATTGCCTTTTTTTGCAGGATGAGAGCGTAAATGTGAAAACAGGAAAATGGGTTACTTTATCCCAACTTCAGCAACCCTTACATTTTGCTTGCTGTCTTGGGAAAGAGGGGCAGAGCCATGGTTGTCAAGTTGCAAAGTACCTGTCTGTTTTGCTGGGCTATGCTCAAACATGCTTTATGGAACAACAGTGAGTTGGGACACTCAGAATTAGAAACCATATTAATAAAAAGCATTACCAAATTCGCAAAGTAACTATACACTACCTGTTACTAAGTAAAAGAGCCCAGGACCATTAAGCTGTCTTCTTCCATCAGTGTAATAATTTCAGAAAGATTCAGTTCCTTAGAGAAGCAACTCCCCTCTTCCTTGAATGCTGAAAAAAAACTCAGGGTCTGATTTGCCCAACTGTCAACCGCCCTGAGCCAACTTGGCTTCAATATCTTTTCTTTTATAGCAGATATGCAAATATCCTGTAGCAAAGTAAATCATATTCTTATGATATTTAAAAAAAAAGCTTGATTTAAATCATTCCAGAGTCTAGATGTTTGAATGGGGTGTTAAAACATCCAAATACTAGTACTAGGATAAATAGATTTTAAAGGTGATGTAATCAGGTGTCTATTTTATAATATGCACATAAAAGCATCAGTATTTTCTCAGAATATTCACATTTTCCACCAAGCATTTTGGGGATTTGGAACCAGGCTTATTAACTTGGGCTGAAGAGACCTTTAAAAAATAAGCTTTTATTTTTCAAATAAAACTTGTGTCTTCACTGTATGGTTTGGGGACTTATGGTCTACCATTCTAGAAAGTGTTGGAATTCTCTCTCTACAAGCAGGAACAGTTTCACTTTTCAGCTTCAGTCAGTTTGGCTATCCAAGCAGCACTTTAGTTTAAGAGTTTCTTCTGGATGTATCTTTGTGGTTAAAATAAAGTTAACTGGTTGTTAGGTTCCGACATACATGGAGATTTGGGTGTGGAGCCTAGAGAGTACAGTGAGGAGGAAGGACTTAATCAGAGGTGGGATCAACAGTTCTCACCACTTCTCTAGAAGTGGTTACTAATTTTTTTTCTGAGGGCGAGAAGAGGGGTTACTAAAGCAACCTCCCTGCCCAATAGGGACTGGAGGTGTGTGTGTCTTGTGAAATTGGCCCCACTGTTTGAATCCACCACCATAGGAACCTGTTATTGGAATTTGAATCCCTCACTGGACTTAATGGGGCATAATGTCTATGAGTTCACCTTCCAAAGCCTTTATTTTTCACCAAGTAGACTGATCTCTTTCACCTGAAAATCCAGTACTAGCAGGAACTCTCCAGCCAGCACCTGAGACTAGCAACCCTACTATTTGTTGTTTACACACACATTAATTTGGGCTCCTTTTACTGATATTTCATGATCTGTCTACTGTATATACTTTAGCTACAATTACACAGGTTTTTTATATATAATGCATGGTTTTGTTTGTTTTTTTTTTAAAAAAAGGAGCATTAAGCAGGTGTCTTTTGTAGCCTTTAATCAACAGAGGTTTCTTAGATATCTTCAGTCTGCTCTATTTAAAGTTTTTTTTAGTGCTGGTGGTACATGTTTTTTTAGATTCTGGGCCTTCATATAGGAAGGACAGTCCTCATGGGAATACTATAATCTGTTGATGAAGTTTACTCTGTGCTCCAAAGCTGACTCTCACATCTTGCATTAACGATCCATATATTCTACTGGTTACACTTTATAGATGCCTGGATGCTAAGAACATTCATTGTGGCCCGAGGGAATCATATCATATTCATCAAGTAAAGATGATGGAAAGAAGTGATGAGTGCAGGACATCCAAATGATGAATTCAAATTAATTGCCATGTTGAAGCCTGTGAAGCAACAGAAAAAAACTTTGAGATTACTGGCACCTTTAAGACCAACAGAGTTTCATTCTTGGTATAAGTTTTCATGTGTTTGCAAAATTCTTCAGATACACTGAAACAGAAGTCACCAACAATTACATATAGATTGGGGGGGGGGGGATATTGCCTGGAAGGGCTAGTTAGGGTCAATATAAAATAAGAAATTGTAACTGAGTGTTAAGTAAGACCGGATTAATACAGATGGTGAAACCTGTGAATGGCAACCAACTAATACACCACAACAAAAGAGTTTACAAAAAAGATGCAGGAACTGAATGAGTGTAGTATATGCAGTGAGATAAGAATCCGATATCTCTATTATTGGAGTCCTGCAACCAATCCACACCCTGGTGGCTGGGAATGGCACCACCGCGCCACCCATTGTGCAGCTAAGAGGGCTTTCTGAGGTGGTGCAAAGAGGCAGAGAAAATGACACCCGAGAAGCCCTCCATAGGGCTAGTGGACTTAAACCACACAAAGTAAGTTGTAGCTCAGTAACCTCCCGTTCCTGTCAGCCTGGGCTGGTGTTTGTGGCTAAAACTGGATGGAAAAAAACTAACGTGGATTCTGGGGAATGCCCTGGCCTGCCTGCCCCTGCACTGGTGTCCAGATGTTGTTTGGTCAGTATTTGTATTGTAGGGGTGAATGCAGCAGCAAAGTTGGAATTGCAAGCTCTAGTACCAGTGTCTACATTCAAATTAGATGTTATTATTATAGTGGAGTTTATAGTTTAAGGCAGTCTGTGGGAAGAAAGGTTTGCTCCCCAGTGATGACGATGAAAGGACCTGCCATTATCAGAAAAGGTTGTAAACAGCTGATAGCATAGGTTGAACCATTTTGAAGTTGTGAGCCATATACAGGACCACTAGTGGAGTTCTGTTATTTTCTCATCTGGGTCTGTCTTTCCAACAGGTTTTCTCTAGGAACCATTCTGGCTCTTAATCTGGTTCTTGTCTTCACCTGTCAAATCAAGGTCTCCTACATCAGGGAGAGGTGGAAAGAAGCATAAATCCTTAATGATATTTAAAACCATATAGGCGAGGTTAGTCTTGGTAAACCGCACAGAAGCACTGCTGTTTTCAGAGCACCATTTCCTGAAGATCAATCTTCTGGATTGAAAATGTCTCTCTATAGGTTCATAATACAAACACACTGTTTTAAATAGTACCCAAATGCTTTACTTTATTTCCTTCTAATGGTCTTTCAAAACCAATATAATTAGTAAGAGGCGTATTGTGCTTTCTCTGCCTGAAAGCAATTCCGTCCAAAGGAAACAAGATATATATTAGTAGATCAATCCTTGTGGTTGTGGGCGGCTGCCACCTGATTGATTTATACTGATCAAAACATGTGGAAATTTAGCTAATGAAATTGAGTTAAATTTCACTTAGTTTTCGATGTGCAATATCACATAGATCATGTAATGCCCTATAGCTTTTTGATCTAGCAACTGGTTAAGCTAGTGTGCATCCTATGTAATGTCTAAATATAAGAGGGGCAATAACATGGAAGCCAAATTATCAAATGTTTCCTACCCGATATCATCTTTGTGCTTGAGAAGTGGTGCTTCCATGATATTCGAAAACAAAAAGGAATCAGATTCTACATCAAATGGATGTGAAGTTGTTGTTTCAATCTTGGTTCCAGTGTCTCAGTTTCATTGCTTTATTGGTCATCATTTTAACAGTGGGCATGATTCACTGAAATCTGTCTATTCTTTTTTTAAGATCTAAAATGCTTGCCAATCTTTAAGAAGCTGGGTGGTTCGGCACCTTTAATTGAAAAACAATGCAAAAAATATGGCAGTGGATAGAAACAAAAAACATCGTAATCTCAAAAGCAATTCTACTGTTTTCTTTAAAATAGAAGTGCTGCATGACCTCCTAAATGACTGAAAACCTGGGATCAGGCAGATTTAAATAGCACATTTCACAAGCTGAGAGTCATAACTAGGAAGTTCTTGCTATGCAGAACTCAAATGTGTTACCTCTCAACTGATAAAAAAAAAAATGTTGAGCAGGCCCAGAGGCATTATCTGCCTAGGGACAGGGGTATCCCATCTTCTAAAACAGGGAGTGAGGAACCTGCGTCCTCAGATGTTCAGGAACTACAGATTTCATCAGCCTCTGTCAGCATGGCCAATTGGCCCATGGTAGGCTGATGGGAAGTATAATTCCTCACTGGAGTCATGCTGCTTCTCTCCCCAGACTTTGGGGAAGCTGGAGCCTAGGAGTCCAGGGCTTGCGGGGAGGGGCCTGGAGAATTTGCAGGTAGAGCCTGGAGAAGAGTTGTCTCCGAAGCCTTTTCCTGTATGCCTCTAGCAGGCCCTCTTCTGTGTATCTTAAGTAATATCAAAGATCATAGGGAGGTGGACATTCACCCTGACCATATACTATGATGGAAAGTGTCAAATGTGGATTATACAGCATAATCAAAAAAGTATATCCTGTTAAAATATTAAGTGCAGCTGATCATGCCCTAATAGAGAAAGACAACTCACCTATTCTGAAACTCCAGAAGTTCAGCATTGATTTTTTCAATGTCTACATCTCCCCAGAGAATTTCATAATACCCACTAATATTATTCATCACAGTGTCATACAATCCATATAATTTTTGAAGCAAACTTAGCTCCTTTCTGTAAAACAAATGTGGCAGTGTTCATTAGATTCATTAGTATGATTATAAAAGTACAGCTAATACATTCTGAAATGTAAACCCATGGGGCATACAACTGAATTTTATCATTGTATTCTTAAATGTTTTGAAAGCAAAAATGCATTCAAGTTATAATTTAAGCAGTGTGAAAAATTAATTCAGGTCCCTGCATTCTGTACAATAGACATTTATCTACAAATTACACGTGGACAGGCAGTAAATGTTGAGTTATAAAGAAATTAAATTAACTCGATTTATTTTGTTGTTTAATATGGACATGAATTTTATTATGTCTTGAAACAGTTTAATATGGTAGAATCAAAGTTCGGTGCTATGTAAAAACTTGATTCATGTACTAATAATTACATAAAAGCATGTGAATAGAAAAGCAAGTGATCACAATTTCTATAGGAAACCCAATTCCACAGTTGTTAAAATTGATTTCAAATAGGCCTCAACAAATTATCATTCCTGACTAACCCTATTTTTAAAAAATCATTTCTCACGTTCAACAATTCCACTTCCCAAACTTAACAGTCCATTACATTTGCATGCCTTGACAACCCTGTTATCTGTCATAGATCCCACCATTAACTTTTGATTCTGCAGACCTTTGATTCTGCCCTTTCAAAGCATTCCACATGAGAAAGTTGTCCTTTCTCATTCTTCCTGTGCTGGTTTTTGCCCATATAATTCTTGAATGAGTTTAGTTCTGAAGATTACATAATGCTTCAGGTGAAAAGTTACGTAAGTAGGTACCATTTGAACAAATGTATTTTTTCAACTTCCGCTAGCATTGAAGCTTTTCTACAATGCTCAGCTTATTCTGGCAAGTGGAGTAATTTTCCACAGTTACCTGATTTTATGTAAATCTCAATTCATCATTGTGACAGGCAATCCAAAGAGCTGCTCACCAGATGAATAAGTAACAAATTTCCTCCAGAGCTCATCAAAATTGGCCTAATAAATATAGGTATAAAAATGAATAAAAGATCTAGATTATGCAATACAAAAATAGTGAGACTTTATTACATGGCTGCGCAGCATCAAAATCTTTGTTTTCTTTTAATTAACACAATGTGCACTGCATTGGTGATCAAGACAATTTTTTTGCATTTAATTCTCATTTAAGAAATGAAAGATTTCTGATAACAACACAGCCCGGGGCGGGGGGGGGAGCAAGAGAACTGTAGTCTGCCCACGTGGTCAGCGTAAGAGCAGAGGCAGGCGGAGATAACATCTGGTGGGGGGGTCGCCAGCAGGAGCGGAGGGTCCGTGTTCCTAGCCCGAGTCTCCAGCGTGCTGGTTCTGGCACCTTTATTGTTATTCTCAGGCGTTGTAGGAGAGAGGGAGGACCGGGGGGGGAGTTCAAGGGGAGAGGCGGGAGGTCGGGAGATCATCATGTGATGCATGATCTCACCTGGCTACGTGCGGAGAGGAGCGTAAGCGTCTGAGCCTAATCCTCACCTGGGGGCAAGACCATTGTCCCTGCGCCCGGTGACTGAGCCAGACAGTTCATGACCCGTGACTCATAGGGGGATGAGGAGTGGGGGTGCGGTGCGACCAGAAGGCCGTAGGTCCGTTGGCGTTCCAACGTTCTACCACGGTGCTGCTGGGTCAGCAGTGCATTACTACAAGAACCTTTTTAAAGTGGGGCTCTGACAAGTGACTAAAGACTTTCTTTACAAATGGAAATGAGTCACTGCATTAATGTCTGGGGATGAAACCACATAAAACCTAGTTCTTCAGGAAGATAACACGAATATTTTATTTTGCAGGTCCTGATGAACTCTTACCTTTCACAGATTTAAATAACTATACAAGGAACAGGGCTGTGACTCAGTGGTAGGGCACACTTTTATGCATGCATAAGGTATCAGGTTTAACCCTCGCCATCTCTAGTTAAAAGGATCAGATAATGTAAAATGTGAAAGACCTCTACCCAAAACTTGGAGACTAGCTGCCTGTCAGAGTAGACAGTACTGACTTTGATAGATCAGTGATTGGCAGTTTCATATATTCATGCGCACACAATTAAAGATGGTGGAATGTATACCATTGTGTTGGGTTTCTCATAATACAAAATACACTAGCAAGAAATTCTAATATATATAAGTGGAAAGTAGAAAATGTTTAGTGATTAAAAATATCATGGAACAATCGATCAAAGTTCAGTCGTTTAGAAAATAAAGCAGCTACAAAAGGAGTCAGAATGAAGTAAATCCAACCAATAAACAGTTGTTTAGTCAAACTGTACCAAGACTTTATAAGGAAGAATCCCACAAAATGAGTCTATCTCTAAATTTAAAAGTATATTTATGATCTTTGTGATTTCAGAGATAAATATTTGGAAGGGCAAAACATAATAATATGATATCTAGTACTGATCACAGCACTACAGTATTTACTTGAAAGAAAAACAATCCTGAATGTAAGATGACCCCCTCTAAAAATTTTATGTGAATTTCCATGTGCATTTAAGGTAGTTCTCTCTCTCTCTCTCTCTCTTTAGATGGTATACCTGGGGCAGGGGGGGCAGGATGGGAAGGTGGAAAGAAACCTAGGCTTGCATTTGAGTAAATACTGTAATCCTAATTATGGGAACAGGAAAGTAGGCTTGAATATTATATTTGATATAAAAGAATCAGGGATCTATACAAACTGAAAATCAAGGAGTCTCTCAGTAGTAAAACTGGTCAGCAAGTTACAAAGCAGGGAAGATCTTATCATATCACTAAGGAATTTATAACATCCCAGTACAAGACTAAAGACATGAGATTCAACATGTCTTATAGACCTAAAGGAATCCTCAGCTAGATAAGAGGGACTAAGTTAATGAACACAGTTTAACATTTTAAACATTCTTACCTGGAATATCTGTAATCTATTGCTAGCTTCTTGAGGTGGTGTATTTGGAACCATAGGTCCTTCCTAAAATAGAAGTATGTAATTATGAATATAAGTTCTTTACAGTTGGTCTTACCCCTTAATCTCACATTCAATAAATTGACCATATGAGTTCTAGGGCAGAAGGTTTTAATTTATATATAAACATGCTGGAATGCATACATGCTAGAGTATATAAGTGCTATTGGAAAGATGCATTCGTTTGTTTCTGAAGAGGTTTTTTGAAGATATGTTGAATATGCCATTAGTTACAATTTATATTTATTCATGAGTTGTTTTGTCTCTCCTGGTAGTATTTAAGCTACATATATTCTACCTTATGTTGGGCCTAAAGGAGGAATGAACAGGAACCAATATAATCCCATTGTAACATTAAAATAATATGTGAACAGCGCTTTTTTCCATATATACTTCAGTTCCTTTGGAACCAGTGGTGTTACTTAAAAGTAAATATGTTTAAACTGAAGTCCTAATGAAAGATTAATTTTAAACACTGGAAAGTCCATTACAAATTGTCAACAAAACTGTCTTCATTTCTTAATCCCCCCCCCCCAAAAGTATCAATATACCATAATTTATAATGGCCCATTATTCATGGAACACTTATGTCAAACCTATTCTCTGAGCAGTGGGCTAGTATTGTGCTCTCCTTGCCTTTCTCTGTTTACACACAAGAATGCAGCCCACAGCCTGCAGTGCAATATGTCTGCTGAACTCTGCTGGGCCATTGCTTCTGCTGGTTCTCTTAACTCCACCCATCAACAGCCCTAAAGGCAAAGAGCTAATATTCTCTCCCCCACTTCCTTCCTCTCTACACACACATGCACACATTCTCTCTCTCTCTATGTATCTCTCTCTTTCTATGTATCCCTGCCACTGTCACAAGACAAGAGAGGCTTGTTTTAAAACAGAGCCTTGCCTGAAATAAAGTTGTAAAAGCCCTCACAGCCATTGGGAAGAGCAGAAGCAAAGCGGGGAAAGTCAAAAAGATGTCTGCTTGTACTGTTCCTTGCAAAAGCCCTCTCTGTTGTTTCTTTGTATTGAAAGATCGATCTCTTGATCTCTCAATATGTGCACTTTAGAGAAACAGGAAGGAGCCAGCAGTATGGAGAGGGAAGTCAGGGGGAAGGCTCCAGGGCACCTGGCAACTGAGGCTGTGCTGAGGCTGTTCTGGTGGAGGAGAGACTATACACAGACATTAAAGAGAGATGAGAAGGGGTTCTCCCCCCCCCCCCCACTATACATATGAGAGATCAATCTGACAATCTCTTAATCAGTGTACTTAGGGAAGCATGAGAGAGCCAACAGCATGAAGGGAGGGTGAGAGGAAGGCATGCAAAATGCTGCAAGGGAGTAGGAAAACTGGCCATGGGCAGAGGGAAGAGGTCCAGGGCAAAGATGTCCACTGGCAAATCTGTCCCACTCTGGTGGCGAAGCAAGATTTAAATCATGCTATCAGTGGTTTTGCTTGCTACAAAGAGAGTGGAAAGTGAAAGTGGGGCTCCAGAAAATGTATCCATACAAGAAATCTTGCTGTGGTGAACACTGGTCTCCACTATGCAGCAAAGACTTTGTGCATAATCAATCAATGATTAGTAACACTGGTGATAGTTTTTCATGCATATTAGAAGCATGTATATTTAGGAGAAGCATATTCAACATACAAGTTATTTGTTTTATTAAAGTAGTTAATTTATAAAGTCTGATGTATCTGGATGAAACTTGATACCTGTGACTCACAGAGGGCTGTGTGGAACATCAGGCATTCTTTAGCACACGGCAATCCTAAACAAGGCCTATTTTATTTAATGGGTATTACTGACCAGGAAAGTGTTTTTAGGTTTGAAGTCAAAGGGGAATAACTGATTTTCCCTTTTACAGCAGGGGCTCATGCCTCGTGAAGTAGTATGCTGGAGACACCTTGACCTCTGGTTTTCATGAGCACAAAAGAGCACAGAAAATACAAGAGACAGAAAGATCCCATGGGTGCAGCACATTGAGTCCAATCTCAAATGTTTCCTTAAACATTTTTCCCTAATTACATCACTAAAATTTTGAAAAATTCATTTTTTCCCATATAAAGTTTCTTCTTCATGTGGGTTGACAACACAGCTGCTTCTGATCACAGCTATACAGACTAGTTAGAATCACAAATGACTGAACTTTAACATTTCAAAACCACTTGCTTTTTCTGAATCTTTGTGCTACATTCAACATGATACAAAATTAGATAAGAATTGGTAGAACGTAGCATTTTCCAAAAGCCATAAATTACCATCTCATACGCTACTTCATAGGAGGATACATCCTCACGGAAAACCTCAACAGCATCCAATAGTTGAGCCTTGAACTTGGGCTGCACCAGAATTAACTCATCTTGAACACTAGACTGAAACAGAAGTAACCATTCAGGGTAAAACCAATAAAAAAATACCACATTTCAAATTCAAATTCTTTATTGCAGTCAAAGACCAGCACATAATAATACAAACTGAGAAGTGCACTTATATACAGTCGGTGACTGTATACTAAAAGGTCAACTCGCGAAAAAGCAAGTAGTAGATAAAATACATTTGATTATGACAAAAGATTAAAAAGTTAATATAACTACACTTGTAAAGTGCCTGTGCAGTCTTGCTAAAACCTATAGTGACATAACTAAAAAACTCCGGCCTCCGACCATATCTTCTAAAAAATCGCAATTTATTCAGTCTTTCCCTCCCTAAACTATTCAGTCGGCAGATGTCTCTTGTTGTATTTGCAAATTAAAGAACAAAAACGGGCCGTTGCCTGTGTAATTTTCTGGTCCCTACCTGTCAGTATGTAGGCCAGTGCATCTTTGTAGTTTAGGCCTATTAGACCTTGGCTCTCAGTGGCTGGGCTGAGGATTTCCTTTCGGGGCTTTTCAAAAGTGGGACATCTAAATAACATGTGTTCTAATGTATCTATTTCGCCTAGAGGGCAGGGGCAGAGCCTCTTTTCATAAGGGATTTTCTTGTATTTCCCCTCTAACAGCGAGGAGGGAAGAGAATTACATCTGGCCAATGAGAAAGCTCTTCTTGTGTTACTGTTTTCAAGGAAAAACAGATATGGTGCTGTAGTTACTTGCCATCTTAGGTGTTCCGGTGCAATGTACTTAGGTGTCTTTAGGAGATCTGTTTGTCTCTCAATATCAAAAATTCTCTGCTTGACCTGTATATGGGCCCTATCAGCTCCCATGGCTATTAGAGCTTGTATGGAGAGTCCCATCTGTTGTATGGTGGTTTGGACTTTCTTATGCCAGCTGGACTGAAAATTATCCTGAAGGACCAATGGGAGAAGGCCTTGTGGGTTATGAATGCAGCCAAGCCATTTTTTGATTGATGATAGGCTGATTAGAGCTTCAACTTTTAACATCCCGGTTTCAAGCCTAATCCATGAGTTGGAAACATTTTTTGGAACCTGAACTAATGATCTTAAAAACTTGGATTGCACTCTTTCTAATGGAGCAAAAGAGGAGGAGGAAGATCCTAGAAAGGATCCATAGATTAGTTGTAGCGTTGTTTTTGCTTTAAACAGTTTCAGGGCTGCTGGAACATAGGAACCTCCTCTTGCGTGATAGAATTTTAGGATACTATTTGCTGACCTCTCACTGACATTTGCCATTTGAGTATGATGGGCAAATTTGGAGCCCGAAGCCTGAAGGACCACCCCTAGATATTTGAAGCTGCGGACCTGTTCGATTTTGTTTCCTGCAAGCTGCCAATTTCTGTGTCTAGGGCGGTTTCCAAATGCAAGTATCTTAGTTTTTTGGAAGTTTATTACTAGATGTTCTTGCTGGCAGTAAAGTGTAAATTTGTTTAGAGCTCTTTTTAAGCCAACAGGGGTCCTCGAGAGGATGACTGCATCATCGGCATACAGCAGAGCTGAAATATGTTGATTTGCCAGCTTAGGGGGATGAAACGTAGGGTCGGTCAGATGTGAGACAAGGTCGTTTAGATAGAAGATGAATAGCTTTGGGGCAAGTAGACAGCCCTGTCTTACGCCCTTGAAAGTTCTTATTGGGTCAGTAAGAAAACCATTCCGGTTATATCTGACTCTTAGATTAGTGTTATTATGCAATAGTTGAATAAGGACTAGTAGTCTCCTATCTATAGTAGTGGCCTTCAATTTGTTCCAGAGACTTGCTCTATAGACAGAATCGAAGGCTGCTTTCAAATCTATAAAGGCAGCGTATAATGAAGTTGCGTTGCTGGAGGCATATTTTTCTATGAGATGTTGAATAACTAGGCAGTGATCTAACGTAGATCGCCCTTCTCGGAAACCCGCCTGCTCCGGGACTAAGACTGCTTCTTCGTCCAACCAATCAGATAATTTTTCTAGAAGATATTTGGCATATAGCTTACTAAAAACACTATAAAAGGAAGAGAAATTCCACTGACGGTATCAGAGTTATCAGACCAGCTACCACATTTCAATTTTGTCTATTGAAATGTTGAGCCAAATGTCCAGAAACTTATTTAGATGATTTTTCAAAAGCTGCCCTTTCAAAAGCATTCTAGAACAGCATTCTAGAATGAAATCTGTATCGATCACACAAGATTGGGAGTAAATCTGGTACGACAAAATGTTTGAAGGAAAAATCCATCTGACAGACCCTAGCACATAAAAGGAAGAGACATACATTCTAATGGCTTAAATTGTGATTGTTATTAACAGGATATGTCAAAATATAAAATAGGAGTATTCAATAATCTATCACAAGGCAAAGAACGTCTTTGAAAGCCATTATGATTGCAAAGCTAAGTAAATGAGCTACAACTATATCTAGCCTAATACCCTCAAAGGAATTCAAAAAATCAAGATTATTTATTTATTTTTAAAAATTATGCCACCTTTTCAAGAACGTGCCTCAGGTTGTGACATCACTTGTTGTTGGGTTGCATCTCCAGGCCCTCCCTGGCCCTCCCTGGTCACTCCCACCAACTCTCCAGAATCTGCACAGGCCTCAAATGAAGGGAGGACGACTCAATGCATCTCTCTTCTGGTACCTCAAGTTCCCTAGTTCTAGGAACAAGCAGCCAGTGGCATCCTCCTCAGCTCTTTTCCTGCCTCCTTCCTTTTAGGGCTAGTCTCGTTCCTTCCCCCTCCAACCAGGATCTCTGGGATGGGAGAAAGCCTGTCCATTCTTGGTTCTACTGCCTGGCTTCTCTGTCACTCTTGAGTTCCTTCCCATCCCCTTTGAGGCCTGCCATGGCTCTGGCCTCCTGAGCTTTACCCAGTGCTGAGGCCTGGCCAGCCTCTTCCTGCCTCCTGCCCCCTTCATGGCTTCTGCTTGTGCGGGTTGGTGACTCTGTGCTCCAACCTCCTCCCAGTCACTGCTGACAGGACACGTGAGTGTTAGGCCATTAGTCCACAGCAACCAAGGATGTAGAGGGCTCTCAGGGTGGGCAGCAGCTTTCCCTTGGTGAGAAAGGGGGTGGTGGGGACCAGCTTCATAACCCTTCGAAGGTTCAGACTATCTGCAGGGAGAGATGGGCAAGTCCCAAGCCACAGGTCTAGCCCCTCAAGCTGGGCACAGCAACCATCTCAGGACAGAGGTGATTTACAAAATTTAAAAAATTAAAAAGCTTGAATTAAAATCCAGCATTAAAACCCACTCCAACATAAAACCATAGCTATAATAACAGAACCATGGCAGATCCATGGGAGCAACAGTGGCGTAGTGGCTAAGAGCAGGTGCACTCTGATCTGGAGGAACCAGGTTTGATTCCCAGCTCTGCCACTTGAGTTGTGGAGGCTTATCTGGGGAATTCAGATTAGCCTGTGCACTCCCACACATGCCAGCTGGGTGACCTTGGGCTAGTCACAGCTTTTCGGAGCTCTCTCAGCCCCACCCACCTCGCAGGGTGTTTGTTGTGAGAGGGGAAGGGAAGGAGATTGTAAGCCCCTTTGAGTCTCCTATAGGAGAGAAAGGGGGATATAAATCCAAACTTTTCTTCTTCTTAAAGTAACAGTTTCCAGAATGAAATTGTATCAAAAATCAGCCTCTTAAATAAATGTCTAGATAAAGAGAAATATTTTGGCTTAGTTTCTAAATGAAAGCAACAAAGGTACCAGGCTCAAGGGGAAGAGCATTCCGTAAGTGTGGTGCCACTACTAAAAAAGGCTGCTGTACCTTTTAAGGCAGAAGCAAGAGAACAGGACTTGTAAGATCTTAACTGGCAGCCTAAAAATATAATTTTTCTTGGAAGATAGGTTAGTTCAGTGATGGCGAACTTACGGCACGGGTGCCAGAGGTGGCACTCGGAGCCCTCTCTGTGGGCACGCACGCACAGAGTTTGTCATGTGGGGGGCAGAAAATCACACACCCCCACACACATCTAGGCTGGCCTTGGCCACTGAGCATGATGTGCGTGTACTACGGTGAGCAGGGAGGACTTGGCTGGCTGGCCTGGTGCCTGTGCTCTGGGTGGCTGCTGCCTGGGGGGGGGGGCGCAGAGGAGGCAGAGATGCTAGAGAGGCACAGAGCAGTGCGTGCGGGACTTGATGGAGGCTAGATCAGGCTGGACCCTGCTCAAGCGGGTGGGGCGGAGGAAGAGGGAGCCAACCGGTTTTTTCTAAACTAAAACCTCAGCATTCAGGTTAAATTGCCGGGTTGGCACTTTGTGATAAATAAGTGGGGTTTGGGTTGCAGTTTGGGCACCCGATCTCAAAAAGATTCGCCATCACTGGGTTAGTTTATCCACCTCAGTCTCAGCTGATAGTCATTATTTTTAACAACTTCCAGAAATATTATATAAAAGTCTACTTTCATATTCTTACTGCTTTGCTTTGTAACTTGTTAAAAGAGTACCGCAGTGTATCAACTCCTTCTGATTCCTCCTTTGTCACTTCAACTTCAAATCTATTTAAAATTGTATAGGCTTCCTAGGCAAAACAAAACAGGTAAGTCATATCATTCATATTTTAAGAAGAGTTCAATATCCAGAACCAGGACTCATGGTGGGAGGGGGAAACAACCTTACTTCAATAGGCCCCAAGGTCATATCCATTTCTATTTCCTTGTCACGTATGTTAGCTAGAGCTTCCATAGCAAATCTGACATCATCCAAATCTCGAATAGGCCGAGATAGCTTTTTCAAATATTCTGTCATGAAGGATATCATGTCTTGCATTTTCTTTTTGTATTCTTCATTTAGATAGCGACACAGTAACATTTTCCATGCTTTGGCTTCAATTGAGAGAGCCAGTTTCATTGGCCCTATTAAAATTATAGTTTCTAGGTTACTCACATATACAAAGCAGCTGACCTATATATACCATTCATTCAAAGACATTATGCAAAGTCCTTTATTATGACACAGCAATGAAAATCAGGAAAATTATCACATTTACAAAGCTATCCTATGCAGAGTTACTCCAGTTTAAGCTCACTGAAATGAATGAGTTTAGACTGGAGTAACTCTGTTTAGGATTGCATTGCTTGATTTGGATCTAAAAATTATGCAACTAGTTTTACATATCCAGAGGCTTTTGTAGTGCCTATGAATTGCAAACTACAGCCCTTTCAGGAGCTGTCTTCCTTTTGGAAGAAGGGGTCATACATCCTGTATCCATGAGGCCAGGAATATTAATCTGCACAGGATAACACAGAACCCAGAACCTAATGCAGGACTTAAGGAATGTTTCCAGTGCAGTTTGTGATTCCATTCATGTGTGTGTGCAATTCAAGAAAATAAGTTTTTTTAAAAAAATCTAGATGTGCATGCCTACATCACCTTTGTGGATCTTGGCTACAGTGAACAAAATAATTAAATTAGATTGATTCCTAAATCAAGTATATTCTGCAACTAACAGCCTTCCACTACTTTAAAGTACTTTGCTACTTCCAAAGCACTTTTCAGGAGCACCTAAAACAATCTCCCTTGTTATTTGTTTATTCAGATTTGTATTCCACCCTTTCCTGGCAATCAGGGCTCAGAGTGGTTAACAACATCTGAGATAAAACTACGTTGCTTTGTTATACAGAGCAGGATGAACACACCACAGGTAAACTGCATCTGGCCTGATTTAAAACAAAACCATTCCACTTACTTTCCCCCCACCCCCATACTGAACACTGTCCTAGATTAGGGACAAATTCCTACATCAAATTCATGGAATGGTAATGACTTGCGCTAACTGAGGAATTTGGGTTTATAGTTTCACTCTGTCTTTTGCTATAAATGTCTGTTTGTGTGTGCATGTGAATAAGTAATTTAAACATCTCAGCTTTCCTGTTGGGACAAGAATTTATATTTTGTTTGGAAGTTTAGTAGATACAGCCAAGATAACTGCACTTCTTTTGCACTGGGCCCTCATTCCTGACAGTCTGTGTCCCCTCAAAAGGCCTGTATGTGAGACTGGGCTCAGGATATTGAACTCAGTTAAATTTGCTAGGTTGGAGCAGTTGAGATCTAGTGGCCCTGAAGGACCAAACTAAACTGTCTGACCCAGCCAAAGCCATTGAGTTGCCTGAGGAGTTGGATATGAGTGTGAGGGCGTCAGAAAACAAGGCAGACAGCTGCTGCTCATTGCTGAGAAGTCCAGAGGAATTATCAATGGGGCTGTGGAGATTCCAGCAGTGCTCCAAGCCACTGAGACTGCCAACAGAGACCCTGTTTAGAGACCCAGTTTAGTTATACTATTGTGCTCTAGGGCTAAGTGGGAATTTGTCAGGGATTTTAGTGGTAATTAGTGAGTAAACTAAGTGGATACAAACTGATACTATTTAGAGAGGAGTGTAGGACTACAGTACTTGGTGATGTTGATTATGCTAATCCTCTGTGATAAATTTTTCATGAACTGGTGTTTTTGTAATTTGTTGACCTCCTGGGGATCTGATGGGAACCCAAAGTAGTGAATTGGCTATAAGCAGCAAGGCTTTTGCAAGCTTTTTTTGTCATTCAACTAGGACCTGCCAGCCACAATTGAGACAGTAAATGAATTAGAGGCCCCTTGGCAATCTTCTGGACTTTATGGGACCATGTCAGCCTACTCATCCAGACCAATGTTGAAAGAGTGCTGTAAAATCTACTACTTGTTCTCTTGATCCATGCCCCTTGTGGCTGGTGAAGGCCGACCGTGCAGTGTTGCAAAAACCCCTGTTGGAGATTGTCAACCAATCCCTACAGCAGGAAGTGTTCCCAGGGAGGCTGAAGAAGGCAATAGAATGCCCAGTCTTAAAGAAGCCGTCTTTAGCTCCGATGGATCTGGCTGACTACCACGCTGTTTTGAACTTATAATTTCTGGGAAGAGTAGCTGAGACGATGCTTGCAGACAGCTGCAGGTATTTCTGAGGATGCATCTGTGTTAGATCTCTTCCAGTCCAGCTTCTGCCCTAGCCATGGGACAGAGACCGTGTTAGTCACCATCACAGATGAGCTCTGGTTAAAGCTAGATCAAGGCGGGTCAGCGCTGTTGGTGTTATTAGACTTCATGCAACTTCTGACATAGTCGATCATGACTTTTTGCCCACTGTTTTGCTGAGGCTGGGATAGAGAATACAGCTTTAAAGTGGCTGGCCTCATGTCTTCAGAACTGGAGACAGCCAGTATCACTCAGGGGAGAGAGGTCTCAGCGGCATCCGTTTATCTGCAGTGCTGCAGGGTGCTCTTCTTTCCTCAGAGTTGTTTAATATCTACATGTGGCCCCTGGCTCAGTTGGTTCAGAGCTTTGGGCTGGGTTGACACTCAGCTTGATCTGTTGATGTAGGGATGGTCAGTTGCTGTCCCAGAGGTACTGGCATAGTGTGTAGAGGCCATGGCTGGCTGGTTGAAAAAGAGTAGGCTGAGGTTAAATCCAATTGAAGACAGAGATCCTATGGCTGGGTCAAGGAGTGGGTGCAGTGGAGGCCCTTCAATTGCCACAGTTTGATGAAGTGACTTTACAACCTGCCACATCTGTCAACAGCTTGGGTGTAATTCTGAAGTCCTTTCTATCTATGGAGGTCCAGGTTACATGCATGGTGAAGTGGCCTTTTACCATCTTCAGCAGGCCAGGTAGTTGCCCCCATACCTCTCTTATTCCGACTTCATTACAGTGATCCATGCAACAGTCATGTCCAGGCTAGACTACTGCAACTCACTCTATGTGGGCCTGCCCTTTAGGCTGATGTGGAAACTAAAGCTGGTGTGGAAACTGATGTAGAAACTAAAGCTGATGTGGAAACTAAAGCTGGTTCAACATACAGATGGAAAGCTCCTCACTGGTGCTAGAGTGAGGGAGCATATCACTCCTATCCTCTGCTGGCTGCACTGGTTGCCAGTTGAATTCTGGATTAGGTTCAAGGTATTAGTTTTGACTTTTAAGACTCTGAGCGATCTGGGGCCCTCGTATCTCAGGGACCGCCTTTTCCTATATTTCCCACGGAGAACTTTATGCTCTTCCGATGGAAATCTACTGGTGGTCCCTGGCACTAATGATGTTAGGTTGGCCTCAAACAGAGTAAGGATTTCTCAGCCCTGAGTCCAGCCTGGTGGAACTCTCTTGTCAGTAGACACCAGGACCCTGTGGGACCTTAATCAGTTCTGCAGGGCCTGCAGCAAGACAGAGATGTTCCACCAGGCCTGTGGCTGAGGCTACCTATTAGTCCATCTAATTCCATCAGCTTCTCAACTACTATCCATGGTTATCATGGACATAAACTGTGAATATTGTGTATAGGGATATAGAACATCAGTCCTCCTCCCTTCTCGTATGATTATTTTTTTGGCATATACCATCTTTAGATATTATTGTCTTAATATTACTTGCTTTAATACCTATTTAATTGTTTGATTTTATATGCTGTACGCTGCTCTGAGCCTAGATGTAGTTGGGGAGGGGGACGTAGGATATAAATTTAAATAAATAAATAAACTCTTCCTTGAAAAGAAGAAAATTCAACTTAAATATTATGGGCACGCAGTTAATAAAATGTGGTTATTGCTAGCATATGTCATTTAAGATGTAGTTCAAAATTAATTCCCACTAATGCCAAATGTTTGATTCCATGATAGCATGGCATTTCCACATTTGGCTGCCCTTATTCTGTTCTCCTTTCACCTCCGCCCAATTCCAATTTCAGGTGGACAGACCAAATATGGATTATGGACTCTCAACAGCAAAACAAATCACATACGTTAAACTTTAAATATCAGTTTCGATTGGTGCATCTTGCACTGTAATACATATAAGGAAAATGATCTCATACCTGTATTCAGTTCAATGGGGCCAACAGAAATGGTAGGTTTTAATTCTTCTATTTCTTGTTCAAAGGTTGCATAATGAAGAATTTCTGCTCTTATCTCAGTCAGAGAGGGATTACTGTTCAGAAATTGCTGTGCGTGGATAAAATAAACCTTTGATATTCTTTTATTCTGTTGAAATGATCTTCAATTTGATATTATTACTTAAAATACTATGCATAGATTTTGCTCCATGCGTAAACCAGATACAACAGGCCTAAAAATAATACATTTCCACTACTGCTCCATCGGCCTGTGCTGTTCTATAATCTTCTTTTACTGTTGCTTTCTACTGTAGCCAAACTAAGTCCTATAGCAGTGAGGAGGGTGAGAGAATGGTCTTTCTCCCAGAATGCTGCCTTGGCAAACCTTGCATAATAGTGCCCTGAAAGGAGTGTGTTTTCAGAAAATCCATATTGGGACTGTGTCTGGCAAGAGTGCCCCAAGGGCTTCCCTCCCCCCACCACCCACAACTTCATGCCTGGCCCATACTCAGGAAACAGCATTTGAACATGGAAAACAGCACACTTTGGATGAAGCCAGTTCTCTTTTGTCTATATTTGTTAAACCTTTCCTGTGACTCATCCCCTTGTGACCATCTTATATTGTAATGGTCATTAAGGGTTGTTACCTGTATTGTTCAACAGCAGGCAAAACCCATTAAGATAATGGGTCAGCCATCAGCTCAATGGTCTAACACTCAAGACCATTACCTCACTTTGGAATAGCAGGAAAAATCCTTTCTGAAAAGGATTTCATTTGCCCAAGACATGCTTTTCCCTATAAAAGTATGTCTCAGCCCCCAGTCAGTTGTTCAATATTATCATGCCACCATGCCAGAGCCCCTTGGGGATGGGGCGGTATAAAAGTTTAAATAAATAAATAAATAAATAAATAAATAAATAAATAAATAAATAAATAAATAAATAAATAATATTGTTCCAGAGCCTAGCCATCAGGTCTCTGCTTCCTGGACATTCACAAGACTGGTAATATAATCTTCCTGACAACAACAATTGTGAGTAACGTAAGGAATGGAAAGCAAAAAAATGCGTCACACACTTAAACGGAGGTTGCACTTAGCCAATATAATATGTAAAATTATTTCTTTTCAACAGATTTTAGTATAAAAGTTCAATATCCAGTTCAAAACGTGGATATAATTTATGAATCAACGTGGATATAATTTATGAACTGGATATTGAACTTTGGTTTCTACATAAAAATTTGAAATATATTTATTGGGTGTAAATAGAACCCAATTCTTAGTTGGTTAAACCATGGATATGGTCTTCTTATTTTTGAATGTTATATATTCATACCTTATGAATTGTTATACTAAAATCTGTTGAAAAGAAATCATTTTACATATTATATTGGCTAAGTACAACCTCCGTTTAAGTGTGTGATGCGTTTTTTGCTTTCCATCCAATATAATCTTCCTGGACATCCACAAGACTGGTAATATAATCTTTGATATCCCATCCCTTATCTCTATATCCAAAACCTGTTTTTCACCTCTAAATTATATCCTAGGAACCCTTGAATGCATGTGTTTTTCCCCCAGTAACTGAGTGATTGTGAGTGAGAATTTATTTTATTTCATTTGTTATTTTCCCAATAAAATCCTAGAAAAAGAAATCTATTTTCTCTGCTGGTTTCTTATGGTGAGCTGAAGCCCGTATACATAGGCAATATGTATTGATCGCTATATATAGTGATCAAGTTACCCAACGCTCCTCAAGCGACTCTAAGCGATCCTGTGCTCTGTAGCTAATTTCCCCAACCAAAAAGGGTCATTGCATCCCACCATTTTGTGTAACACAATACACAAGTAGCTTATCCCAGGAATCTATCACAGCTGTTGAATGCCAAGATTCACATTGTGAATAGCTCTACATATCCATTTCCATCCTGCATGTGCTTTTTCTTCAGGCTTAAGGCAGGTACAGGAACTTCAGTGCTATCATGATCTTGGTGCAAATGAATGTATGATGTTGCCTTATACTAAGTCAAACCAATGTCAATATTGTCTACTCAGATTGATAGGGTGTCCAGGATCTCAGACTGAAACCTTTCATAACATCTGCTACCTGCTCCTTTTCATTGGAGATGCCAGGGATTGAACCTGGGACCTTCTGTATCTCAAAAAGATCTTCCACCATGAACATGTTCCTTTGACTAAAAAAGATACAGCAGCACAAACAGGACAGAACAGGGAAAAGCTGTATGTCGGTCCAATTACAGCACTTCCTGGGTGACATGTGGAATAAAACCTCTTACTGTAGAAAATGTTCAATTTTACAGTTACTAGTACTTTGGTATCTAAATTCACCTAATTGTATTTCTGAAAGAAGAACTTTGCTGACTAAAACCAGAATAATGTACAATAATATCTTCTTTTAACTACAGAACACAGAGTACTGGTATGTCTATACCAATGGGGTTAACTACAGAATCACAGGACTGTTTCAGGTGAAGAAAATGGTACAGGGAAATCCCCCTCCTGTAAGGCTGGACAAACTCAATCAAAGTCAACTTTAGCAAAGAAACTAACTTTAATGATTTTTGTTGCCCTAACTACAGGGTGCTGGAACTGAGGCGGTTCCCCGTGTGGTGAGAACTCCGAGAAACGAAACTCAGTTCTGACCATGGAGGGACGAGACCTAGTCCTGACACCTCCCTCTGCCATAGTCCCAGTTAAAACTGGACTTCTTCATAACTACAATAAAAATGCTTGGGAGGCCGAAACACAGAACTTCAAGTACTGAGTTTTCTTCAAATATCCCAAGAATTAACTTTTGAACCATAAACCATGTTGCATAAAATCCACTTTTGCAAAAATGGCTACAAAAACTCATAGCTTAACTCACCTGAATTTTAGCATCTCTGTCTTCTGTCCACAGAGCTTTATATTTTTGAAAGTCTAATAGGGCTTCACTGGCTGCTTTACGTACAGAGTTTACAGATGACGAAAGAAGCACAACTAATTTGGAAATATCTTTATGTTCTGCAACACCTGGATAAAAATTTCTCAACTTCCTTGCTGGAAATGTTTCTTCCACTGTTTCTGAAAAATAAAGAATTTTCACCGTAAATTCTGTAGTCTCTCCCCACACTCTACCCCTCAATATATGAGGGAAGAGCAGCAGCATCTACAAAAATCTGTACTTCCTCCCAAAAAAGCATTCCCCCAGGCTAATTATAGTTTTAAAGTACAGTTCTGAAATTTAGAAGCAATGCCATTTCATAAAGAAAAAAAAACAATGCAAGGAATTCTCACTTTCATCTTTTTTGGTTGCTTTTCCTCCTGAATGGGTAGGTGATAAAGGTGCATTGCCCTCCAGTGCTGTGTTAGATTTCCGCATGTGTTGCTGTCCCCAGTGTGCTACACCACGGCTTACATCCAGGGTCAACTGTATCATACGATTGATGGACTGCTGGATATCATCTAAACTTGGCACCATTATCTATACAAGATACAAAAGTATGTTTCAGGAAATACAATAAAACTTTCTTAAACCTGAACTGGAAGTAGCTACCAGCCCACTTGCTCAAAACATTACATGAGTGGCTTACTCCTTCGAGCAGAGTAATATCAGACACTGAAGACTAGACAGGAACATAAAGACCATTTATGCACTTGTGGTCTGCCCTGCAGTGAGTATATTCCCTTTGGATCAGATACTTGGTTATGCATGTTTTTCCCCCTCCTGAACTCACCACATTACAGATCAGAGAAGTCCCATTTTTTTTGAAACCTGGCAAAACATAAATCCCATCCCATAAGAACATAAGAACAAGCCAGCTGGATCAGACCAAAGTCCATCTAGTCCAGCTCTCTGCTACTCGCAGTGGCCCACCAGGTGCCTTTGGGAGCTCACATGTAGGATGTGAATGCAATGGCCTTCTGTGGCTGTTGCTCCCGATCACCTGGTCTGTTAAGGCATTTGCAATCTCAGATCAAAGAGGATCAAGATTGGTAGCCATAAATCGACTTCTCCTCCATAAATCTGTCCAAGCCCCTTTTAAAGCTATCCAGGTTAGTGGCCATCACCACCTCCTGTGGCAGCATATTCCAAACACCAATCACACGTTGCGTGAAGAAGTGTTTCCTTTTATTAGTCCTAATTCTTCCCCCCAGCATTTTCAATGAATGCCCCCTGGTTCTAGTATTGTGAGAAAGAGAGAAACCTTTGAAGGGAAAGCAAAGAGAATTAGCATGTGTTTTGCTTTTTTTCAGGTTGCCTTACTTCTCCTGGCTTTCCTTGCCCGCAAAACAGCAGTTCCTCCCCATTCAAATGGAACAAAGAAAGTGGAGAGCAGGCAAAAGATTGGATTGGCTCAGCAGTATTCACTTTGCAGTGGGAGAAACCCATTGTAACATAAAACTGCAGGAAAAACTCACTGTGAAGCACAGAGTCACAAGGTAAACATTGCATGCATGAATGGCCTAACTTGCAGTTGCTCAAAGAGCTGTGAAAGAGGAAAAACAACTTCCTATGCCATTCCATTACACAACTCACATTTTTGTATGTAAGCTTGCCAGTGAGTGTTAGAAGCCATTGATATTCTAATTCCTTCTTGGGTGACCACATGAGAGAATATGTGCTGCTGTACCTCCCCACACCAGCTCTACACTTTAAAAACAATACTGGGATGGGGAAAGTGATGCTTGGGATCCTCTCAAGAGGTCCTGGACTTTTCAAGTTGCCTATGGAGCATGACAGGGGCCCTCTGTAGTGGCTTCTACATTACAAAGATGGCATACGGAGGGGACCTACAACTTTACTTATTACCTTCAATAAAAGCAGTGCTACAATATTTCACTCATAAGAACATAAGAAAGATTTTTAATGCTCAATTGTACACTCCAAAGATTTTTGAATCAGTAGTTCTCTTCATAGTGACAACAAATCATAAATCCTGTTTAATTAATGAAAGGGTATCTTCTGGATTGCCCATTGCGATACAAATCATGTACTTGATTCAAGGACCCACTCTGATTTTTACAGAAATAAAAATCTGCAGAAACTCTGGAGGTGATCTATACAACCAGGGGTTACTCTAGGTGAGTACAGAAGGTGGAACTAGATGTTACAAGAAATCCCCTTGCCTCTCAAGCAAAAGCCAATTAAATTGAAACGAGGTGGGGAAACACCTAGGGTGAAGGCATCAACTCATGCATTATTACTTCTAGGCCTAGAAGTTATTTCTTTATAGATAGAAGGGGAGAAGGAGATGCTGGCTACTTTTCCAGGTAACAGCCACATATCTTTTGCAATGTTGAGTTCTGATTGGTAGGAACCACACCCCTATTGGTCCAAACTGCAATTAAGTCACTAACTTATGAATTCTTTTCTATAAAAGATGTATATTCTACTCTTTAAACTCACACAGGTTCAAATACTGATTAATGTTGGTTAAGATGACAATGCCCTCAAAATTCATCAAAATATTATACTCTAAACATCAATATAACTATGGAACAATGGGAGAGACTTTGTACTAAAGAAATAAAATTTACAGAAGATTGGTATAAAAGGTTTTCAGATGGCACTTAACACCTAAAGATATAGCTAAAGTAGATAAAAGTTTTAAGGCAGAAATGTCAAAATACTGATGCTACTTTTTATCATATGTGAATGTGTCCAAACTCCAAAAAATATCAAATTATGATTCTTGGCAAGATGCAAAACATATTGAAATAAAGGTTTATGTTAGATCCTAAATGTATGTTATTAAATATCTTGCCAAATAATGTACTAGAAGTGTATAATGAATTGTTTAAATATATGGTGACAGCAGCTAGAATCGTATTTGCAACTAGATGGAAAGCAGGCCATCACCCAGACCTTCTGGAATGGATTAACAAGCTAACAGAATACTCAACAATGGCAAAGCTGATATCTTTGGTGTACAGTAGACCCTCCAAAGAGTATGAAAGAAGATAGAAAGTCTTTTTGGATTATACTCATTAATGGACAATTATATAAACTAATGACTTGTATAATTAGAGATTATAAGGACTTATATGGATAAACAATTGAGCCTGTATTTTAATTTCTTGAGCCTTAAAAATTATGATTGGAATTTAAGGTGTTATAAAATCTGATAATAACAGATGGTTGCTGTTTGATTTTAATTTCATGTACACACACATGTGTATATGTGTATATGTATGTGTGTGTGTGTGTGTGTATATATATATATGTATATGTGTGTGTGTGTATATATATATATATCCCCAAACAAACAACGAAAAGCAATAACGCAGCAGAAGAATTAGCTAATTGCACATGGCATCTGCAAATATTTGATACAAAACTTACTTTTTATCATGATTCTAAACTGTCTCTCTCTCTCTCTGCTGTTCTCACATTGGTGGTTGGGAACTATCATACAGGAATGGGAGAGTAAACATACTTTGTGGTTGCCTTCAGCTTCTTCAAGTAATTGCCAAAACACCTGGGCTCCAAATTTGTTTCTGTATTACCAATGTTTACATAACACATTTCCTACCTTTGGTATGTACATGACATTTCCAGCCATTTTTGATTATTAAAGTCATGATCCATAGGAGCCAGAGTATAGTTCAGCCAGTTACATACTCATTTTTACAAATGTAAGTCAGTTTCAGCAAACAGTGTGTGTGTGTGCTTGCTTTTTGAATACTTTGAGAAATACATTTCAGACAGGTAACAGATCAGTATATAAACCCATAAAATACTCTTGAAAACAATCTCCACAGGCAGGACAGCTTGTCTCAATGTACAGTTGAACATTAAACTGGGTAAAACCATTTCTCTTTACCAGCCAGTTAAGAAGGTTAGGATGAGAGAAGTGACTGGCCCAAGATCATTCAGAAAACTTCATGTTGGAATAGAATCCTGATTACATGGATCCAGAGGCGTAGCGCCAACGAGGCGGGGCGGGGTGCAGTGCCCCAGGTGGAGCCACGGAGGAGGCGGAGCCAGGCCAAGGAGGGGGCATTTCGGGGGTGTTCTGGGGTGGGGCGGGTGGCACTGCAGCAGGGGTGCAGGGCGCACACACGCCCCGGGCAGCGTTTCCCCTCGCTCTGCCTCTGCATGGATCCTAATCTGACATTCTAACTCCTACACCACACTGCCTTGTAGATCAGTCTTCTTAGTTTTTAATTTCTGCTGCAATGCTACTGCTGTTCTGGGTCTTTGTCAGCTTTATGTTTCTGTAAACCTACTGCACCAGAAATAACAAAAAAAAATCTAAAGCAACTTAAAGACAAACCAAATCATTGCAACAGGAACGGTGGTAAAAGGCAAGAGTATAACCATAATCACAGTGGATATTTTTATTTTACATCCCTGCATGTAGTTCTTCATTCTGAAGAAATGTTCAGATAATGGTTTTTACCTTCTTAATTTTATAAATCACTTACCACATTTGGAATAGCTAAATGCACTTCAGCTTTTAGAAATGAAACGACATCTTCATGCTTAATAGCAACCTGAGGCAAATAAGTTGGCCGTCCAAATGTGCTAGAGCTGCAATGTAGAAGGTTATGTGATAAATATGTCACTATAAAATGTGTTAAACTAAAATGAAAATGTGACATGACCTGGCATTTTAATTCCCTTGTACTCTCAGAGAATAACAGCAATAGGACCTAGAGCCTCCATTGCATTGGAATGTTGCTTGGTGTTCAGTCAGAACCACAACAGGCACTGATGGAAAGACATATTTTGATCTCTTTTCCCCAATAAAGTGGCCTTGCATGGAGTAACAGCCTTCTGGTGAAGAGAAATAGATTGACTATGGTGGAATTTGAGAGAATTGAGACTAGACATTGTTTTCACTTTGGATTCTCAGCTTGGTTCTTCTTCCCATAATCCTTTGTAACTTTACAGATGTGAGCTAAAAGTAGACTCTGTCCTGGAGTTAGCTTCTGGGTTAAGATTACTGTGTACATTCCAGGATCAAGTGTACCATCAAGTCTAATAGTAATAGATTGGCTCCAAGTACTAATAATATCAAGAATTATCCTTGACGGTGATCTGATAGGGGCCAGACAACCTCTGAGGTAAAGCAGGGACATAATTCTTGTATGGCATGGGTATCCCCCATTTGCCCTCTTTGCCCTGAATAGTCTGGATAATGAACAGTCACATTTTTGATTGACCTGCAGTTTTTGCGCCCCCCATAAGGGGGCGCCCTGGGCAACTGCCCACTTTGCCCAATGGGAGGAACGCCTCTGCTCTCCTGTAGGAGACTCAAAGGGGCTTACAATCTCCTTGCCCTTTCCCCCTCACAACAAACACCATGTGAGGTGGGTGGGTCTGAGAGAGCTCCAAAAAGCTGTGACTAGCCCAAGGTCACCCAGCTGGTGTGTGTGGGAGTGCACAGGCTAATCTGAATTCCCCAGATAAGCCTCCACAGCTCAGGCGGCAGAGCGGGGAATCAAACCCAGTTCAGATTAGAATGCACTGCTCTTAACCACAACGCCACTGCTGCTCCTAGTGCCATTCCCAGAATTTCTGTAACTAATGTAACTGGCTAATGAAGAACATATCCACATGATACAGAAATCTTGTGAAAGCTGAGTAGGTCTGGGATTGATTATTCCTGGAGAGGACCTCTCTTGAGATGCCCTGTATAAGCTGCCTTTTGTTCCATGAATGCTGGAATATAAAAGTGCTAAATAAGTATACCTTGCAACAAACATTCTTCTTTTAAGAGCATCCAAAGACAATCGAGTGGCTTTCTGCAGGCTATCCAACAGCTGATGACTAAAATATGCAATGACTTCTTTGCATTCCTGCAATTAAAAGAAAGATCATCAAATCGATATCATTTCAGCATATCAAACTAGTGAGGAAAAAGTTATAGCTAATGTTATGATACAGCACATTAGCCTATCCAATACTGCCTCTGAATTCTTTTTAAGGCTTGAAACTAAAGAGCAGGTTCTTCATTTACAACTGAGTATACCATCAGGGGAGGACTCCCCTCCTTCACAAGCTGCTGGGTGCCTCCTACTTTTCCCCCCTGGGCAATTCCTCTGGCTGGCTGGTCTCCATAAATCAGGATGACAGGAGGGCAGGCAGAGGTGAGCCGGGCCCTCCTTCCTGGCAGGCCCTGAAACAGAAGACCCATCTTCTTCTCGCTGCCCTGCGGGCCCTAGGCGCTTTTTCCACCCGCCCTGGTTGAGCTCTGCCCACCATGACTTCTGCTGGCTGGAGCTTGGGTGGGATGGCCTTGGAGGAGATGGTGGGTGCAGCCAGTCATCCAGCTCGCTTGTGCGGGCGGAGGGGATCTCCGGAATCTCTTGCTGCTCAGGATCTGTTTTGGCAAGAGAGCCCCATGATACCAGCCATTGCCTGCTCTGCCCCCGAGCTCTGCTTTGTTACCCAAAAGAGTGTGTGTGAGCACAACAAAGGCTGCCTTTCATTGAATCACAACACAAGGATTCTCTCCCCCACACGCACACATACATCTTGGGATTTAACTGGGGACCAGTATGCGATCTGCCTCTAACCACTGGGTTGTGCTGCCTGGCTGCATCTGCTCCCTGACCAGCAATTGAAACCCTCCCCTGTAATATTTCATGTCAGACTGCTATGGAGCAGAGGCAGTGACAAAGTGGGTTTTTATCAGCTGTTTCTTCATCCCATTTCCTAGTGTCAGTCTGCGCATGCTCACACAGACATGGATCCAACAGGAAAAATTTAAAAAAAATTCCAGCCCAGCAGCAGCCAATCAGGATAGCCCCTGAGCAGAACGCACGTTCGACAGCTTCACAGTGGAGAATCCTGCATGGCTGCTGCCTGAGGATCATTTGGGGGGCACAAGCTGCAGTGGGCACACTGAAACTGTGCTCAAAAGGTCCTGGTTTGTCCCAAAACGTTTTGACTGTGCTTCCATTTTTGAAGTGGGGAATCGACCTAGAACAAACAACAGCGGTTCTAGAAGGCAGGATGCCACCAAACTGATAAAAATAGGTGGGCAAGAAGACAGTTAAACCTGTCACCTTCTCATACTCTCCACCCACTCCCAGCTGTTTTTCCACAAGAAGTTTTAAAAAAGGTGATTGAGGGTGTGGCGTTCCCCCTGCCCCTCCTGCAGCCCGGGCTGGCAAACCGTCCCTCCGTCCCTAACCGAGGTGATGTGCCCCTCGTCAGTGGCCCCGGTCTTTGGGGCCTTCACTGCCAGCTGCCGAAACCACAGGGTGGCCGCCAAGGGAGGAGGTAGAAGGGTCCTCCTCCCGCTCGCCTGCGGCTTGCCTACACAAGGCTGGGGTCGACAGCCCCTCGAGCGCAGAGCCAACTAACCCCTTGAGCAGCCTCCCTTCCCTCCTTCACTCCCTTTCGCGCCTCTGTGTCTCCTCCGCTCTCACTCTCTCTTCTCGCCCCAACTTCTCTGTTCTCTCGCCTCCTTTCCTTCTCCCTCTCTCCCTCTCTCAGCCTTTGTCCCACGCCTGTCTCCTCTGCTCTCGGCCCCCGCAACTCCCTCCCTCAACCCGTTGCGACCAGCCGCGCTCTCCCGTCTCCCTCTCCCTTAAATAGTTTCCCCCTGTGATTGGGGCTGTTCCCGGCCTCGTTTTCGGCCCGGCTGCCGGCCGCCGGCTGCCTCTCCAGCCGCAGCTGCGTTGCGGTCCCGCCGGCCGTTGCCGGCTCAACCAGCCGCAGCTGCGGCGAACTGGGGCCGCCTCCCGCCCGGCCTGCCTCCTCGCCGGCGCTCTCCTCGACGGGCCGGCCGCTGCCGGGTCCCGCCGCCGGCCTCCCGCCGGCCCCGCCTCCCGGCTGGGCGAGTCCGGGGCAAGCCGTCGCGGCAGTCGCGGTGACCCCCAGACAGAGGGGAAATGTGTGTGTGTGAAAAGTTCAGCTACCTCTGCTCAGCTTTAAAACTCCATTCTCAACTTCCTTTCTACCTGTTAGGCACAGCCCATCATCTCAATCTTCTGGCATATATCATTATACCCTAATAACGGGGACAGTCCTTGGCTTGTTTCAAAGGTGGAAGCAATTTAAAGAAACATCTCTATACCTGGTGTCACAGTTGCCAACTGGCCTGGTAAAACAAAAGTCATCTCCCTTTAACAGAGGCTTAATGTGTGTAAAATGGGTCATTGCAGCTTTTCATGGCATGAAGTTAAATACAACATCACTTCAATAAGACACCATTAAGCTTTACTAAAGGAAAAGGACATTTTTCTGGAGATCATTTGTGAACCAACCTTTGTGTGATAAGTAGATTTTGATGTTTTTTAATTCCATCAGATACCTGCAAAATCCATTCTATTTGTAGTTATTTACATTGTTGGTCCTCAGTGCTGTGGAGCCTATGGACACTTTTAAAATTTTGAGATGAAGAAGTGAGTCCCACCAAAAAATGGCTGCCATGGAATGCTGGGACCAATCATAAAGCACTGGGAAGTTCCAAGCAAAGCATTCTTCTATGAAGAAGGCAGTTGTCTTCAATAGATTCTCCCTCAAAACACAAACACTGTTTTTGACTGAGAAATTTAAAAGCAGCATCTCATATGCCACTAAATGAGGACTAGCTCTTTCATTTGGGGTACCCTATTGGGTAGTATTATTTTCATGATTCTTAACCTGCCTTTGGAAAAAAGATTTCCAACATAGTAAAGACCAAAGGTGTCAGAGGTGTCTAAAGGACAAAAGGAATGTGTGCCCACTATGGAAATGGATTTTTTTCTGTTTTCACTTTTCTTAAAAATTATTTTCTATCTCCATAATTACTTTGCAGAAATCAAAAATGCGTTAATATTATGCAAAACAATGAAAAAGGAAAGCTAGAAATAATATTGAGAGAAAAGCTGGCAATTGATGGGTCAGCAGACTTTTGATTAGTCACTGCAGCATCACAGCATTTATTCTGTTCCACTTTTCTCCCACTGTGGGATACAGAGATAACAGTGTCTGCTTTAGACTGTAAGGCGAAAAAAACCAGGGTCAGAGATCAGGGTTAGTAATTGAAAATGCTTACACTGCAAGTATAGCAGCAAACATCTGGTGTTTATGAAGGCCGGAATAGATAAGCTTTCAGCAGTCAACAGACTCTGTGTTCATTGTCTATTTCGACCAATTATTTGTCTTGTTAGAAAATATTGCCATATATGGAGCAACCAATCAGAATGAGCCTCAACCTTCTGGGTTGTAGGAAGATGTATAAGAAGAAGTGTCTTTGTTCACTCTCTCAAGACACATACATAAAGCTTCCATGTTACTTCAAGAGACCAACTGTGTTTGGACAGCCTTTTGTTTGTTCTACACCACCAAGCTGGTCCCAAGGTGACGTGAAACAAATGCTTGTAAAACTGGGAGTATGGTTGGAAAGCATATTATACAATAACTCTAATGAAGCTAAGTGGTCAGCACCTCAATAGGAGACATTATGGGAACTCCATGTATAATGCCTTGAGTTTATGATAAGAGAATACGTAAAAGCTGATTAACATTTCAGAACTGCCCCTATGATTTGTGAACCAACTTTAAATTACAGTAGAAGTTTTGCTAACCAGCATCCAGGCTTAACAAAGCTTTTATTATCCAGTAGTGCTTAGTACCCAGCAGACACAATGGAACCCAGCTGGGACACATCATGTGCCCACCACTCACCCTGTAACTGCCTGCTACACCTCCATCTGCTCTCTTGCAATAGTGGGTGGAAGAGGGGCAGGGAGTCCTCAGTTGGCTCTCAACCATAATCATTGCTCACTTGGCAGTAGCCCAACTAGGCAGCTCCTATGGCTTAGAAGTGCTCCCTGCTCCTCCTCAGCCTACTTATGTGCAAGAGCAAGCAGCAAGGAACACTTCTTGGCCAGCTCTCAATTACAGGTGACTCCTCCTCCTCCTCCTCCTCCTGCCGAACTGCTGCCCCAAGCAGAGAAGTACTGAACAGTAACCTTCCTCCACCTTCTCTCAGCAGTCATGCAAGCCCAAGAGAAGACAGAGCCTGGAGTCTGTTTCTCCACCATCTGGTCTTGCTTGAGAGCAGGCCGCATTGGAGTAGCTGCTCTCCAGCATGTCGAACAAGACAGCTTTTACTGTATTCTTAAAAGGTATTTTTGTTAATTTTCAATTATTGATGCTAAAATGTGTGTGTGTGTGCGTATGTGTGTGTGTATAAAACTGATTTGCAATGAAATACCTTTTTAAACTCATCTTCCTTCTCACTGTCCTCAGCATCTTCATTGGAAACAATCGAAATTCCAGAAGACTCTAGCTCTGCTGCTTCACTTCCAAATGCTACATGCTTCCCTTCTGCTGTAAATTAAAATTTAACTGATTTCATTCAATTTATAGTATTCTAAAGAAGGCAAAAGCTGAAACTACAAATATGGCATACAAGGATTGTACAGCCTACTATGGCCCTGTCTCTGGTTATCATTCACATACTTGATTGAACATCATGTTCCAGTAGAGGCCAACACACATGTAGGCCCTGTGTTCCCCATCAAACTGAGGTATGGAAATAATGTAGACTAAGCCTGTGTGCATGGAAAGGTTGCATCAAACACAGGCTGGCTCCATGTATATTGGGAACACCACAGTGGGTAGGCTCCATGTATATAACTAGAACATTGGTGCAGGCGTTATATTAGCTATTTACGCTCTACATCTTACCTCTAGTCACCTTACATTTCTGAATGTACCCTCACGTTACATTTGGGTTCTAATCTTTAAAAGCACACCCCAAGATACTGGTTAGAATTCGTCTGTTGTTTTTTGGGCAGGGTGACCAGAGCCCCTAATTCTTTCACTCCACAATTTTTGTTCTTCAAATCCAAGATATGTATAAATCTTAGGTTTGTTTTTCTTAATCAAGTATTGGGCTCCCAACCCTGCCCCCATGCCAAACTGTTTTTGACTGAGAAATTTAAAAGCAGTCTGTGATGTGGCAGGCAATGTGTGAGAGAGCTGTTCAGGAAAAAATATCAAGCTACTCCTAGCTGTATTGTGTAGCAAAAAAAAAATCATGCCTCTCTGTTAATTATGTCAGAGCTGAAGCTATAACTGTAGGAGTAATTAACATTCTGGTGCTGCTATATAAAACAGATGGATTGAGTCAGAAGTACAGAGAGGGAACAATGGAGAGAAGGGCCTACAGCAAGAAGGCCAGAGAGTCAGAAGACTATCCCTACACATAGCAATATTATAGCTCTGATTTTAAGTTAGATATTGAAGCCCCAGGGTATGATGGAGATTCTTGCCAAATGATTCTCTCCAATTACCAATTCCCCTTGGGCCAGAATAAAAATGTGTGGAAAAGGAATGCAGTGGAAGAGTCTGCTTTGATTTACACTACAACATTGTCCCTTGGGATTTATCAACAATGCCCACAGGGACATATTTCTTGAATCACTATATGTTGGTAGAAGTCAAAACATTTTTTTAACTCCATGGGGATAATCTTAAGGAAGAGTGGAAGACAAAACAATAACTGAAGGAGAGAAAATTCTGAAATGTCATGCAAAACAAGGTTAGCTTATGCTTTGGTGGTTTGGGGTAAGTGATGTATTGACACTTGTCCTATAGAACCTCAAGCTACAGTTGGCTACAGAATGGTTGTTTGCCTATAAGAGACAGGTTCATGATTGCTGGAAAAAAATACTTGATGTTCACTTGCTGAAGAAAACACAAGCTTTGAACTTTTATAGATTTTCAAGCTTGTAGTCACAGAAACAAAAATCTATAAATAATAATGCTTTGTTATAGTATGTGTTCATCCTAACGATTAAAATTATTGTATCATACAATAAAAAGGGAGAAATGAAATGTGGGCACATAGCATTGTAAATAAAACAAGCTGAATGAAATGCTTTCCATAGAGTAGGAACCAGAATTAATATATTTTTGCTTTTAGGGAGGAGCCCATCACCCCGCTATGAATTTTTGAATGGATTTTGAACAAGTCCTTTAATTTTGTATTAATCACCTACAGTTTAAAATAAATGAATCATTAAATTGACCCATTCTAGCTCTTCTTGTAGCCCTAAAAACTAATTATACCAATACAACAGAAAACTAATAGAGAAGATGGAACTCTTCTATAAATATGAGAAGAAATGTGTCTTGCTCACACACGTATACCTTGTGCTGGAATTTTTTTGACAGGCAGCTTTTTAACACGCTTGACTTCATAAATTTGCTCAAATATAGATATCAGCTCATGTACAGCATCTTCTATGTGTCGGCTTTTGTTGTTTAATATTTCAGCCCATTCTTTGGTATATGTCTGTGTATGATATACAGGAAGGTACTTTAGAATGTTTATTATGCACATGTAGTAAAGGGAAAATAGACACATTTGAGCAAAAAAAATTTGCTACTACAATATTACAATTAAAAACTTATTTTCAAATGTATTTAAGATTTATAAATATCTAGATTAGTGGCTTTGGATACTGGAGTACTATAACTGTGATATATATATATAACAGTTATATATATATATGTGATATATATATATATATATATATATATATATATATATATATATATATATATATATATATATATATATATATATATATATATATATATATATATATATATATATATATATATATATATCCCCTTTGAGTTTGGAATAGCATTTGTGTCTAATGAATAAAAAAATTATATCATAACAGCAGATGTGCCTTTTTGTTCTATCAGCAGCCAGCATAGTCAAATTACCAATACCAATGTTGTTCAACAGTGAAAACATTTAATAAGGATCTAAGAAGGCTCGCTGATTTGAGGCATTCTAGTTCTTCTGTCTTTAAACTGCGAAAAATTATCCCTTAAATATTGGTGGCATGCCTCAAAAAATACTTGCAATGTTAATATGTAGAAACGGAAGTCTTACAATGATTCTGGAGGTCAAGCACCTTACTGGAACCTTGTCAGATGTTCCTGCTATGGTTGATTTCACAGCTGCCAGTTCTTTAGCTAGTTGTTGGCCTTTCATGACAATTTGAGCCTCACCCAAAGGTCTAGAAAATTGTAATGTATCGGCATAGTATTCGTGTGGATTCCAGCAGGGCTGCCTTCTGAATCTGATGGATGTTAATTTTGTTGATTTGAAGATGTTTCAAGTGCTGCCCTAGTGTTTTCGGAATGGGACCCAGGGTTTTAATTACCACTGGGATGACCTCAGTTCCTCTTATTATTGTTGTTGTTATTTTATGAATCACAGCCATCAGATTTTCCGCTGGTGTTAGTCCTTATATTCATTGGGTTCTTCCCAAGAATCTAGGATGTCATAATTTATTGGTGTAGTACATGTACAGATCCAAGAAATTGGGCCTTTTGTAATTAACAGATGGAGAGCATACCAATATGTAGAAGGTTTCAAGTGCTGACCAAGGTTTTTTGGTAGGGCATCCAGTGTGTTGATAATTGCTGGGACCACAACTTGTGGTTTGTGCTGTAATCTCTTGACTTTCATTCTCAGATCTTGTTATTTGTCATCTTTTCCATTTCTTTTTCAACCCTGCTGTCATCAGGTATTGCTAAATCAACTATCCACACTTCTGAAGTCCCACAATATTTTGGCCTGAACATTTTTGACTACTTTTTCAACAATGTGTCCCCACCATTTTTTTTCTGTTGGCAACTGATAATTTTTATAGATGTTCCAGTGAATCATTTTAGCAACTCCGTTATGATGTTGTTTATAATTGGTTTGTGCTATCTGCTTGCACAAGCTTAGTATGTAATCCACTGTTTCTAATACTTCATTGCACAATTGACATTTTGAAACAGTTGCTGATTTTTCAATTTTGGCTTTAATTGCATTTGTTCTAACAACTTGTCTAGAGCTGCTAAAATCAAGCCTTCAGTTTCTCTAATCAATGAAGCAAATCTGAGGAACTAGCAAAGATAGTGGTAGAGAAGGAAGAAGTTCAGGTAGCCATTGATAAACTAAATGCTACCAAACCCCCTGGCCAAGATTCACCCAGGAGTACTTAAAGAGCTCAAGCATGAAATTGCTGATCTTCTCACTTTAATATGCAACTTATCCCTGAAATCAGCCTCCATCCCTGAAGACTGGAAGATGGCCAATGTCACACTTAAGAAAGGATCTAGGGGGGACCCAGGAAATTACAGGTCTGTCAGTTATCTGTTCCTGGTAAATTACTAGAATCTATCATTAAAGATCAAATTATAAAATGTGTCGAAAAGCAAGACCTGCTGAGGAAGAGTCAGCATGGCTTTTGCAGAGGCAAGTCCTGCCTTACAAACTTATTAGAGTTCTTTGAGGGTGTAAACAGGCATGTGGATAAGGGGGAACCAGTGGATATTGTCTACTTGGATTTCCAAAAGGCTTTTGATAAAGTTCCTCACCAGAGACTATTGAGAAAACTCAGCAATCAAGGAATAAGAGGGGAAATCCTCCTATGGATTAAAAACTGGGTGAGAAACAGGAAGCAAAGGGTGGGTGTAAATGGGAAGTTCTCACAATGGAGAGATGTCGGGAGTGGTGTCCCCCAAGGATCCGTTTTGGGACGGGTGCTCTTTAACCTATTTATAAATGACCTGGAAGTAGGGGTAGGTAGCGTGGTGGCCAAGGTTGTGGATGATACCAAATTACGTAGGGTGGTGAGAACCGCAAAGGATTGCGAAGAGTTCCAATCAGACCTTGATAAATTAGGTGAGTGGGCTAAGAAATGGCAAATGCAGTTCAATGTAGCAAAATGAAAAGTCATGCACATAGGGGCAAAAAATCCAAATTTCACATACACACTACAAGGGTCAGTGCTATCAGTCACAGACCAGAAAAGGGATTTGGGCATCTTAGTTGATAGTTCCATGGGAATGTCAACTCAATTCATGGCAGCTGTGAAAAAGGCAAAATCTATGATGGAGATAATTAGGAAAGGAATTAATAATAAAACTGCAAAGATTGTCATGCCCTTATATAAAGCAGTGGTGCAACTGCACTTGGAGTACTGTGTTCAGTTCTGGTCGCCACATCTCCAAAAGGATATCGAAGAGATAGAAAAAGGGCAAAGAAGGGCAACAAAGATGATTGAGGGATTGGAGCACCTTCCTTATGAGGAGAGGCTGCAGTGTTTGGGACTCTTTAGTTTGTAGAGGGGACGTCTGAGGAGGGATATGATTGAAGTCTATAAAATTATGCATGGGATACAAAAGGTTGACAGAGAGACATTTTTCTCTCTTTCTCACAATACTAGAACCAGGGGGCATACACTGAAAATGCTTGGGGGGGATTAGGACTAATAAAAAGGAAACATTTCTTCACGCAATGCGTGATTGGTGTTTGGAATATGCTGCCACAGGAGGTGGTGACGGTCACTAACCTGGATAACTTTAAAAGGGTCTTGGGCAGATTTATGGAGGAGAAGTCAATGAATGGCTACCAATCTTGATCCTCCTTGATTTGAGATTGCAAATGCCTTAGCAGACCGGGTGCTCGGGAGCAGCAGCAGCAGCAGGCCATTGCTTTCACATCCTGCATGTGAGCTCCCAAAGTGGTGGGCCACTGCAAGTAGTAAAGTGCTGGACTAGATGGACTCTGGTCTGATCCAGCAGACTCTTTCTTATGTTCTTATGTTCCACTTATAAACCACTGCCAGGTTTTATCTTTGACTACTTTCTTATTGATCTGCTCCAGGAATTAATCATGCAGTGCTTTTCTTTGCCAGCTTGCTGTTCAGGTTTTTATTATCCTTGTATTCACATTTGTTTCTTGTGCTTTCAATAAGTTCTGGTTCTGAACTTGCATCAGCATCTGTTCTTGACTGTCTTTTACATTACCAGCTAAGTTTCTTCTATAGTTTGACTTACAATGGTCTTCTGGCTCCAATTCTACAGGTTATCAATGTCATCACATGGGTGTAATGCATAGTGAATAGTCATGAGTTTTCTTGTTTTTCGATCCAGACTATCCAGTTCACCTTGTGTCCAGTTAATATTTCCAGCAATGTATTGTATGATGACGATGATGATTATCATGATAATTACTACAAGCAGTAATCATTTTATCTGTATATTCATTTGACAATGAATATGACATATGAATATGACATATATGACAATCATTAAGTGCTGTACCTTATGATTCTTGACAAATGTATTTTCTTTTATGTACACTGAGAGCATATGCACCGGAGACAAATTCCTTGTGTGTCCAATCACACTTGGCCAATAAAGATTCTATTCTATTCTATTCTATTTTACCCTGTATCTCATTTCCAGCACCATTTCTTTGTTTTCTCCTCTTGGCAACCCCTTTACCTGCTTCCTTTTCTCTTTCCCAGTCCCCTAACAACATTTCCTTTCATCTTTCTTTCTGAAAGTCTTCAACTTTATGTATTATTTACTTAATTTATTCCCCCACTTTTTTCTCTAATGGTGACCTGAAGCAGTATTCTCTTCTCTTACAAGTTATGCTCACACCCCCTGTGAGATAGATTAACCTTAGGGACAGTGACTGACCGCAGGTCACCCTGTAAGCTTATGTGGCAGAGTTGGGAAGACCCAAGTCTTCCAAGTCCTACTCCAAATCTCTAACTACTGCACAACACTGGTTTTTGTGGGTTGGCTGCTATTGAACAGTAAAGAGAAACCAGGCCTGGCCTGTGCTGATGGTCTCTCCCAACTGGGATGGACCAGCACTCTGGCCAAAGGGCCAGGTCTAGCTCAACTAAATTCTGAACACTGTGGGGGAGGTAGCACCCAAGCCCTGCACAAGGCACAAGCATCTGGCCCACCTAACCTGAGGGAGATAGTGCCTGGCCAATTGGTAGGGGGTGGGGGTGGAGGGTGGGACTAGGGCAGGCAAGCTGTGGGGAACTACTTCTTTTTAAAAGTCCTCTGCCTCTGCCCATGAACAGTCTTTTTCATGTAAAAACTGTGTGGGAAGAGTTACAATGTCAATTTTGCTGCACCATGTGAAACTAACTCTTGCTGTAATTCGGTTTACCAGAACAAGAAGGAACATACACTTCAAAAAAGTGATATGAAAAACACTGCTCAGTGAAGGAGATCTGAAGCATGATCCACCATAGCCTCATTCAAGTCTGTACAACATTTCATTTCACAGTACTGCAATTCTCAAATTACAGGAACATGCATCAAAGCTTATGGCCAGTTCAACTGGATAGCCAAAAAGATATCGCTGTGGATACTATTTATTCATTTGGAATTTTTAATGCCACCTTTCCTGGGAACCTGCCTCATAGCAGATATCCCAGAATATCTTACAAGTTAAAATCTTCAGCCAAAAAACTCTTAGTTGCTGTTAGTGAGTTCTTTAATTGAATTGTTCCAGGTGCCTAGCTTCTCAAAATCCAAATCAGGATCCTGCGTTTCAGGGAGATTTTGATAATCCATAGTTTCTGCAGAGACCCTATTCCAGTGCTCACAAGGCCAATGACACTCCACTTTTAAAAGTATATACCTCAACAACAATAACACTAAAAACTGAAAATTCAATAGATGCATGCCATCTAGTGGAAAACTATGAACATGTATTGAGAATTCTTTAAGCAATATAATAATTTTTTTTCTTTTATATATACTTGGTTACATTCAAATTAGTAAATACTGTGACAACAAATATATATATTTGAAACAATGCGGTAAAAATGTGTTACAAGTATTTATGATAAATTAGAGAAAAAAATATGGTCACCTCATTGCGTGCCAATAAATCCTCCACTTTTGTAGCACTCTCCGGTAGTACAAGCAGAAGAGTATTTGATATATCTTTCAGTGTTAAATCAATCTGCATTTCACACAAGTCATTAATCTACAATAAATGAAATAATTAGTAGCATGCCATTTACTGTTCTATAGCTAAATTATTTACGCAGTCTGATAAGAATATATTGTCGAATGCTTTCACGGCCAGAATCACTAGGGTGCTGTGTGGTTTCTGGGCTATATGGCCGTGTTCTAGCAACATGGCCATACAGCCCGGAAAGCACACAGCACCCCAGTCTGATAAGACCTTGATCTTTGAAGCAGGAAGACAACCCAACTAACAAAAAAAATGAAATGGTATCAATGATACAAGGGGCTGCAGTTCAATTGCAGAGCTGAGATATGATTTTGTTTTTCTTTAGACAATTGCAGCAGCCCATGGTGGTGGTTTGAATTCACTTCCCAACTGTCACTAACTGTGTGTGAGCTGATGCAGAAAACAATTTGGTGAAGACACTCAATCACAAGTAATGCAAGCTGCCCATCAAAGAATGACCTCCATAATCACCATGAGCCTACATGATATTAACCAAACCAGGAGGCTGCTTAGGAATAACCAGTTTAGTCTCTTTTTAACACTCTAATGCTGTACCTTTTAGATTTATCCCTAAGTGTTTTAAAATGGAAATAACATTTTAAAAGAACATTTGTGTTTCCTCCTGTTTCAATAATTGCTTGGCATATTTTGTTCAATTTTGCATTATATAAAACAAGTATTGAGAAATATGTCCTTCTTATATGCCAACAGTATTATTCCATTTCTTTTTTTAAAAAAAATCTCATTTATTAATCTAAACAAAAGTTTCAAATATAAGTGGCTTGATTGTTCTTTGGTTGTTCAAGATCACTCACTTCCCTGGAATCCTTCTCCCTCTTACCTATGAGTCCAGAAAATGCAAGGCAAGGGGGAGAAGTAGACCCTATTCAGCACAATGCTGCGGGCTGCTAGACCTGATGCCAGCCTGGATCTTGGCATGGATGGCTGATCAGCCAGCTAGGGTTCGGGGGAAGGCATAACACAGTAAGAATCAGAAGTGGCATTAGCCCTGTCCTTCCAGACTACACCATCAGTTCAAGTCTTAAAAAGACTGCACAGCTCAAGGCAGCTGGAACCAACAGGGAGGGGGTTGAAGCCAAGCACACCAGGAATGATTCCCAGCTGGGAGAAAAGGACTGGAATGAGCATGAGAAAAAAGAGGAATGAGGCTAATGGGTGCAACTTGCTCTGCACGAGAACATTAATTATGGGAATGGGTGGAGCCACAGTTCTGCGGCCTGGGAAGATGACCCTGAAAGAATTGGAATCATGGTGGAGGGCCAGGGTTTGGGCCAGGTGCCTCAGAATGGTTCCACCTATCATGTAAGCATTTTGGAGTAGGAAAGGTGTTTTTTTTAAAAAAAAATCTAAGTTATAGAAGGTTTCTCTAGATGAATTCAAGTAAAAAAAGCATATTTAAACCAATGTCTTTGACATTGGAAATGTTTACCTTTTTCAAAAGCTGATTAAACATTTTCATGACTTCATGAACTTCTTGGAAGAAGCTATCTAAAGTCAAAGATGACCATGTTAAAATAGTAAGTCCTTGTCTCAACACAGATTCCACCTAAAGAAAATAGACATGCCCAAGAAAAATAAATATTTAGTGGGACTGTAGTATATAGTGTATAAACCATCATGAATAGCAAATGACTAGTATACCCATTTTTAATTTAAGCTTAATATTATTTTAGCATCTCTTTTTTAACATGAAATCATATATTAAACAAAGTTGTAAAATTGGTGCATTCAGAATGTGATGGAGAACAAGTTCACACAAGAAAAGCCAAGCCTTCAGCCACCCTGGCCTCAGGCCATATAAAGCACTTTCAGCGGCAAAGCCACCAGGGGGTGGGGGTGCATGACACACCGGGCGCACCATTTCTAGTCACATGGGGGGGGCGGAAAAATTCTGAGCACTGCAGGTCAGCAGTAGAACTTTGAACTGAGCTTACAGGCACATCAGCAATTAGTGTAAAGATTTTAAAACTGGCAAGATGTATTCCATGAGCATGAAACTTGCCAGCAGCATTAGTACTAAATTTTCAACAAATTGAATTTTGCCCCATGTAGAATGCTTAGGAGTAGTGCAATTTGAATGTAAGCTTGTTTAACTGTTGCCATATCCTTCTTATCAAGATAGGCCACAACATCCAAAGTTGGTGAAATGTACTGCATATCACAGAGGAGATCTGACCCACCATGTGCAACCCTGAATCAAAAACTGAATTGCACACATGCTCCTTAAAATAGATGGTAACCCCATCCAGAACAGATTGACTTTGCAAAATTTTGATTATAAACAGTGATAAATCAATAACGCTTCAGTCTTATCTGGACTGAGCTTGAGTTCATTAGCTCTCATTTAGTCAAATACTGTCTCCAAATACCACTGGAGAGCATACACTGGCCCTTTCCACACAAATATTTTAAAACATTTTGAGGCCGGGAATAAAACATTTCCTCCAAGAAGTTCTGCATTGTTTTTCCCCCTTGCATTCTGAAAATGTCTGAGTCAGCAGTGTGATGCGGCGGCCAACAAAGTCAATGAAATTCTGGGCTGTATCAATAGGAGTATAGTATCTAGATCGAGGGATGTAATTGTACCTCTCACCTGGAATATTGCGTACACTTCTGGGTGCCACAATTCCAGAAGTATTTTGACAAGCTGGAAAGGGTCCAGAGGAGGGCCACTAAAATGGCAAAAGGTCTAGAATCCATGTCCTATGAGGGGAGGCTTAGGGAGCTGGTTATATTTAGTTTGGTGAAGAGAAGGTTAAGAGGTGACATGATAGCCACATTTGAAGGGATGTCATGTTGGTGAGGGAGCAAGCTTGTTTTCTGCTACTCCAGAGACTAGGACCAGTAGTAATGGGTTCAAGGTGAAGGAAAAGAGATGTCACATAAACATCAGGAAAAACTTCCTGACAGTAAGGGCTGTTCGACCGTGGAATGCACTACTTCGGAGTGTGGTGGAATCTCCTCCTTTGGAGGTTTTTAAACAGAAGTTGGATGGCCATCTGTCAGGAGTGCTTTGATTATGTGTTCCTGAATTGCAGGGGGTTGGACTTGATGGCCCTTGGGGTCTCTTCCAACAATATGATTCTATGTTTTATTTCCAGTCTGAAAACATTTTACCTGAAAACCTGAACTTTCCCCTTGGTGCCATTTTACCACATCCCTGAGTTCACTCCATTTCCCCTCACTTTTATGTGGTTTTAAAAAAACTGGTTAAATCTTTGAAGCTTTGATTACACATTGCAACAGAGAATCCATGCATTGAATCTTCAAAGAATCAATTCTAAAAATAGCCAAAGAAGAGAGAAAAAACCTCTCACATCAGCCATGAAATATTTTGAGGGGGTGAGTGTGAACTAATGGGGGTGGGGGATCTAAAATGTTTTGCAAATATTTTAGGTATCTTGCGCAGGAAGGGCCATTATCTCATCTGACTCAACTAAGGCCGTTTCCACATGGCAGAATTATACCTGTATAGCACCAGTTCCTTACAATCCTATTTAACCCTGGTTTTTCTGTTCGCATGGCTGCCTGTTTTGTGAAGGAATCTAGTGAAGACCAGGAGGAAATACTCCAGCTTGTTTTGCACAAGCCTGGGACCTCTGTATTAACATTGCAGGCCTATCTGAGCATGCCCAGTGTCCCGCATTCTGATTGGCTGTTGTTTTGATGGCAGCTTAAATGAACATTAGGCAGGGAGATCAGGTGGCTGGGGCAGGGAAATGAACTGGTTCTGCTTCTGATTGATGTTCACACAGTAGCAGACTCTAGCAGGCTCACCCTGGGATTTTTTTAAAAGAATCACCAATCTGGTGGTTTTTGAATACCCTGGGATGAAGGAAATATAATTGGGCAAACCCACTTTAGGACTGGGAACCATGCAAACATCTTGGCTGCACAGGGATAGTTTTCTTGCTCAACCCAGGATATTTTGACCACACAAAAACGGCCTAAGTAAATGGAGCTAGGCATTGTAAGCACACTGATGACATCATAGCTCAAACTACCTGTCACTCTCTCTCAGTGATTATCATTTACAAATTACAAAGTGGATAAGTTGTGTTCTGCATTCCCATTTTGTGCTCCATGTAATTGTAAAATGTAAGTTTTGAGTTCACTTCAGCTCCAGCACCTAGGGTGTCCAATCTGGATCACAAGATTACAGAATTTGGAGAAGGATCTTTAGCTTTCCCCAAGCATGCATTGACACCATTTATCTGACTTCCAACATTGGGGGAGGCTATTTGGCACACTGGAAAAACCCATGAGAGTACTCTAAGACAGCTCTGACCTGCTACAGCAATGGCACTAAGGACATAATGAATGTATGAAAGGCTTTGTAAATTGCAGTACAGTGTTGTGCAAGCCAAGCTGATATTACCAGGGGCCAATATCAAAAGGTCCCTCACCACCTGGAACAATTCCACTGAACAGCTTTACACAGGCATGTTGCTAGTAGAGATGTTTCACCACTACCACAGATTCATAAAATAAATTGCCCACTCCTACAGTGATTGTGAATCTAACTTTTATCAGGTAATGGTTCACCCACAACAAAAGAATCTCTGCGGTCGATTCCCCACTGAGGATTAGATGCATGCTCGTCACACAGAATATCCAGGTTTCCAGCAGAACTCCCCACTGCACCAATGCCAAACACGCTTTCATCCCATTTCTGCCGCTCCCCGCCCCAGCACGTGTTATTTTAGAACCTGGACGAAAGTAGACCTTTTAAAAAAACATGTGGGCAATCTGGAGCGGTGGGGAAGTTGTGTGGGTGAATCCGGATTTGTTTTTCCCGCTGCTGGTAGTGACATGGAGCCTCCCATCCAATGAGAATGCAGTGGGCTGTGCGCGATGCATGCCCAGCCTTTTTTATTTCGCAGACTGGAGATCCACATGGATATGAAGCAACATGGGGCCGGTTTTGACTGATTGACTGAGTAGAAGGCAATACAAAGCAGTGCTACACATCATATCCATGTGGATCCGAGTACATGGAGGTGTGCAGAAACAGGGCTTTGCTTTAATCGCCCGTTTCTTTGTCTCCGCTTAGAGTCTTTCTGCGCATGCTCATGCAGACGTGGATCCGCAAGGTTAAAAATAAAAAAATTCCTGCCCCAACACAATGCAGCAGCTAATCAGGATAGCCCCTGAGTGGAAGATGTGTTCAATCCGCCTCAGTGGGGAATCCTTTGTTGCTGCTGCGTTTCCCGGACAAGGATCATTTGTGGGGCAGACGCTGCAGAGGGCACGCTGAAACCATGCTCAAAAGGTCCTGGTTTTTCCCAAACCGGTTTGTATCTACATTCATTTTTTCGGTGGGGAATCGACCTGAGAGATCCTCCATACCCAAACCAATCTGAATTGGACCAGTAGTACAGTGAGGTATCTTTGGACTTAACTTGAGAAGGTGAAGTACAGTTGAAATTCAAAGCTACAGCACACTTTTTGGGGGACCTTCTTGAGCCCATGGAGATGGGACCAGGTCTTGTAGCTTATCCAAATCAAGCATAGAACCTACTACATGTGTAGGAACAGCCCCATGGCTGATATGGAGACCATGTCATTCTGAGCTACACCATATTGAATATACATATACACCCCCTCTACTGTGTCTATGAGTACATATGTACATGTACACACAGTGAGTGAAATCTGCTTAATTAAATTACTGTTACTCACCTTCTTCATTTTTGGTGCCATCAAATTCATAAACACAGTTGGCACTTCCTGGCACAAATTTTCATAACATTCTAGAATACCCTTCAAATTAAAATGAATGTTCAATATTTTAATTAATTTTAAAAGATGCTAAAATATGACTGTGCAAAAGATAATTCATTTGGAGGAAAATGAAGCATTGAGCTACATATAAATAGAAGTGACTCACAACATTTTCCCATTCTGCACTTTATTCTTACAACAACAACGTGAGTTAAACGTGTGTGACTGGTTCAATGTCACCAGCAAGCTTCCATGAAAAAAATGGATCTGATTCAGATTTATTTATTTATCATTATAGACAAATAGTAAAGCATAGAATAAAACCGTAACAGTTCCAGAATGGCAAAATAAAGGACATTCCATGGAAATCATAATATTAGTCACAATTTATAATTTACTATACAAATAGAAAGTAAATATAATTAACCACTAAAACTTAAAGGTAAGATATTTAAATTCAAAAACATGTCTACATGATAACAACATTTTGTTTTAAAATGCTATGTGATTGAATCTGCCACAAATTTTAATCTCTTAGGCACAGAAATGAACCACATTCCTCGAGATATTAGGGTTTTAATCAGCTAACAGTTTTTCTAAGCAAACCTTATCTGGAAAAGCTGGATATTTGTTGAGGAGGAGGAGAATAATCTTTGTCCATAAATCCTTATCAAAAGGGCAGTGAAAAATACATGACCAATAGTCTCAACTTCTCCAGTAGTACAAGGTCATAATCTTTTTGAATAAGGGAGGTTCTTATATCTGTCTTCCAGAACAGCAGATAGCATGGCTACACTCCTGGCTTGGGTAAAGGCTCTTCTAAAGGGATGGACATCTAAATAGATAAGATACTGAGCTAGAGTCATAATATACCTATGTGTCAAAGAGGACATAAAGCTGGGTGACCATCAAATCTTGCTGATGCTCTATGTCTTGTACCCTCTGGTTAAAAAAAAAACATTTCGCTTGAGCACTATTTGAACCAGTAGTAGGGCAGATCAAAAAGGGTATCGAAGAGATAGAAAAAGTGCAGAGAAGGGCAACGAGGATGATTGAAGGATTGGAGCACCTTCCTTATGAGGAGAGGCTGCAGCGTTTGGGACTCTTTAGTTTGGAGAGGAGACGTCTGAGGGGGGATATGATTGAAGTCTATAAAATTATGCATGGGGTAGAAAATGTTGACAGAGAGACATTTTTCTCTCTTTCTCACAATACTAGAACCAGGGGGCATTCATTGAAAATGCTGGGGGGAAGAATTAGGACTAATAAAAGGAAACACTTCTTCACACAACGTGTGATTGGTGTTTGGAATATGCTGCCACAGGAGGTGGTGATGGCCACTAACCTGGATAGCTTTAAAAAGGGCTTGGACAGATTTATGGAGGATAAGTCAATCTATGGCTACCAATCTTGATCCTCCTTGATCTCAGATTGCAAATGCCTTAGCAGACCAGGTGCTCAGGAGCAGCAGCAGCAGCAGAAGGCCATTGCTTTCACATCCTGCATGTGAGCTCCCAAAGGCACCTGGTGGGCCACTGCGAGTAGCAGAATGCTGGACTAGATGGACTCTGGTCTGATCCAGCAGGCTAGTTCTTATGTTTTTATGTTCTTATGGCACTTGGCAATAGGCCCAATCTCTCTAAATTCTCCCTAACCTCTCAGCCATCTAGGCTGGAAAGCATCTTGTATAACAGAAGATAGCTTTTTGTGATTAGAGCGTACCTTAAAACACTGATAAACCAATAATAGAAAATTTCTAGCCTCAATTCTCATTGTATCAGCTTCAAGGCAGATCAAAGCAATAAACACCCCTGACAAAAGAATGTGGATCTGAACTTGGATTTCCCAGATTCTGATCCAACCAGAGCATGCGTGGATGCACATCACAGGCACACACATAATGTAAGAGTTCGTTTTCTGTGATAGGGTATAAAAATTGAACATACTTCCCCAACAGAGAGAAAGCTGAAATTGGGGACTCGAACAGTCCAAGACACTGAACAGTCTGCAGGATGGTGTTTTGTTTTGTTTTTTACTTTTGTTTCTTAAAATTTGTGACATGGAGTTAAACTCCTTACAAATGAGACGAACACTCTTCATAGAAAGCAACATATAAAATGAAATGTTCAGGTGTGTAAATTCTGTCACATGTGACTCAAGGTGCGAGGAGCACATCCTTTTCACACATGTGACTCAGAGTGCACTGGATTTGTGTGAAGAACTGGATTTCTGTGGGGGAGAGGATTTGCAGCTGCTATGTTTATTAGCTACAGACATAAAGAAACAGATTTAGAAATGGTAAGTGTCATGGCATACATCACAATAAACTGGTTCAATCACCTCAGGTATTTAACACAAAAGGTGAACCAATGAAAAACTGATGAGGATCCCTGGTCATCCTGGGATATTTTCACACCTATTTCACCAAAAGCTGCCTGAACATACTAAAAATACCAGACTTGCTGATGTTCCTAATTCACTCCCCCCCCCCCCCAAACTTCAACATAAAGTCATAGCAGACTTGTGGCAATCCCATATGGTTTTCAAGGCAAGAGAATCCAGAGGTGGTTTGCCATTGCCTGCCTCCATGTCATGACCCTGGTATTACTTGGCGGGCTCCTATGCAAATTCTAGCCAGGGTCAGGACTGAGAGCATGACTAGCCCAAAGTCACCTAGCAAGCTTCCATGGCACAAGCAGAGATTTCAACCTGGGTTTCCAAGTTCATAGTTCGACATCTTAACCACTGCACCATACTAGCTCTCAATTCATGACACAAAATAAACCCTATACCTTCAAAAAGGTCAATGAAGTTACTTCATCAGAAGGAAGTTGTGAAAGAAGACAGATATAGCTAATCATCTAGATATCTCTGCTCCTGTAAATGAATTTATCTTTTTGTCTGTTCAAGATAACAGTTAACAGTGAATGAATAATCTCTTAGCAAAGCTAGTGGAATAAGGTTTAAAATGTCCTACAAAGAAATATGTTAATATGATACTGCAATTTAGTCAAGGATTCATTATTTTTTAAAAAAACAATTAATGGTAATAATTTTTTACATACCTCCAAACGTAATTTATTTGTCTTAACCTCATTTTCAATTTTAACTATTCTCTTTGCCTGCTCTGGTACATCGAGTCCCATCTTTATCATACATTTTGTTTCTCGGACAATCTCTAAGATTTTGGGGTCAAAATTAACCAGTAGCTTTCCAGTTTCAGGATGACGTACCAAAAGTGTTACTTGCAAGGCTGCAATTAATATGCAAAAAATATTATAGAATTCAAGTACAAAAGAACATTTTTTTTCTTGTCAGACAGATCTGCAAAATCGATCAGAGCCACATTGGCAAGACAAATATATTAGTCCGTGGATCAGAAGACTCACCATATTGTAGCTGTGAAATTTCCTTCATCCAAGCTGTGTGATAGAGTACCTCAAATTCCACCAGCACATAGGAAATTTTGTTGTACAATCGGACAACTGCTTTACCTTCTGGACTTGCCAAAATATCTGAATTTTTCTGTTAAAAATATTTGGAATCAACATCATACATATTAAAAAGATAAATGGATAGAAAACTGACTGCAGTTCCTTCCTCTCAGTAATCTAGGGGATTACATAATGTGATTTTGCTGGTATCTTTGCAAGTATCAGTCACTTCAGTCTTCAGTCATGAAAGTTTTAAAGTATGTGAACCAGTTACTGAGGTTACAGTTTTATGGCCAGTCTATTGATTAAGCTATTGGTCAGTCAGTCCGACATTGCTTGCATGCAAGTGGTCACATAGCCAAAAGTTATAAAGTTAAGTCTGTTTTCTTTGTTTGAGCAGTGAAGCCACAATGTGACTGACCACATGAGGTAGCAAAATGTAACCAAGTGTAGTAACCTAGGAAAGTATAGTGTTTTTTCTCCATGCAACCCTCCCTTATGGTTAGTAAATTCATGTATCCAAAAAGCAACTGTGAATCAGCCTCTTCTGTTCTACTCTGCTAATATATATTAAATTGCCAACAGATTTGTTTTTAACAAGCCTTTGAAGATTGCACAGATGTTGATAATGCCCAGCATTGTTTCTTTAATTACAGACAGTGCCATATTTCAACTTTTCTAGGCAGGGACTCAGAAGTCCTATGATATAAAGGGAAAACATACAAGCAACCCCAGCTTTGTTTGTTGTTTGCTCTCTAGCAGATCCCACAACTGAACAGACAAGAAGTTTTCAAAGGGAAAAGTTGTTTGAATATTTAAATATTGCATGAAAACTAACAAAACTATAGTAGCAGGTTCAACCTCTAAAACTTTTAAAAAATTCAAGCAATCCAGTATTTGGAATGGTACATATCTTCAGCTGTAATGTTTATGCACAATGCACTATTTTTCCAGCTATTTCCAAAGACCCTTTAATGACATTTTACTTAAACTTATGGGTGGATTAAAATGTCCCTCCATATCATTTGATAAAAGTGCAGAAAAACCTTGGGAGATTGTTCGATTAAAGTGGGTTTCTTCGGGAAAAGGCCGTTTCTAACTTCTTGGAATTTTGGGGACACCTGAAACCATTTTAAAGAAAAACTAATATATATTTTAAAGGCTATTCCTAAATTATCAAAATCTTCTCTATCTCAATATGTGCTTGATATTTGCTTACATGACAGTCAAACAGCACCACCTACAGACTCTTCCATATCACTTCACTCCAACACTAATCTCGAGGATAACTGGGAACATATGATAAGCATCAGTATTCTTGCCACTCGATCACAGTTTTTAAACACATAGTATTTTAGCTTTATCAGATCTGTCTCCTTCAGATGGATGATGACAAACTTACATAAAAATAGTCGATTGGTTCATTTATGCGCCTGAACAGCTGCCTGACCCATAAGATCTTTCCAGCTACTGGGGGCATATTACGAGCCAGAGGAGGATCATCTTTTTGAACCTGATAAAGCTACGATGAAGTAAACACAGGTTTAAACATACCATCTAGTAATACTTTGGCTTAATATTACACCTCTCTAAGCATTTGGAACTGAACAAACAAGTGTGGCATTAAATGGCAGGTGATGTCATGACAACAAGCAAACCCATAAGGTACACAATTTTCCATAACAGAATGAAGGGAAGGCGGGACATATAAAGCACTAAAGTGGAGCTAGCTGACATGCTAATAACTATGTGCGGCATCAGTTTAGTGACACATCACATTCCCATCTTTCTATTCCCAAATTAAAGATAGCTTAAAATGCATGATTCATTTGTTCCCCTCTCCTGTGAGTCTGCTGTCCTGTGTTTTACTATTTTTAAATGGTAATCAGCCCAATCTTCAATCCAGCATTGCCAGAGAATACTAAAACAAAATTTCAGTTTACAATAGACTATCAACATAAGAATAGAACTTCTCTGCCTCTCCAACTGTGTTAACTATTTTATTATTACAGTTGTCAATCAATTAAAAAACTCAGGATCAAAAGTTTGCTTTTTAACCAATTTATCAATAAATGAATTAACAAACAAATGTATATATACTCAAACTACAATAGAGATGATTTTTGAAAGAATCAGAGAAGTATAAAATAAAGTATAAGTTTAACAAAATTGATCACCTGTTCTTAGAACAAAAATTACCACTAATATTTTCTTTTTTTACATAGTCAAAGATATATAAATATAGGCACTCTATTATAACTCTAAAACATTAAAGTTAAAATAGACTACTTTTTTAAAAAATCCATGTATTCTCAGCAGCACAAGTCTGGGGGAAGGAGAGGAATGGGCATAAGGAGCCAACTTGATCCTTACACTGGCGTATCTTGGAGATACAGCAGCATATTTTGGAGATATGCTAGCGCAGGTCCCCAGCGCTACTGTACTACTCTTGGGTGCTGGTACAGCTCAGTAATGACTACATGCCAGAGCAACTCAGGCACAAAGCTCTGCACTGTTGTTCTTGTGGGCACATTGTGGGGAGATTGTGATCAGTCACTGATCAGGAAATAAAAGTGCCACTGTTATCTACCACTGTCTTGGCCATGCCCACAAGGCCCAAAGAAGCTCTAGATGCCAAATAAGATGTCTAGATGTCACTTCTTTCTCCTGTGACAGCCGAGCTTCTCCTCAGCACCCTATCATAGCCTCCCAAGCTCTTGAAGAGCCCCAGGCAACATGCCTCACAACTTACAAAATAGGGCATGTGGCCTGGGACGCTGTCTAAGAGTTTCCCTGCTGTGCAGAGAGAGAGTTCCAAGGTACCCTGGTGGTGGGTAAAATACTGCTGGGTGAGCTCTTTGGATCAACACCCAACAGGGAGCGCAAAGTCCACACTCTGTGGCTGGCCTCTCATAGTTCTGTATCCCAGCACCACAGACAGAACTCAAAGGGATATGTATGTACTAGAAGGTAAGCAGGGGTCTATTTCCCCAAACTTCTTCCCTCTTTTCCCTAATCTATGACTATTAACTGCCCTGGTAACGCTGCCTTCTGCATACAAGTCCATTAATGTGGCAGACTAGCAGAGTGGTAGGTGTGGAATTGTGCCATTATGGTCCTCACACATGAGAGGGTTTGGTGTATGAGGTCTGGCCCAGGATAGCTACTGGGGGAGGGGTCCCAAGCTCTTGGTTGTGCACTGGATTGACAGCTCAATCATTTGCTGGACTTCCTCTTGGAATGGGTGCAATGGGGAGGCTGGAGCCCCACCATGCTGAGTGGAGTGGGTAACCACATAATCCTTGAATTCACTCCCTTTCACAAACAGACTGCTGTCCAGCCACTGCTAAGGTGGACCCATCTTTGCTGTTGGTTTGGACATGTTTGCCAGACAGGTAAGGATGTTTTAGACGATGCCAGCCTTTGGGAATGAAGAGCCAGTTTCAGCAGACTCATGAGCCTCAGTACATGTCTTGCTGACCCCAGATGGACCTTTATGAGCCCAATAAGGAAGCTATGGTGCCTTATTCCAGATGCGCATGTTTCTGTTTCTTCCTTCTGCAGGTGAAAATCCAACAGGGTGAGTTCTGGCTCAGACCACTATCCCACCAGCCCCATTGTGGTTTGGCCACAGATCAAGGCTAACTTTTGAAACCAACAATTTAATACAGCCTGCTGCCACTCTTTGCCCCATTCAGACAACTCCTCAGGAGTGGAACAGCCATTTCCCATGAAGTGGAGATGGATTCTAGATCTCTTGGCCTCTTTCCCTCCAAAACCTTCCAGTAAAGTGTTTTCATTTTCCACACCTGTGTCATTATGTGTAAGTATTTGTGTATGTATGTGTGGATTGAGGATGGTTGGGGAGGCTGATGCTTCAATCTGACAGTGGAGTGAATGGTGCTCATCCTGCAAGCTGTTTTATTCAGTGTGCTGCTTGTCCAGAAGATAGCACAAAGAATAAATGGACTGCAGGGTGCAGAGATCACACAATGATAAAATAGCTGGGTTGCCAATGTGTGAAATGGTTAAGTGTGGCAGATTCTAATCTAGAGAATCAGATTTGATTCCCCACTTTTTCACATGAAATTTGCTGCGTGACCTTGGACTAGTCACAGTTCTCTCAGAACTTTCTCAGCCCCACCTACCTCACAAGATGCCTATTGTGGGGGGAGGCGGGAAGGAAGATTACTTTAAGCCACTTATGGTAGACTCCTTATGGTAGAGAATAGTGGGGTATAAAAACCAAAGCCTTTTCTTTGTATTATTATTGACCCACATTGCAGAAGAATGGGTCAGCTGCAAACAAATGTGTACCAACAATCCCAAAGAATTGGGAGGACACTCAGAAAAATTACAAAGGATCCACTAAACATAATTCAGCCCTGTCTGCCCTGTTCTGTTCATATGGGATTGAAGCAGGTGGCATGGTCCACTACTACTAGAAACATCTAGCCACCAGTATTTGCAATGGACAAGTGTCTTCCAGTGCAGGAAAATAATGCTGGTCAATTTCAGGAGGTCTGCCTCTACAGACACTTGGAAAGACCCAGTGGATCCTAGCAACCTTGACCCCCTTTATTTATGGTAATGGAGGAGCTGAGAAAGACATGGAGTTTGGGCTTTGCTGATGGCCACTGGCAAAAAGGAACAGGGCTGTAGCCATTATGCACATCAGGCTTCTGGCTGATGCCCTTGCCAAAAATAGTGACCGTAAGAAAAATGTGGTTGTTGCGTGTGGTGCACCAGGATTCAGTCACCTTAAGTTTATCATGGAGCCCAGTGTCCCGAGAGCTAGAAGCACCCATCCTATGGGAGCTGAGAGTCTGGGACTGCACTGTGGAGGTATTAGCTAACTGGATGGATGTGCGGATCTTTCCATGACCCCAGCCTTCATACAAGGATGAAGAGGAATATTTGCACTTCTCAAATGATTGATATTCTTAGTTCTGGAGGAACTGTCATTCGATCCTCTTTTCTGGGAAACAAACCTAATAGAGGCTGGGAAAGCCCCTATCACTGGTCACAGTGCCCTCAGTGTGCCCCAGTGCCCTCTCTGCCTCTGTGTTAGCTGGTTCAGGGTCAGTTAGGGCTTTGCAGAAGCTTTTGGCTGCACTTAATAGCTGCTTCTCCCACATGCCTGCAGCCAGGTTGTGTGGGTACCGGGCTGATGGGACATAGATGGAGATGGGTGTCCAAAAGAAGTCCTCCCTACAAATTGAGATTTTCACCAATTGTCCTGAGTGCACCATGGGGGAAAGGGGAGAATGGTATGTGGATAAGAATCCCAAAAGGTGGCCTCGGCGTCAGGGTGACTCTTAAATCAGATGTGCGCCCGTACTTGTTCATGTTCAATGTGCAAGTCGCCAGTTTGGGGTGTCTGTGTGGGGCAATGCTGGGACTTGGTCATTTTACATGGGAGTGGCTGTGCCACTGACAATGTGTGAGCATTCCTGGCCATTTCCACCCCTAAGCTGATGGACACTTGGCTCAGCCCCCATACCTCACAACTTGATTGGTTCTGGCAGCCCCATCTGTCAGGACTCCACTGCCTCCCTGCAACATCTCCCAGGAATACAGTGGTGCCATTGCTGGGCACACTGACATGGTTGCAGCCCCCGGCCTCAAAACATTTTTGTCTGCCAGTCACTATATAATCACATGTTACAGGGAGTGGACTAATGGCACCATAGTTATGTCATGGCTGGCCACCAAGGTGCCGATGCACCTCACGATTGCTCTGCTCATCTAGCCTCACCTATTAAAATTTGGCCTTGAAAATTAAAATTAGATACTACTAATCAACTATGTAAGTCTTTCGTTGTTTAGTCTAAAGCAGGGGTCTGCAACCTGCGGCTCTCCAGATGTTCATGGACTACAATTCCCAACAGACCCTGTCAGCATGGCCAATTGGTCTAAAACAATTAAAGCAGGCTGCCTCTGTTTACTGCACATACAAAAATACCTTTTTAGTGGCTTCAAGTTCTGCAACATAATGCTGAAGAATACATCCAATAGTACGCGCAATTTCATGTTGGAGACAGGGCATATTCAGCTTCTGAAACCTAAACAGAAGATCATATTTAGACACAGAACATGCTCCTATAAGTTGGAAGCATGAAAAACTGCCATTGGCTTTAAAAGAAATGGGTCTGCCACAACATCTGATGCTCAACACATACTCTAGACAAGAGGTTAGTGTTAGGACAGAATATGAAAAATGAGAATGGTTTCCAATTGGCAAAAGTGTCTGGCAAAGATGCATTTTATCTCCCCATCTGTTCAATCTATACGCAGAACATCTTGTAAAGAAAGTTGTATTAGATTTCAATGGAGGTGGGGTGAATATTGGGGAAAGGAACATTAACAATTGGAAATACGCAGGTGACACCACATTACTGGCAGAAAACAGCAAGGACTTGAAATGACTAATGATAAAGCTTAAAACAGAAAGTGCCAAATCAGCACTACAACTGAACATCAAGATGACAAAAGTCATAAAAACTAGAGAATTACTAAGCTTTATGGTAGACAGCAAGGAAATTGAAACTGTTGAAGATTTTCTGTTCCTTGACTCAATCATCAACCAAAAGGGAAACAGTAACCAAGAAATCAGAAGGAGATTGTGACTGGCAATGGTAACCATGAAAAGGCTACAAAAGATCTTTAAAAGGAAGGATGTATCTTTGTTGACAAAATCATGATAATTCATATTACAACATTCCCCATTACTATGTATGTGCGTGAAAGCTAGAGAATGAAGAAAGGGGATAGGAAGAAAGTTAATTCCTTTGAAATGTGGCATTGAAGAAGAGTTTTATGGGTGCCATGGACCGCCAAAACAACAAATCAGTTGGCTTTAGATTAAATCAAGTCTAAGCTCTCCCTATAAGCCAAAAGGACTAAATTGACGCTATTGCACTTTGGTCACATTATGAGAAGACGAGTGACTGAAAAAAGACAATTATGCTAGAAAAAAACTGAAAGCAGCAGAACGGACCCAACATGAGATGGGTTGACTAAATAAAGGAAGCCACAGTTTTCAGATTGCAAGATCTAAGTAAGGCAGCTAATGGTTCATATTGGGAGTCATTAATTCATTAATTTGGAAGTCATTAATTCAAAGGGTTGTCACAAGCAACTTGATGGCATTTAACTTATACAAACAAGTTGGGAAAGTTAAGCTCCAAACTGAAACTAATGTTTTGTATTTTGAAAAAGTGATAATTATGATTAACTACTAGTTGTAAAGCCCATTTTATGAGCAAAAAATGGGCTCCAAACAACTTTGGGTAGATTAAAGACGCCCACTGAGGGGGGCAACACACACAAAACAAAGGGTTTTTTAAATATGTGTAAATTTAAAACACTGCCCAGTTTAAACCAGCCACTTTAAACCTATTTGACCTACCTTTGAAGCAGTTGGACAGCATGTTGTGAAGACAAGATTCTTCCAAAACAAGTTCTCATAAATGATTGTATCTGAACCTAAAGCAAAAAGTATCCATTTTATAGTGATAACTCACATCTTTGATAATAAATTATGGATCAATTTATTAGAGTACTGTAAGAATTTTATAATTTAGATTTTATCACTCCCTATATTAGTGGAATCAGTGTCTTACTTGGCAAGAATATGCTAATGGGAAAAGGAGGAGACACAAGGGTGCTCTATCCAGGGAAGAATGCAGAAAAGGAAATACTTCTTTACCAAAATATGTGCCTTCTTTCTCTGCTCCCATATGAATGTGGTCAGGCTGTATGGAAGCATTAGTAGCAAGACCAGCATGAAGCCATCCTTTAGTAGGCTGGGGTGTGTGTGTCAAGAATACAGGAAAACAAATATGGATGCCAACCTCCAGGTGGTACCTGGCAATCTGCAGGAATTACTAGTGATTTCCAGAAAACAGATATTCGTTCCTCTGGAGGGCAGACTCAGTGCAAAGACCCCACCTTTCCAGAGACTCTGCCCAAGCCAAAGGACCAGAGAAGCTTCTCCGAAAGAGCCACACGGGATGCAATAGAGAGCTGGGCTTAGTAGCCAGGTGGGGGCATGAGCACCTAAGAGTTTGGAAAAGGTTGACACTTCCTCTTCCTAAGCTCCCCCATTGGGGAAGAGGCAACCAGGCACATTTTGTGATGAGGGGTATTGAATATTTTTGCAAAATGAACATTTTAGTGTTATGTCTGTTCCGCAAAATGGACGTTTTATAGTTATGTCTGAAAATGTCAATTATCTTTAAATTACTATAGTAGCAAATTTCCAAGACATGACTCCAAATTGGAATAATTATGTTACTTACCTCTAAACCTTCAATTTTTGACATGAAATCAGCAAAATCTAAATCAAATTCGGTTTTCCTTGGATCTAGAATATCGTATTTTTTCTTTTGAACACTTTGATAAATATTTTTGAACTTAATTGCCATAATATCAATTCCTTCAATGGTAGACATACTCAGTGCAGAAAAAGTTTGAACTATGGTTATCATTTCAGTAATCTGGAATTTGAAAAAAAAATTAGAAGTCACAAAAATCACTCAATTTCATAAAAAAGTTGTACTGATTCAGCTAATAATTGCTAAATTTGGTGCAAGGCTAATTTCACAAATATAGACAGCTAAACTGATTGGCAGTTATCCTGGGAGTACTTTTTGTAGAATTCTGTAGCAGCTGATTTACCTTGAAATTTTAATCCCAAACTCAAATTTCCAAAACAGAAACCTACCTTTAGGAGCCTTGTATGCAATGCGCTATGGCTTAACTGTCACTGAGGTGGTAAATTTGTAGCTGTACTACAGCCATGTGTCATGTGTACAACTAGCATGTCTGGGAGGCAATGCTGCAGCCCTTTCCCATTACGTCAAGATTGGATATTTCTGGGATTTCAGTTGTATTCAGGGGTGGAACAGCAGCGTAGCTGGGGAACATGGAGCATGGGGAAGACTCCCAATTTTCTGCCCCCCATAGGCCCCTGTGCTTTCCCGCACGATGCCCCCCACCCCCCGCCCCACTTACCTTAGCTGATGGAGGATGCTCCAAGTCCCGTTCCATGGCTGGCTGCTCTGTGCCATGGTTGGCCCCTCTGGCTTGGCTCACCTCTCAAGTACCGGAAAAGGGTATATTGCCATGGCAAAGCAATGTGACAAATACCAGATGGTTCACTTGGAAGCGGCCCAGCACCAGCCTTAGGGTTGCACACCTCCCCGTGCACTGTGCAAAAGAGGGCTTCCCAATGTCCCAAAGTCCCCAAAAGAGTCAGCCATCCACCTTCCCACCATTACAGATCACAACCTATTGTACACCAGCAGGTTGTGGCCCAAACTCAGTTACAGATGCTGCAGTCTCCAGCGCTGGCGTTGAGCTCAGAGATCCTGTCGCCTGCTCAAGGAAGCTTGCGGGGACTGTTCTCCATGCTGCAGTTGGCCCCTCTAGCTCGACCTGCCCCTCGTGCAGTAGCAGAGCTGGCTGACAGGCCAAGGGGTCTGCCTGGGTGGTGCCTGGCTGCTCTGTGGGCCGAGCCAGAGGGGGTGGCCGTGTAGCAGAGCAGCCAGGAGGCCCATCGACTAGCTCGACTGCTGCCCAAGGAGCCAGAGGGGACGGCTGCGGTGTGGAGCAGCCAGGAGGCCCATCGGCCAGTTCAGCCACTACCCAAGGGGCAGGATGAGCCAGATGGGATGGCCGCAGCATGGAGCAGCCAGGCACCTGGGCAGGCCTCCTGGCTGCTCTGCAGTTTGCCCCTCTGGCTCTGCCCCCCCCTCGGGCAGCAGCCAAGCCAGTCGATGGGCCAAGGGCCACCTGGGCAGTGTGCGTACATTGTGCCTAGGGCAACCTTGTCCCAGCCAGACAAGAAGTGTGTGTGTGGGATTTTCCGCCCCCTATGTGACTCAATGGGGGCTGCCCAGGGTGGTTATCCCCAGATGTCCCTGTGTCAGCTTTGCCACTGGGGTGGAGGCTCAATCATGTATGGTGGTTTAAAGTATAGCTCAGATTTAACTTCATCAGTGTGAGCCAGACCCGCATTGCAATAGTGAGATTACAGTACAAAGAGATTGTAGTGTTTAACCTCTGGGTCATAGTCACTGGTAGTAGCAAATCATTCATTATGAAAGAAAAAACATCGTTTTTTCTGATCACTAAAATAAAAAGTTTGACAACCAACAGCTTTATTAACATTATTTGAACATAAGTGAACAGGATGGAATAGAAAATGCATTGTGTTTATTCTTAAATAGTTATTAGAGCCACTTACTTTTTCTAGTCTTTTACAAAAAGCTTCAAATTTGCCAAAAATATACATCTCTGATACTTCAAATATTTTCTCTCCGGAAGTCTCCAAAATTTGTTTTCTTGTTTTGTGAAAACTTTTCTGATACTCGTCAAACAGAAAAATGCAGTCCTAAAATGTTAAGAATAAATATCAGAACCAGTTGGGTAGTATGGGAAAGAGAAAAGGCAGCTATCATGAAGTTTTAAGTTGTGCTTCACGCTTTCTGTATAAAAAAAAGATATACATTCTATTATATTATAATTAATGTAAAAAACCCTACTGTTTACTACTCCCTTTACTATCCTGTAGCTTCTCCAATTATTACTTATTTTAGAGTTTGTGTACTCAGAATTATTATTTCACGTTGTTTAATGTCTGTCAAAAGTCAAAACAGTTTTTATTATATTATTATTATTCACATGTGCAAGTAATAAAAATCCAGAAGAGAAAACTTACTTAGCTTATATGACAAGTTCCCTCCCTTTCTGCCTACATTGCTGAACATTTCTTACTAATTAAGAGGACATGCTGACAAGATGCTTGCTGTTTTGTAACAATTCAAAATTAATTTATTTTAATTTCCCATTGTAAAAAATGAACCCACAAAGAGTGTGTTGATGCAATTCTCTTGAGACCTAATTAGGCAGCAAACTCTACTATGAAGGACCAGAGTTTTTCAAATATATAACAGGACAAGTAAATTATGGTATTAATACATATTTTGCTAATAGATATAATGAGAATTCACCAGCATGATTTATTTAATATGAAAACTAGAGTCTTATTTTATAGCAGTAATGTATTGGAGAAGGCCACTTATCACCATTGTGCCGCATACAAACCTGAATTTTCTTAATTACTGTTGGGGTATCCTGTTCCCATACACGACTAAAGCCTCCATCAGTAATGTATGCTTTACATGCTGTTACCATCTGATTTGTAACCTAACACATACAAATAAAAGACAAAGAATCCAGCTCACTGTGTTAAATTGGAGAGAAAGATACACTTGAAATTGGTCTATTATAGAAAATTGTGTTGGCTAACAAGTGACTTTAGGGTCAAATTGCAACTATCCATGAATGTATATGGGAATATCACTGCTTCACTTCTAGATCTTTAAACATGGTTTTCACAAAAATTTCTTTGCCAGTTAGTTTTACTAAACCTCAACATATTTCCACAAGCCCTGATGCTAATCCATGCAGTGCTAATACCCATGCTTGTCATGATCGGTTCTACCTCTGTATCAGACAGTGAAGACAAAAGCAGCCTACCATACATCCCTGTTAATCCCCCCACTGACAGCAAAGGAATGTTTCAGGAGTGGAGGTGTGAGAGCAGCTGTTCATCAGAAGAGGATGAACCACCTGTTGATCCAGAGTCCTCTGCAGGGCCCTCGAAGGTAGGACTTTCTCAGAGTCCACCCTCAGCACCCCAAGCAAACAGACCTCCCACCCCTTTAGAGCAGTGTCGCCAATGGTTACTCCTTGAATTAGCTGAGCATAGACGATCAGCTCAACTGGCTGTTCATCATTTGTAAGTTACTAGCAGGACCAGCTCCCTGAAGCAACATTCCTCCGGCATTTCCTCCCTCACGCTGATAAGACACAGCTCACAGCTGGTGCATTTTTGCAGAAGGCAATTCGTCACCTTGACGGCTACTCAGCTTTAGTCCTGCGGATTGCTCAGAAAAGCCTGCTTTCCAGTAACGAGCCTTAGACTTTGACCCCTGGACCTGCTTTTTGAATTTGTGTTTTGGATTGTGATGACCTGGTGAACTGGTGAGCTTGCTTACTGGTTCTCAGAATGAATTCTAACCAGTGCCTTGTCAGGTGCCTTAAGAGACATTTCTGACTTGTGTTTAACCTGTAGTAAATATATATCAGCTGCACCCTGTCTTCTGTCCGTCCTTGACAGTCAGCCCATGACAGTACCAAAGCACAACAGTCAGCACACATCATAAGCACACATCCAAGCAAGTAAACCTTTACTTCACAAATAAGTTTACTGTATTTATTTTATTTTATTTATTTATTGTTTACATTTTTATACCGCCCCATCCCCTAGGGGCTCTGGGCGGTGTACAACGACTTAAAATACAATAAATAAGTTATTAAAATCTTTAAAACAGCGGTAACACTATACTAATAATATAATAATAGGAAGGCGTCCGACCAACCCCATTTTTCATTAAAATTCTCCCAGGGAGGTGGGGAGGAAGAGGGAGGGAGGCCGAGCCTACAGTCAGATGGTAGCCTAGATGGTAAACTGGCTGGGGCACCGTTTCAGCGGCTGGTCCCTCCGAAGGCCTGGGCGGAACAAGCTTTCCGTTTTACAGGCCCTGCGGAGACTCACCAGGAGTCCCGCCAGGGCCAGACGCTACCCGGAGGAGGTGAACTTCCACCAGGCGGGGGCCAGGGCTGTAAAGGCCCTATGGCCAGCGTGGGAAACCAACCCGCATCGATGAGGGGCCAGGGACCACTAACAGATTAGCCTCCGTTGGCCGAAGAAGAGGCCCCGTTGCAGGGAGTTTGTCACCCAGGGGTGATGCGGTCTCGAAGATCTGAGGGCCCCAGGCGGCGTAAAGGCCTTAAAAGGTCAGCACCAGCACCTTGAAAATGGAATCCGGAACTCCACGGGGAGCCAGTGCAGCTGGCGCAATACAGGTTGAATGTGATCATAGATAGGGGCTGCCTGTAAGCAACAGCGCCCGCTGCGTGCTGGACCAGCTTCAGTCTCCGGATCCAGGCGCATAAGGAAGACCGGCGTAGAGCGGAGATTACAATAGTCTAATCTGGAGGTGACCATTCGCATGGATCCTGAGTGGGCCCCAGAGTCGGCTTGGGAGAGGAAGAGCCAGCCTCCGGGCCTGGTGAAGAGTGGAAAAAGAGAGCAGCCCGGGTTGTATGGAGGCCACCTGGGTCTCCATTGAGAGAGACAAATCCAGGTGGACCCCCCAGCGGGCTTGCGCACGCGAGGAGGGTCGGCGCCAATGTGACCCCCCTCCCACACCGGTGGCTGGAGAATCCTGTCCTCCCCCCCCGCGGCCAAGCCAGAGGATCTCCGTCTTGATGGATTCAGTTTTAACCTGCTCTGCGCGGCAACCAACCAGCAACAGCCTCCAAACCACAGTGCTGGAGAGCACGCAGGGGCGGCGGCTGCTCCCCCCCTCCATCCAACCCAGAATGAGCTGCGTGTCATCAAGCGTACTGGTGACAAGTCAGCCCAGAAACTCCGTACCAGTCGAGCAAGGGGTGCGCGCCATAGATATTAAATGCCCAGCGGGGATAATAGGGCCCCCTGGGGTACAAATTTTGCGCAGTCAGGCACTTCGGGAGAGGCCTGATCCCCATACCTCACTTGCTGACTTCGACCCGGAGGGCAGAGCGCAATCCATTGAAGGACAGTGCCTCGCGCGCGGGCCCGGCCAGAAGCGGTGGAGTCAAAAGGTCGCCAATGATACGACCACATCAAGCGGCTCGCGGTAAAGATCTAGCAATACCAGCAGCGCCCGATCCGCCAGGTCGGTCGAGCTGAATCTGAGGAGCTTATATCTGTGGCGGCGGCGAGAACAGTCTCCGTCCCATGCCCAGCACGGGCTTGGACTGGAAGGGGTTGAAGAGCGATGTGTCATCCAGGAAACCTTGAAGCTGCTCCAACACCACTCTCTCAATTACCTTCCCCAGAAGCGAAAGATTGAAGCGGAAGCAGGCATTTGGCCAAATCCCCTGGGATCTAGCGGTGGTCTTTTTAAGAGTGCCAGGCGGACCACTGCCTCCTTCCAACCCATCGGAAAGACTCCTTGCTCGAGGAGCCATTGATGATACTCAACAGATGGGAGTGAAGTGGCGCTCCACCCTGCAAGATTTTACAAGCCAGGATGGGCACTGTGGATCCGAAGGACGAGTAGTAGGTCTAACAGCAGCTATAGGTCACCAATAGGCAAGCGGCTTCCCGAGAGCAAGGAAAACTGGAGCCAAACAAAGGGCCTGAAAGACAGACAAGGGAGCCTCCAGTTCACTAATTGTACATCCAACGATGGGGGAAAGGTCGGCCGGGCCTTACGCGACCTTATCACGAAAAAAGCTCATAGAAAGCCTCACAGCTAATACTCGGAGAAATTGTGGATTTGAGGACCTCCTGGTGGGGATAGGGAGGTCAAAGAACCGAATTATCACGAAATAATTGTGCCAGGCGGGAGCTAGCGGATCGCTTGAGGAAGAGGAAGAAGAAGGCTCTCTTCGCCTCTTTAAATTACGCCACCCTCATAGGCTTTCATAAGCGATCCTATAAGATGTTACGCGTGACCTCGTCACGAGATTTCCTCCACACTCGCTCTAGACGTCTAAGCACCCGTTTCATATGGCGCAACTCCTCAGTATACCAGGGAGCGCGCCGAGAACGGGGGCGTAGAGGACGCCGGGGAGCAACAACATTGATGGCATCGGAGAGCCGGGAGTTCCAGTCCCCCACCTGCTCATCGAGTGTGCCGGCGGGTGCAGGGTCCCGCAGAGCATTCAGGAAACCAAGTGGATCCATGAGTCTCCGCGGGCGGGCATAAATCGGCCCGTCGCCTGTATGCATTTGGTCTCCTATGAGAGTGGTCTGCTGGGATGTTTATGCAAATCAATAATAATTCAAGATGTCTAATATGCTGCCCCTTCCAGTGAGCTCTTGGGGAATTTTACTAATAATGAAATCATATTGAAAATTTTTTGAAATCTCTTGAGTGGTATTGGATCGTATTCCAGAGGGTTTTCAGATCTTTAAAAGGAGAGGTGGAGCAAGAAGGAAAACAGTAGGAAGAGGATACCTGAAAAATGTTTTGTATGAATAGAATCAATTCCTTTGTATCTTATCCAAAGCAAATAAATACAATAATTGTAGTGGCAGTTTTAATGTGCATACACTTCCCTAAGAATAGACTGTGGATGAATCTGCACCCATCTCACCCACATGATTTTTTTGTCACCCATCTTTCATAAGCAAATACTTATTATTAAGGGACTTACCTTTACAAACAGTGATGTCATTCTTTCAGAAGTATTGTAATATCGTGAGACGCTGTGTATCATTCGTATAGCATTAATCAAGTTTTGTATTCCATGGGCCATGGAAACCTTAAATAAACATTTTGTAAGATTAGATGAGTTGATGAGTGATAATTGAAATGAAGTGTAGCTGTGGAGAAATGTGTTTTATTTTGGAGGTTTGGACAGTACAAAACCTTCATCTTGAGCTTTAAAAAGTTTTTCTTTCTCTTAGCAGAGAACAGGGGTAGGGGAAGTGATTGATCTCCAGTCTTGCCAAGACAGCCTTTAGAAATGGTAATTGCTACCTGGCTGGGCCAGTCATAACTTTAACTAGAAGATAACACCTAGCAGGGAATAGAGATTAAGGTGAAAGTGAAAGACTTAAGGTACTAGAACCCAAGATAGTCTGATCCATCAGATCTCAGAAGCTAAGCAGGGTCAATCCTGGCAAGTATTTAGATGGGAGACCTCCAAGGATCTGATGCATGTTGTGATGTGGAGACAGGCAATGGCAAACTACCTCTGAAAGTCTCTTGCCTTGAAAATCCCACCACAGGCCACCACAAGATGTGACTTGACAGCAAAAAAAGTGTTAGAAAGTAAGTGCCTAGGAACTTAATGAAAAGCTCCTTTGACCTTCAGAAGGTGGCCAAGGATAGATAATAAAACTCCTTGGCACAGGGCAGATGTCCTTTTTTTTTGCTGGCTTCACCCAGGCAGACAGAGTTATCTCTTAAGCTTCCACTGGGGGACTTCAGGACTAAACAAAGACACCAAAGTAATACAGAGATTGGTGGCCATCTGTCAGGGGTGCTTTGATTGTATATTCCTGCATGGCATGGGGTTGGACTTGATGGCCCTTGTGGTCTCTTCCAGTCAGTGGCATAGTGCCAACAGGGCGGGGGCTGCGCGATGCCCCGGGCACATGCCACAGTGGAGATGTGGCTGGGGTATTCCGGAGCAGGGGGCACTCCAGCAGGGGTGCAGGGTGCACGCGTGCCCCGGGTGCGGTTTCCCCATGCTGGCAGGGGCTGATGGGAATTGTAGTCCATAACATCTGGAGTGCCAAAGGTTCACCACCACGGGAACAAAGCTTGCAGTTTAGTGGGGCTGTTCAGCCACTGTGTCTATCACTGACACTTGCAGCCAAGTAATTATTTCTAGAATCACAGCCTCAGTGACCAGAATGAGAATAACCAGAGGTACATACAGTTGGAATGCAAGACTTACTATCAGACCTAGTTCCTACCCACTTTTCTTTTAACCAAACACTTGCTGCTGATTGCTGGTTTTATTGCAGTTTTTAGGACTGAATGTTAATTGCCTATTGATACTGGTAAACTTTCATGAGCACTTGATTACTTCAGAGTTAAAATACCAAGTTATATGTATCATTAAACTCCATGGTTCTTATTGATTTGGGATCATTATCCCCTTGAATGGTGGGAAATCCATGGCAACCATCTTTATGTAGAAAACTTCCTTTGACAGACAGAATACTGAATACTGATGTTGTTGTGCCTCTGCAATAATCGTTTTATTTTCAAACATACATGAGGTATTGTGATAGCACATAAATATGCACTCAAGCAAGCAATGGTAGTTACAGGGTAACAGGGTTACCAATCAACAGTTTAGGCACTTGGAAATTGTTTATATTTTAACCTCTCCCCACTATTAACAGAAACCAGCTCTTCTAAATGATTTCTTTTCCCCCCATTCTTGCACCAATTCATGGAACTGTAATTTCCTTCACCATTCCAAGGTCTCTAGTGAAACAGGAAAAGTCGGGGGGGGGGTGTGTGTGTGTGGTAATTTCACCACCATTTTAAAATAATATGGCTACATTCATATGCCATGACAAGGTGCAATTAAACTTAGGCAAAGGGCTCTCAGTTTGCCAGGTCTGTGTGGTCCTCTCACATCTTCCCTTGCAGATATGGCATGATTAAAGTTCCAGGAAACTTTGAAGCAAATCTCTCCCGACATCCAAAAACCTGGAAAACTGCATTCTGCCTCACATAAACCCAGTTTCTAAACTCAGATAAGACTGAGGTTTAGAATCCCAGTGTATAGAGGAACAAACAAGAAACCGTTTGCTCGGGTACATCCATTCAGATATCAGAGAAAACTGGAAATTGTTCAAAGACTAACTACATTCCATGCACAAGTAGAGGAAGCAAAGAAACAAGCAAAGGGGAGTGTAAGATTCAATAAACATACTGGATTTAGGTCCTGCAAGCTGAATCTCAATTTAATTAAACTTTGTCATGATTTTTGAATGCATCATATGTATGCACATGAACACTAATGAACAGACTAATACTATTTTTAAAAAAATTGATGAAAACATCATTGAAATTAACAAGGCTTTATCCAGAACTTGACAGTTTCATGGGAGATCAGAGAGGGGAAATTGTAAAATAAATTATGGGCAGGTAATGTAGAAAAGAAGGTTATACATAGTCAGGTTATTACCATCCATGTCATGATAGACTTTTATTCAACTTGTGGCCCAGCATCTGTGGCCCTGAATGTGAATTCCAAATGTAGGGGAGTGAAGGCATGTCTCTGCCCATACTAATGACTGGATAGGGGTTGTCAGTCCCCTGTGCAAGCACCAGATCAGTTAGTTGGCTATCACCTTCCCCAGTTGTCTACACTTTACCACCTGCAAACTGGGTACTCATTTTACTGTCCTCAGAAGGATGGAAGGCTGGCTACCTGAAACCGACTTCGGGTGGAATGGAACTCAGGTCATGAGGAGAGCTTTGACTGTAGTGCAGCAGCTTAGCACTCTGCACCATGGGGCACATAATTTATTAATAATGACAACAAGCATAAACAAGTATGGCAAGATCTTCAAGTGAAATGTTAAAACACTTGCAAATGTAGCTATGATTCTGTCCTCTGATTAGGCCACCTGTTTTGGCCCAGTACCATTTTGCAATTAAATTACTTCTCAGCATAACTTGGAAGAAGGAGGTTTTTTTCTTACTAGCACATACCCATTGGCTTCTTTTGAGCTTTGCTTTAATAAGAGTCAGACCACGTCAAAGCCTAAAATGGGGCATGTTTTTCTACTTTGCCTATTAATATGATTCAAAGCACCATATTAATATTATTATACAATTTTCTCCTACCTTAGAGGATTCATTCTACCCGTCATCACTGCCAAATGCACTTCTAAGTCATACTATTATATTTTTAATATACAACTAGCCTTTAAAATCTTATCTTTGGGATTTACTGAGAAACCAGGTTGGGATTATGTAAAAAATACAGTCTCAATTTTAGGCTCTAATGACTTCACCATACATTCTGCAGAGATTTCTGTTTTGTGCTATGATATAAATGGAAATCCTTTGAGAATTTTGAAAAATTGTACTTACTAAATCATAGTTATAGAGAGGCTGGCAAACTTTTTCAAGTGTGTATAAATATCTCACATTGTCTTTTGATTCATTTGCTGTGTCTGTTATCCTAGCATCCAATTCTCTCCATAGCTAAGGTAGAAAATTAAAGACCATACTGGTGATAACATAATTAAAATCTGTAGAATGCTCAGAACAGAAATGAAATTCTACTTAAACTGTACAGTAATCTCATCTTCTCTTATAAATAATTTTCTATAAACCATTAATTCACAAGGAAGCAATGTATAAATCTTAGGGGCATGCAAAACTTGTGGGGAAAATAGAAGGAATTTGGGATTTTAGGAAGCTTATTCTCCCTGCTGACAGTGGCTGTTGAGTTTCAAGCAGGTGATTTTCAACAGCCCTGGAGACCTGCAAAACTGCTGAAGTGGGAGGTAGGTGAGGGTGGGCCAGGCAGAAATATGGCAAAGAGCCTAGCTGTCGTCACTCATATGCCGAGGCGGAGGAGGGCTGCGCCCCACCTCCTCCTCCTTAAAGGGCCAGACAGGATAGTCAATCTAGGTCCTGGCAGGACCCAACAGATGGTCTGGGAGCCAATGGGTACTGCAGACAGGCCCTGGCTCAAAAAGGATGGGTTCAAATGGTGATAAAGGGAATGGGGAAGAGGGGGAGGAGGAAGAGAGGGTGGAGAGAGAGGGTGTGACAATGAGAGATGGAAACAGAGGGAGAGAAGAAGGGGAGAGGGAGAGCAGCAAGGCAGAAGGGCCATAGCTAGACAAGGGTCCCCAAGCTTTAACCCAAGCAGAAGGAGCCCCAACTGAGGCCCACTCACTAAAGGACCAAGCCAGGCTACAACCAAAGGCTGTGTACATCCCAAAGACTGGACTGTTTGACAGGCTAAGACCACTTGGGAAGGGTAGGAAGGACACCAGACTGGCCTGGTGACAGGCCAATCCAAGGGGCACTCCACAAAGGAGTGCCCCTGTTTTTCATCAGGAGAAGAACTGATTGTATCTACACTACTCTATGGCCTTAGGCAAATCCATTTATCTCAGCCCCAGTTTTACTTCTGTAGAATGAGAAGAGTTGGTTTTTATACTCTGTTTTTTTCTACCTTTAAGTGGTCTTAAAGCAGCTTACAGTCACCTTGTATTCCCCTCCCCATAACAGACACCTTGTGAAGTAGGTGGAGATGAAAGAATATTGAGATAACTATATTTGCCCCAGACCATGCAGCAGACTTCAAGTGGAGGAGTTGGAATCAAGCCTAATTCTCCAAATTAGAGTCAACTGCTGTTAACAGCTACAGTCTTGAGATGCTCAAAAGAAAGGCAAGCATATAAATATTTTAAATTAAAAAATATACATGGACACATTTTGAATCAATGAAATATTTAAAAGTATTTATTAGTCTTACCTTTATTATTTTGGAGCGTGAAACATTTAGAGTATTTATGACACTCTTGCAATTTGGTCCTTTGATCTGTTCAATTATAAAATTAAATTTAGCGGACATACGCTTCCAGTGCTCTAGTTCAGTCAGAGGTCCTGAGTCATCAGCTTCTTTTCTTATTTGCTCACTCTCAATCAAAACCTATAGAATAATTTGTAGGTGTGTCATTACAGCTTTTCACTGTTCACATCTCTATCTGCCTCTCCTGCACCCCCAACTATTGACTTCCCCTCTCTTTGTCCCCTCACTTCCATCTCCTACTTTGCTCCTGTTCTCCACTCTTGCCTGGCTAACCTTACCTGTCTTTCCTAACCCATCTTTATACCTTCATCTTTCTTCCAGGTTCCCCTGTCTTTCTGTTCCTCTTTCCATTTCTCCCCCTCTTTCCTGGCCAATCTTCCTTGCCACTCAAATTCTAGAAAAGAATTCTTTCATTTTTCCTTTCCTTGGGGACATAGGACACACATTCATAAGTGGGTTCCATTAGGACTAGCTGTGGGTAAATACTCCAAACAGTGTGATCCCTTCCACTAGGAACTACTTAACTGCCTTCTCACTGCATTTCATGTTTACTTGCAATAAATTTGCTTCTTCTTGTTTCTATCTGTCATAGTCAATAAATATTGATTTATTCAAATTAGAAGCCTCTTTCTTTTTTTTGAAAAAAGTCACACCAAATACATGCCTTTGTATACACAGGCTTAGATCACAAACTGGGGTCAGAAAAGTGCACATGAAGGGATGCGTCCGCATGTAAAGCCCTTTCCCACCTCCTCTTGGGTAACATTGAACAGCTTATATGGCAGGGGTAGGGAACCTGCGGCTCTCCAGATGTTCAGGAACTACAATTCCCATCAGCCCCTACCAGCATGGCCAATTGGCCATGCTGACAGAGGCTGATGGGAATTGTAGTTCCTGAACATCTGGAGAGCCGCAGGTTCCCTACCCCTGTTATATGGCATGTATAAAGCTTCATTTTAGACAACACTTTGTGTAAGTTTACACCACCCACCCTTCCTCTCACCTCTCTATTTCTATCTGCCTTTCCTGGATCCCCAGCTAATGAACCGCTTACTTTCTCCCCTCACATCCTCCCAGCATCTTGCCAAGCCACTTCCTCTTCCTACTATGCTCCTGTTCTCACCACTCTTGCTCAGCTAACATAGTATGCACACAAAACCTACATACATAATACAACCCATGTACTGTGAATTCCTCATTCATCACAGCAGATGGACAAGAAACGTACTTGTTCAATTTGCTTATACCAGATCATAAGCACATCCTCTAACTGATGAAGGGTATCAGGATTAGCAGCTGCTGCTGTCACTTCCTCAAAAGACTGGAGTTTAGCAAAGTCAATGTAATCTATTTTTCTCAACTGTACAGTCCCTTCAATGCTCACTCTAGCACCTGAAATAAACAAGAGAGAACATTCAGAATCTGCTATTTAATACTTAGAGCATGTTTAATTTAGCAAGCTACTTCATCTACATTTCTTCCCATATTTTATGTGCTCCCTGTTGCCTTCTCTCCCAGAAACTAGGTTTGATAGAGCTATTCCTTGTACACCCTTGATGATTTTATACTCCTTTGATATTTCATGCATATAAATTATGGCCATCTTTTCTTATTTTTGATTTTCAGATCATATCAATTTCTCCTCCCTCTGCTTTCAAAATTTAAAGCAGAAGAAAATCCACAGTGGCCCCAGACTACTTGGTATCAGTTTCCTAGATATCACCCAGGTCAATTCCCCATTTGCGGAATTGTCCTAGTATCGACCTAGGTTTGACCTAGGAACTCCCTACATCTGCTGAATTCAACCCTGGTCTGTTCCAGCTCTGCCCCTTCTTACCATTAAATTTCTGATTCCACCAGGGAGGTACAGTTTTTCTGCCAACCTAGGTCAAACTCAGGTCAAAGCTGGTAAAGTGCGGAATCTTCCTCGCCGTGATTCTCCCATTCAGCCAATTACAGATAAGTGTTTGGGGTATGAGCAGAACAGGAGACTCACAGAGGGGAAAAGCACATTTTTTAAAAAAAAATACTTCTTGTGTACAAAGTGACGGCCATACATATAAACGGCGCAGATTTACACACTGCTGATAGCAACAAAGTTGCAACATTTTTCTTGCCTAGCGACATAATGGCCAATCAATTACACTCCCTCCCTCCTTTCTGGTGGCATGTTAAAAACATTTGTCATTCTGAGAGGTAGATGCAGTGGTGGGATTCAGCAGGTTTGCACCACTTCAGCAGAACTGGTTGTTAAAATGGTGCTTATAAACAACCAGTTGTTAAATTATTTGAATCCCACCACTGGATGGATGCCATTTTGAACTGTTAGCTGAGTAGAGCAGACAATGGCCAATCAGGAACGAAGAGGAGAAGAGGTGCCAAGATGATCCCACCCTTTGAGGATGGCTCCAGCATGACAACCTTGGCTGCTGTGGGGAGTGACTGTGGAATCGACCTAGGTCAGCACTTTCATGGACCAGGTCGAACCTAGGTCAATTCCGCAAGTGGGGAATTGACCCGAGTTAGCTAGAACAGTGGTCCACATGCACTACCAGACTGAAAGCTTCACATCCAGCTTATAGACTATGTGCAGCAATTATTCTTATAGCTATCTCAAAACTTGTTCGATAAAAATGGTCTCATGAAATAACTCTCAATTTTATTCTCTGAACACATGATTATTTGTGCTGATCATTGGTTCTAATGAGGGGCATATGTAGAAATATATAGGCACATGTTAATAATTTCTGTATTAGGACTCATCTTTGTAATAAGTATACAAAAGTGTAGTGTTTTCAATCAAACATATTGTATTGAGTTCTTAATTTAACAATGTTCTTACCATCCAAAAATGAAAGGTATCTGTTAAGAGTTTCAGTAAAACTCTGCTTTTCACATTCTCCCTGCTTGGTTTGATTTAAAGCACCCCAATTGCTAGTTGCAAGGATAGCTGGTAAAAATACATTTGTGATAATATTCTTGATTCCAAGGAGGAGACCTTCGCTCCCATCTAGTACTGAGAAGTACGTATCCTGAAAACCAAAAATTAGAATGCTGATTAAAAATCCAAAGCACAAAATGACTTATGCCTTTTGGGCTTTTAAAAAAATCTAAGTCTAGTTGTCATCCTTAAGCGTGATTTGCAAAGCATTATTTGTACCAGGTTTGTGGGGGAGGAGGACAGGATGACTCTGGTTTTGGGGGGGAAAGGACAGGATGACTCTAATTGGGTTCAGTGTTGTCTCTCATTCAGGTGGTTCTCAAGCAGCTTTCTGCAGCCCCACCCCTATTGGCCAGCCACATAGCTAGAGGAGAGTGAGGTCAGTGGATTTGAGGGCTGGAAGATTCAACCGAAGTCTACAGTTCATGTTTAAAAGAAAGGGCAGCAAATGTGCTGAGCATTTAAACCCCTTTGCCAGGAAAAGTCTTCTTCCACATAGAAGCCTCCTGCCAAGATCACAGAGCCACCACCTGTTCATCTGCTATTCCAACTTTTCATCAGAGGAAACAAAGTTCATTCCTACATCTGGAACTGCCTGACTTTCAAGGCAGGGGGCCTGTGCCTGCACATTAGGGTCAGATCCCCCTAAATCCCTTAATCAGGTATAGAGGCCACACCTCTGTAAAGAAAACACAACCATTAGCCAACCCAATTCTTCTCTCCCTCCAGTGAGGGTCAGGGTAATTGGCACTCAAAAGTAAAACACTTCACCAAGCATTTAAGAGAGGATAAGCAAATGAAGACTACACAGTCAGGACCCAAGAAATCCAGGAAGGCAGCATCATCATCTACTAACAGCTCTGAGAATAAGAATCAAGGATGGCCAAAAGTGCAGGACCACCAAAAGCAAGTCCATATGCAAGTGTTCCAGCAGACAGGACAGGGTTGAATATTTCAGACAGAACTGGATCCTCAGATGAGGCATCTTCTTCCAGGAATGACTCCCCAGTGAGGAAGTACTGGAAAGTGTGGACTTATGTTCCAGGACTCCCAGGATTGCCTCAAAAGGAGCATGGGTTCCTAGACAGGAAACAGACACTTATGGCAATGCTACCTGGACCACATATGATACTGACGACCTACCTGGAGTCAATTTTCCTACTAGATTTCAGAAGAGGATTCTTGGGGGTAAGTGTGTGGCTGCCACAGAGAGAAACACATCTCCCAGTGACATGCCTCTGAAAATGCTAGCCATAAATGCTTGCAAAATGTTTGAAGCTAAAACTATTAGACCATGGACGTACAGCCTGGAAAACCCACAACAGTTAGTTGACTCTCAAATAATTTGTGGAGCTGATGAGGTAAACAAAGGAGAATATAAGGATGTGAAGGAGGCAAAAGGAAGCAGGGAAAAGAAGGTGGGTGAGAATTCCAACAGTAGGATGTCAGGTTACACAGTGTACACTGGGATGATTCAATCTGCCTTCCCTACAAGAAGCTGCCACCTTTTGAACAATTTTGACACTGTACACAAAGCCTGCAGGCTGTGAGGGTTGGGAGCTGCTCTAGCAAATAATGAGGAGTCCTGCCTAAGGGCCTCAGGAAATCCCAAGTTGTCAAGAAGGGTAACTCTAGTAGAGTTTCTGGTGATTCCTTGAGCTACTCTTGGTCACTTCCTGATTTTAGCTGGAAGTGATGTACCAATGTTAGCAATGCTGCTGACGTCGCATTCATACTCCATGTCCCTGCCACCAGCCCTCTCACCGGTTGCCCTGTTTCTTGGATGCCACAAATTCACATAATTTCAAAACAGTTTGTGGAATGGAGTAGGTAGCAGCAAATTGCCGAGGAATGCCTTTCAGGGCAGGTGGTAGACCTCTTTGATGCATGCCCCCATATCCACAAAACAAATTCAGTTTAATCCATCAACTTTCATATCCTAGAGGTTCTTTAGTTAATGATGCCATCAACCCTTAAAAGCATCAAACATGCATCTTTTGATGATGTGGCTGCCTCTTAATCTATGTGGGAATGCACAGAGGGAATGCAGGGAACTCACCCAGAAATCTAAGTAATAAACAGTCCCTTTCTTCCCCACTGTTCCCCTGCATGTTGTAATTATGGATATAATTATCATCATATTAATGGTTAGGAAGGAGTATACCTCATGCATAGATTTCACATTCACGGCAATATCATTTCGAGCACGTACAAAAAACAAGCACAATCCTTTGAATTTGTCTTGTGATTCATCAATATACAGCTTCATCATTTTAGTTCCTTTTAGCACTCCTGGAATTGCTCGACCACATTCTAGAAATAAATACATTTTAAAACAACATTATTAGCTTAATACATATACATAGTGGCATTGATAAATGAAGCACCTGCTAAAGTGAATGAACTAGTCTACTGCAATCCTTTTAACAGGTTACTGTCAAGGAACAAGGGCTTTGCTATAGTAACTACCTCCATAATGTACCCACAAGCACCTGTGAAGGGCAACTCATTCCCTTCTCTCCCACAAATTCCTCTTCCCCTTCACTGAAAGTCCCTACAGACTCTTTCCTTTTCCTGCTTCCATCTGTTCTTCCCACCCACCAGCCAACCTACCTATAAGCCCATTCAGCTTTCCTTACTTCATTTCACCTAGCACAGGGGTCTGCAACCTGCAGCTCTTCAGATGTTCATGGACTACAACTCCCATCAGCCCCTGCCAGCATGGCCAATTGGCCATGGTGGCAGGGGCTGATGGGAATTGTAGTCCATGAACATCTGGAGTGCCGCAGGTTGCAGACCCCTGTCCTAGCAGCTTCTCCCTATGAAAACTCTATACCAGACATGATTGTATGGGGGGGAAACATGTAAGAACTTGTGGACAGGGAGGGGCTTCACTTTTCCGTGTATTCCCTTCCCCACAGTATTTACTCTTTTCCTCCTCCTGGCAAAGCTTATACACTCATATTTCCAATCTTCCAATCTTTCCAATAGGAGCAGCAGTGGTGTAGGAGGGTAAGAGCTTGTGTATCTAATCTGGAGGAACCGGGTTTGATTCCCAGCTCTACCGCCTGAGCTGTGGAGGCTTATCTGGGAATTCAGATTAGCCTGTACACTCCCACACGTGCCAGCTGGGTGACCTTGAGCTAGTCACAGCTTTTCGGAGCTCTATCAGCCCCACCTACCTCACAGGGTGTTTGTTGTGAGGGGGGAAGGGCAAGGAGATTGTAAGCCCCTTTGAGTCTCCTGCAGGAGAGAAAAGGGTGATATAAATCCAAACTCTTCTTCTTTCTTTACTCCTTTCCACTTGCCCAGCAACCAGATTTTCATCTTATCTTCAGCTGTAGTTATGACTAGTGGGAAGCCTCCAGTACTCGTGGGCTTGGCTTCAGGCCCCACCACCCACCTCTGAGGACTGCTGCAGCTCTGGTATATGGGAGCTACACCAAGCTTGGAACAATTCGTGGCATTTCAGATGTATACTCTCAGTGTATTTTTTAAACAATGCCAGATTCTTCTGCAAAACTGGGAGGGTCTTGCAAATTTTCAGGAAAATGTTCAGCATCTTTGTGTCCCACATGTGTGGACTTAGATATTCACAGATGGGTGCCACATGTCACTATTAGACATATTGATTTATTTACAGGGGCATATCTTGGGTGCATGGAAGTCTTGTGACCTAGGAGCTATGCCCCTAGGTCATATGGTGATGCATTTGGCCACCCCCTCCCCCCCACAGGCCAGAAGGGCAGGGGGGCCGAGCAGGTCCCACCGCTGCTAGAGAACACATGCTCGAGCAAGCCCTACTGCCTGCCTGGTCCATCAGGGTGGTGGGCGGGCGAGCACAGAGCGATAGCTCCTCCAAAGCCTGCCTGCCCCTTCCTCCTCCTCTGAATGGGTTCCGAGAGATTTTCTTCTTGCAAGGAGTCTGTGGAGGTCTCAGTAAGGCAGCGAAGAGCTGTAGCTCCCCTTCTTTGTGTCTCACCTCCAACGTGGGGCCCAGCCAGCCTGTGCTGAGCTGCATTCACATGAATTATGCTAGAAACAGGGAGAGGAGTCAATCACTTTAATCCATTCATCTGCATACCTATTGTTTGGCGGGAACTGAGTGCTGGGGTTTGTATAGTTCTCCAGACTCCAGGTTACTCCCTCTTAGAAAGCATCTTTAAAACCTCCTTGCCTTCACTGTTCTTTATGCTGTCCTTTTCTCCCCATTCCTCAAGGTTTTCTTTGAGTGCACCAAAGTTCAGCCCTTAAATTTGCTCCCCCATATCTTCCAAATACCTGAGCTGAGACTATGTCTATGAACAACATGGTGCCACCTTGAAGCATGTGCAGAGTGCATTTTCCATGCCAGATGCTCATGAGTGTAAGGGTTCAAAATCAGTTCTTGCCCTTGGCTCCATTTTCTGTAGATACGCCCCTATATTTACTTCATCTATACCCCACCTTTCTTAATTATGGGGACCCAAAATAGTTTACTATATTCTCCTTTTCTCCATTTTATCCTCACAACAACACTATTAGGTAGATTAGGCTAAGGATGTGCACCTGGTCCAAGGTCACCCAGTGAACATGCATAGCAGAATGGGCATTAAAACCTGTGTCTCCCAGATTCTAGTCCAAAATTTGTACCACTCCACCACACTATCTTTTATGTGGTGGCTGCTGTTCAACAGTAAACAATTGGTTCTGGATGAATCAGGCAAGTCAGGTGGTAGCAAGTCACCTAGTAAATGCTGCCAGTCTTGCCCCTTGAGTCTTCTCCTCAAAGGCTAAAACATTACTGGAAAGGAGCCTGATGCCCTCCCCCTGCCTTTTAATAGCAGAAATCAAGGCTAGAAGGTTGGCAATACTGTTGTGGTTGCCTAGCAACAGTCACTGAGAGCTTTCATTTCTTAAAAGTGGAAGTGCTGCTTCTATCAGTTGGGAAATTTTAACCCCCAGCGTATTTTTTGCAAAAAAAATAAGATTTTTCTGCAAGTGTGGGGCTTTTCCAGATTTTTAGAAGTCTCTGTTTTGTCTGTCCATGGCTCTGGTCTTCAGATTTAAATATCATTAGGTAGGGCCACATTGAGAATTAGATATACTGATGCAAAAAAAATAGTATTTGCTTATTTTAGGAGAATGAGGAATCCCTCTAGAATAATAATAGCTTCTTGCTTGCTTGCTTATGACTTTTATGGTTGCTCATGGACTGGTTTTAATATGCTATTTGTAGTAGGATTTTTTCAGTCTAATTGTTACATGAGTTGCCTGGAAATCCCTTGGTAAACAAGAAGTCATAATTTTTGATGTAAAATGTACACATAAAAACTCATACTTTTAAATATAAACAAAGGGCATGCAAGGAATTGCAGGAGAGGGAAACAGTTTGGAAATCTGATCTCTCCAAAATCTTTCCTTCTTGGATTTCATAAATTCTCAGGGACATGAAAAAACTAATTTCTTCTTGTCATGGTGTATGTAGTGAGCAGGTGTTATCAATTATCAGATTTCTCTCGTTCATTTTCACATACTTCTTTCCTATACTGAGTTCCATGATTTACATAGGTGTATTAATTAGACTATCCACTATGATTAAAATTCTATAATTCTACATCCCATTTAAAGTTGAAGCACATCAATTAACAGAAAATTATTAACACTCACCTATACCAGGTGCTTCACCTTCTTGATATAAGAACTTCAGAGTTCTGCTTCCCCCTTTTGCAAAAAAACTTTCACATGCTTCTAACTGATGAAAGAAAAAACAGATGATTCAAAGTCAAAAAGATCTGAAACACTGCATTGTTTTTCTGTATGATAACATAACCATGGTTAACTGGTGATTATTTAATGATAGCTACTAAATGTTTCCACCATCTTTCCAAGGCAGATGCGTTTAGCTTCTTTTTTAAAAAAGTACTAGCGGGGCCCAGCCACGCGTTGCTGTGGCTTATTGTGGTGAAATGGAAAAAAAACAGTAGCAGCAAATCAATTGCAGAGGCCAGCAGTACGTGCTCATGCAAACACACAGCCTGATACTGTGTGATGTCATTGAAGTGTGGTGCCCGCATTCCTTGGGGGGGGGGGAATGGAAAGGCACCCCTCCCACACATCTAGGCTGGCTGGTCATGATCCTTTACCTGGGAGTAAGTTTGGTTGGTGGCAATGGGTGTTGCTTCTGAGGAAACCCTCTGAGGGGCGCGACACAGCCATTCAAAGTATGTAACAGTTGCTGAACCGAGCTTACTCCTGAGTAATGCGTGCCTGGTTTTCTTAACTGTAACCGCAGTATTCAGGGAATCTAGGGTACCTGGCCCCTCCTGTCCCTTGCCTTTTGCCCCTCCCTCTCTTTCCTCCCTCACTTCTCTTCCCTTGCATGCCACCCCTCCCCCTCCTTCCCTTCCCTTTCCCTCCGCTAGGGTGGGTGGGTCATATCAAGATGCTGGGCCCCCTGCCTCCCCTTCCTTGCATGCCACTCCTCACTCTCTTCCCTCCCTCACTTCTCTTCCCTTGCATGCCTCCCACTCTGTCCCTTTCCTCTCCCTCCCTCTCTTCCCTTGCATGCCACCCCTCCCCCTCCCTCCCTCCCTCTCTCTCGTGTGTATGTGTGTGCATGTGTTTCACGTCCACTCGAGTTACTGCCTATGTACTGTTACAACTGCTCATATTTGGCCATCTGAGTGAACATTCTAAGCAGCATGAACATTCTAAGGGTGACAGTTACACACAGGCAGCTGCATGCCCTTCACCATGGAGCGCCAGGTGTGAAATTTCAGGTATGTGAACATCTAAAAATACTCTTGCCTGACTGACTATAGTGGCTGGGAATTTTCAGAGGAATTGGCCCAGCAGTTACTGAGGTATACTGTCATCAACAAAAACATTGTTAGCTTTTTATATATATAGATTAACTGCAGTTCAGTAACTATTTTGTCATATGTAGGATTTGAAAGAGTCTATTTTTTATTTAAGAATGTTTATGTTATGCAATTAACACAGCAGAGGTGCACAACCTAATTAAAATGTAGATAAAGGTTTATTCTGGAACTAACACATTTAATGGTGAAGATGAGAGACACAGTGTTCTAACTACCTGACTAGTTGAGAGAGATCAAAGTCAGAATGGAATTTTCAAGAAGGAGCATATTGCCCTAAGACAGTGGTGGCGAGCCTATGGCACGGGTGCCAGAGGTGGCACTCAGAGCCCTCTCTGTGGGCACGCAGAAACAGAGTGCCCCCCCCATCTAGGCTGGCCTGGGCCACTGGGCTAGATTATTAGCATTAAACCTAAGACCTAGTTTTGGGGAAGCAGTGTAGGTAACCCTGTTAAGCGCTGTTAAACCCCACTGATTTTCATGCGAAGAACTAAAGCATGATCCTTTACCTGGGAGTAAGTTCAGTTGCTGACAATGCAGCTTGCTTCTGAGTAAACCCTCCTAGGGTCATGATTCACCAGTTGGAAGAGTTGCATGGTTGCATCAAAGCAAAACCACCGACTACCACCAAGCTTACTCCTGAGTAACGCATGCCTCGGAGCCAACCGTTTTTTCTAAACTAAAACCTCAGTATTCAGGTTAAATTGCTGTGTTGGCACTTTGTGATAAATAAGTGGATTTTGGGTTGCAATTTGGGCACTCGGTCTCAAAAAGGTTTGCCATCACTGCCCTAAGAGTAGCAATCTGGAACAGGGGTGTTTCTACAGAAAATGGCACCTAGGGCAAGCTCTCAAACTGCACACACCCCAACCTCTTGTGATCTGGAAGTTATGCTCCTAATGATACACCCCATGATCTGGACTCATTTTACTTTACATGTAAAATACTTTTATCTTCCTTCTAATGTGGCTCCTCCTGAACCATTAAACTGATAGGAATAAATGAGCAGAAATTGCCCAATATAAAGAAAAAGTCAGACAAATTATAAGGATATCCAATATCTGTTAAATAATTTTTTTAAAAAAAATGCAGGATAATATTGACATTCCATTCTGTTGCTTATGGGTTTAGAGAAAAATGAGAGATTTATTCTAACTTCAAAAGCCTCTGATGTCACTGGCATTTAAGGGGGATGCATCAATATGGCATGGGTCTCCAACCTTTTTAAACCTCTGAGCAATTTTGTAATTATAATACAGGGTGCTGGGCCCAGGAGGAGAGGACAACTACATGCCCAGCCCCCAACTGACTCCCTTCACACACACACCCTCTGCTCAACCCCCCTGCCACTGCTGTGCCATCACCCCCGCAAAAACAACTCCAACCAATCTTTTCCTTCTCTGAGTGGTGCTGGCCAACAACACACCGGGGGAGGGAACAAGGCCAGGGAGGGAGCACTTATTTCCTGGCCTTAACCCTGCCCTCAGTGTTTATTTATTTATTTTATTTATTATCATATTTATATACCGCCCCATCCCCTAAGGGCTCTGGGTGGTGAACAACAAAATAATATTACATAACAGCAATAGCAATAAATAAATAATATATCATTAAATAACATCATTAAGATTTAAAATTACAGCGTTCCACATAAACCACTTGGCGTCCAGCATTAAAACTATCAATAAAACCCTCCCAAAGAGGGGGACGGTAAATTCAGATATCACAAGCTCCCAGAATGTTAAAAGGGAGAAACAAAAAGGGGCACACACCATCAGCGGCTGGCTTCCCCAAAGACCCGGTGGAACAACTCGGTCTTACAGGCCTTGCAGAACTCTCCAAGATCCCGCAGGGCCTGGACAGTTGGAGGAAGAGTATACCACCAGGTCAGGGCCAGGGCCAAAAAAGCCCTGGCCCGGGTGGAGGCCAGCCGTGTCATTGAGGGGCCGGGAACCACTAGTAAGTTGGCCTCTGCCAAACGCAGAGGCCATGTAGGGACATATGGGGTAAGGCGGTCCCGAAGGTATGAGGGTCCCAGGCCGTTCAAAGCCTTTTGCCGGTTGGTGCTGCTCAGAGGAAGAAAAGGTTTGTTGGGAGGGTTGTGGTGGTAGTGGCACAGCAGTAGCCTCAGTGGAGGAGTTGGCTGTGGTGCGGGGGGGGGGGCGCTCAGCTAAGGGGTGACAGGGGAGGCAGGGGGCCAAAATGCACTCCCATATGACCTAGGTGAATGGTGCCCAAGTTGTCTGCCCCCTCTGCCCCCCTTGGATATGCCAGTGGTCTCAAAGAGAGCCATGGCAACCACACTGGAGACCCCTGCAATAATGGGTGCAAAAACATCTAGTGCTTCTTGGATACCTTTGTATCTTTTCTTTAAAGGGCAGCCAAGAAGGAGGAACAGAGTCACTGAGTAGTCAGGCAGTGTAGCACAGGAGAATATGGTAAAGGGTGGAGTATAAATCGATATAACAGAGACAGCAACAACAACATTTCAGTAAAATGCCTAGTTGGGACTCATTTGGTAGATTCAGAATCTGGTCTTCTCAACCTGTTAGATTCTGGATCTGGTAATTTAGCAAAGTGCACAAGGCTATTGTGTGCAGCAAAGTCCTGTGTGTGCCAGGAACAAAATTACTCAGGGCCTTTTTATCTATTCAAACAAATATATTATATTTATTGTAGGAACTTCATTTCTGGGTAGAATAAAGTTAATATATTTTCCCAATCTAGTTTAACTAACTAGGGTGAAAAAAGGTACTGGGCCTGTGTCCTGCCCTCATGGTTGCAAAATGGAGAAGAGGCAATGGAAAGAAGGTGTAAAAGGTGGAAGGAAATTTCTCTGAGAGTAGCAATCTAAAGATTGAAGGAATGGTGACAGAGCAGTAGAAAAAGGACGCCCAGTGCTTTGGCCTCTCTATCTCTCTGACTCTCTAGTCAGACCCCCCTCTGAATTCAGAAGTTAAGAGATAGTTCAAATTCCTTCAAACACAAACTGGGATTTTGCCAGACTGGCACTAGTGCCTTGCAATTGGCATTACTGGAACAACTGTAGTACAGTATTCCAAGTTTGATTCTGCCAGTAAAAGGCAAGGGGGGGGTGGTAGAGTCCTTTCCAAACCCTCGGGGGGGGGTTCCTGAAAATTTTGTGGTGAAGTCTAAGGAACACAAAATTTGGATAGAGGAGAAGCTTCATCCAGATATTATGCCATAGAATCCAACAGCAGTAATTTTTTTCCAAGAGGAAAGATCAGTATCATTTGGAGTTCAACTGGGACATCTCCAGGTCTCACCATGGAAGCAACCTCTGGGTGACTAGTGTGATATGTATAGACAGCAGGTATAGACAGGCTGATTACACACAAGGCATCTACTGCGTGACAGGGGCAAATGTCTGTCACAGCAAGATTTCTTGTACAGGTGTATTTCCTCAAGCCCCACTTTCACTTTTTAGTCTCTTAGTGGAAGGCAAGACCACTTCAAATTTAATTTTGCTTCACTGCCAGAGTGGGGAGATTTTTCAGTAAGCACAGCTTAGCCCCAGAACACTTCTCTTCACCCACAGTCAACCTCCTAGCCCCACCCTTTCCACTCCTCGCCCTGCTGTGCTGTCCATGCCTTCCTTCATGCTCTATTCCATGCTGTTTCTCTAATATGTATTTTGGTATTTCGATATAATAGAGTTGGCTTTTGCAAGGAACAGCACGAGCAAGGTCTATTTCTGATTCCAACCCACCTCCCCCTCTCTGCTTCTGCCCTCCCTGATGATCAGACTGGCTTTTAAAAACTTTTTTTCCAGACAAGCCTCTCTCCTGCAGCAGCAGTGAGAGAGAGGATTGGAGAGAGAGAAAAAAACTGTTTGTGGAGGAGAAGGGGGGAAATATTAGTGCTATAGAATTGGGACTATTGAGTGTTATGAGATCTGTGCCTTTAAAAGGGGCAGAGGTAAAAGAACCAAGAAATAGGGGCCCTTTGAAACTAGCTGCTGGGGAGGACTGTGCTGCCTCCTCATGTGTAAACAGAAAAACATGAGGTGACCATACTTCAGCCCCACTGCACAGCTAAAAGGCTCAAGGCAAGTGTTCCAAGAGTAATGGGCCACACATTCTCCCACTCTTTACAGGTATGTTGAAAGGAGTAGCTGAATGGTAAGGTGATATCATGAGTGGCAGAGAAGATTCTTCATTACAATACCCCAGCTTCTCATTACAATACCCCACCTGATTCTCAGCTTGTTTCCTGTCCCTGGCTCTCTTGGTCTGCTGTCCATGTAAGACATTTTCATGTACTAATTTTCAAGTAATTTTAATTAAACAGACTCACCGTTGGGCCATCTAAAATTAGTTCCTCCACAGTTGTAATGTCTAAAACAAGTTGGTCTGCTAGAACTTCAAATATATATTTATATGCAGAATTAATTTTCATTTTACGGCCTTCCCTTGCTTCTTTAAATCGTGCCTACAAAGTAGGAAAATGATATTTAAAAGAGTAACACTGCAATTACATGTTTAAATGCATAACTTAAAACAATTGCTATACTTCCTTTACTGTTTCAGAGAATCTCTCAATTATTCTTCTTATCCTGAAGCATTTCCCCCCCAAAAAACCCCCATACTGTAATGAAGAACAAGTTTATGATACAGATTATGAAACTAACAATGACATTGGGGTGCTGTGTGGTTTCCGGGCTGTATGGCCGTGTTCTAGCAGCATTCTCTCCTGACGTTTCGCCTGCATCTGTGGCTGGCATCTTCAGAGGATCTGATAGTAGGAATGGAAAGTAAGTGGAGTATATATACTGTGAGGTCAAAAGGTGAGGCCCTCTGAATAGAGTAGCCTGGTATGTGAGTCACAAAGAAGTCTGTAGCCTGGGAGTAACAATGAAGATAGCAAGGTCAATAGGTGAATGGATCTGAATAGAAGTATCCTGGTCTTTGTTTCCTTTGATTGATATTGTCTATAGTTGTCCTGTGTTTGTGTGGAGCTGATTTGTCACTGTCTTGATTCTAGAGTTTTTCAACACTGACAGCCAAATTCTGTTCATTTTCATGGTTTCTTCCTTCCGGTTGAAGTTGTCCATGTGCTTGTGAATTTCAATGGCTTCTCTGTGTAGTCTGACGTAGTGGTTGTCAGAGTGGTCCAGAATTTCTGTGTTTTCAAATAATATTCTGTGTCCAGGTTGGTTTATCAAGTGTTCTGCTATTGCTGATTTTTCTGGCTGAAATAGTCTGGAGTGCCTTTTTGTGTTCTTTAATTCATGTCTAAACACTGCGTTTGGTGGTTCCTATGTAGACTTGTCCACAGCTACATGGTATGCGGTAGACTCCTGCAGTAGCTAGAGGACCCCTACATTCAGCAAAGGATATGAGAAGAGTCACTGGAAAAAGACAATAATGCTAGGAAAAGTTAAAAACAGCAGGGAAAAAGGAGGAGGAAGAGGAAGAGGAGGAAGAAGAAGAAGAGGAGGAAGAGGAGGAGTAGGAGGAGGAGTTTGGATTTATACCCCCCCTTTCTCTCCTATAGGAGACTCAAAGGGGCTTACAATCTCCTTGCCCTTCCTCCCTCGCAACAGACACCCTGTTAGGTGGGTGGGGCTGAGAGACCTCCGAAAAGCTGTGACTAGCCCAAGGTCACCCAGCTGGCGTGTGTGGGAGTGCACAGTCCACAACTCAAGCGGCAGAGCTGGGAATCAAACCCAGTTCCTCCAGATCAGAGTGCACCTGCTCTTAACCTCCTACGCCACTGCTGCTCCCAACATGACCCAACATGAAATGGATTGACTAAATCGAGAAAGCCATGGCTCATCTGGGCAAAGCTGTTTGTGATAGGATGAAATGGAGGTCATTAATTCACCATAAGTCAGAAGTGACTTGACACCGCTTAACACACACAATGGAACTTCAGTGGCAAAGGGGGAGAATTAATGTCCTGCTTGCTTGCTTGCTTGTTTGTTTGTTTGTTTATTTTGTATTTATACTCCGCACTACCCCCAAAGGGCTCAGGGTGGCTTACAATGGCATAAAGCCTAAAATCATACATAAAATTAATTTAAAAACCTATAAATAACCATCAATAAAAACAAATCATAAAACCATTTAACACAATCTAGCTAAAAAACCCAGATGACGAGACATCTTGTTTCTCCCATGGGAGGCTCACGGGAGATATTGCAATTGGGAAACATCCAACTGGTTTGATGGAAATGCCTGGTGGAACAGCTCCATTTTACAGGCCCTACAGAATTGGGTCAGGCTCCGCCGGGTCCTGATGTTACTCGGCAGCATGTTCCACCAGGCCGGGGCCAGGGCTTTGTTGCAGCCGGCCGGATATCCCTTGGATCTGGGACCACCAGTAGATTCCCCTCCAATGAGCAGAGAGGTCTCTGAGGGCAATATTGGGAGATGCGGTCCCAATATTCACCCATTAGGATTGGGTTGCTCTTAGTTCTGTACTCTGGATAAGGAACTATCTGGATTAAAACTGCACAACATACAATCCCATGCAGAATACAGAACAATCCTAATACATAATTCCCTAAGAGTTGGAATGAGTCAATGACTCACTCCTAAGCAATCGCCATGCAGGACTCAGTTCCAGCCAAGCTGTGTGTGGAAATGATCTTGCAAGGCAATTGGCCCCCCAAGTCCCTGGCAGCCCGGCCAGTCCCCTGCTTGCCTTCCCACCACTCTAAACAATAGGCCAGGTCTGGCAGGGCAGTGTCAGTGTCTGGAGACAAGCCCACAATCATTCAAGTCTTCTCCACACCCCACCTAAAGCCTCCTGGCAACCACAGCCCCCACCTGCATGCCCCCCCCCCCCCCCCCAGTGAGACAAGAGTCCAGCTGCCCAACACGCCACCAAACCCTCTCTGCTTGCTTCTGGCAACCTGGCAACTTGAGACAAAGACACCATCTGGAGGAGTGCAACTGTGGCTGGCCAAGCCCTGCCCCCCCCCCCATCACCCCAAACAATAAGGCAGGCCACTTATCAATGGCAGGTATCATCAATAAGTAGGAAGCGCACCAGCAGGAGGAGAAGGGGGGCAAAGGAGCAGTAAACCCATTGCAAGGGGGAAATGGTTGCTTGCTTTCCAATTTCTAGAGCCCATTCCATTTTTTCCCCACAATGGTCTTTAATGCTAGTGTCAATATATTACAGACCTTTAGATCTCCTCTATCTTTTTTCCTCTCTTGAAAACTGTACTCATCAGTTTGAATCAGATTCTGATATGTCCTGACTATTCAGGCTAACATTTGGTGCTTTCCTTACAACAACCATAAAAAAGTCTTAATGAGACTACCCATAACTATTTCCCCACTGTTAGGCAGGGGGGAAAAAATCAACTGAGTATGGAGCCACCCAAATGTTGTTTCATATGGATATGGCTGAATCTCAGTGAAAGTTAAGATTTTTTTTCTCTACAAAAATTGCCACAATTCTATATTACAAACCTGTTTTTCTTTCAGAGTTTCCTGCAGGGATTGAACTCCACTGGTACTCCGTCGGAATTTAGATGCTCTGCGGGCAGAAGTTTCCACAGCTGTTCGGGGAGAGGGCTTAAATCGAGAATGTTCAGGACCTCCTGCAGTTTCTTCATCCAGTGGAGCTGTAACTTCTGGTGGAAAAGCACCCTGTTCAACCTCTGTTGATGGATCCTGGCTTTGTTGGGCATCCTCTGTTTCTGGGGGCTCATCAGGGGCTGTTTCTGGGGGCTCATCAAGGGTTGTTTCTGGGGGCTCATCAAGGGCTGTTTCTGGGGGCTCATCAGGCTCAGGGCCATTGTCTTGAGAAGCAGGAGACTCAGCTGTATCTGGTTCTTTATTGTCTGGTGCTTCTGCTTCATCCATTTTGAATTCTAGAGTTTACAAAAGCACTTATTAGTACAATAAAACACTAACAATAAAATTATAGGGAGTAGTTGTGCACTGAACTATTTTAGTTAACTGGGAAAGCTTTCCATTTCTACCAAGACCAACCCTTAGAACTGTGGTATGCACAAATATGTTTAGTATTTATGTCAAGGTTTGGATGAAAAACAGAATTTCTACTTACACATTAATTGCAAAGCTGTGTACTGTTGGAACAACAAAATCAGAGACAACTAGGCACACAATCTTGCTCCAACCTTTCCCCCACTCTTTCAACTAAGCTATATTCTGGGAGGGAAGGCACTATAGTACAGCTTGGTCTGATCAGATCTTGGAAGACTACGACAAACCACCTTTGCTTCTTACTCGCCTGGAAAATCCCTTGCTCGGGTCACCATAAGTGGGCTGTAACTTGACGGCACTTTACACATACCCACAAGATATATCCTGTTATCTCAGAAGACAGCCTGAGCAAATCTTGGTTCAGTTATGCTTTCTATTGTTTTCCTGAGTTTTTGTGGCAGTTAATAAGAGACGAAAGAAAAGTGATCGATAACATAATAGTTAATGTGCTTAGTTTGCATATTTAGCTAATTAGTTGCATAATTTACAAATGTGACCTTGGAGACATGTCAACTCAACCAACCTCTGTTAACTATCCTTGTTACCAGGCTCTTGGAGTCTCTGTTAACTACCAAGTCATGAGCTATTTTACTGCCCCCCACAAATTCCTTAGCAATCCATTAGTAATAAAAAAAAAACTTTTTTCTCATAGTAGACCATGACTGACCTATTGAATGTTGTCTTCTTTAGCAAGAACAATGACTCAGATTCATTACAGATTATCAAAGACAGGAGGTTCTTCTACTTTAAAACGGGGCTCAATATACCAGTTCTACCACCACCCAGGTCAATATGGTACCTCAACTGACTTTGTTCAAAGAGACAGATGAGTCAGTGAATCCACTTCTTCCAAGTGCTGAACAGTTTCTGTGTCCTGCTCTGAAGAAAATTAAATCTGTTTGCAGTTGGTGGAAGGATTCATAACAAGACTATATGTGGAACTATATGTGGAAGGATACATGGAATTCTAAGGAGTGCAAGATTAAAACTGACAGTTGAGCACATAATCTGTTGACCCAATAATGGGACAGAATGATTGTATATGTACCAGCTCCTTCTTGCACTGCACTAATTTATAAAACCAGGCAATAAGAGATGTAGACTTTTCACTTTTTTCAGAAGAATCACAGGCTGGTCCAAATCTGGAGAAAGGGGGAGGGGCTTAATCTGGAAATAGCATGTGTAGCTCTGTATCATATATCCTGAATGCACAAGCTAAAGGACCAAAATCGAAGATGTAATAAAAACAGCTCAAAAACATGGTTTTGCTTTACTGGGTTCTGTAGGAAGGAATGGGGTGAAGGTGAGTTCCTCAGCAAGTACAGCTTGCCAGACCAGTGTTTCAGGGGGATGGAAAGCAGTATCAACCATTATTTCTTCACCCATGCAATTTTAATGACGATGATGTTAGTATAAAAGGAAGATGAAGTGGGGAGCACTGAATTGCCTGCAGGAGGGCAATTACCTGAAGGAGGGCAATTGAGAACACTAATAAAAGTACGTCTATTAAGCATAAAAAAGTAAAGGTAGTCCCCTTGGGCAAGCACCAGGGCATTACTGACCTATAGGTGACATCACATCACAAATGTTTACTAGGCAGAGTATGTTTATGGGGTGGTTTGCTATTGCCTTCCCCAGTCACCTACACTTTACTATAAGTGAGCTGGGTACTCATTTTACTGACCTTAGAAGGATGGAAGGCTGAGTCAGCAATGAGCTGGCTACCTGGAACCGATTTCCATCAGGACTGAACTAAGGTTGCAAGCACAACTTTGACTGCATTATTACCACTCTGTGCCATGGGCTCCTTATTAAGTATACATAATCATAAATATTAATGCCAGTACAAATAACAAAAATAATGTTTGGTTTCAAATGCAGATACTTAAAATCATGTAGTTACTAAAATAGGACTATTACCAACACTGCCTTCACAGAAATGCTGACATGCCAATTCACTTAAAAATAAATTGTAGTCAGCATAGATTCTGAAGTATCTGAAGGATTTCAAGAGATCACAGATTCAGTTATTGAAAGGCTGCTTAAAAGATACAAATTAGTCCACTCTTAGAACAACTGTTTGGATCTACAAATTTCAAGTTGATTTTCAGTGCAATCCTAACAAGAGTTACTTCAGTCTGTCCATTCATTTCAATTGGCTCAGACTGGAGTAACTCTCTTTACAATTGCACTATTAGCGGATCAATATCCCAGGTTCTTAGACTTGTAGTGAGTAGCAAATCTTATAACACTTAAGAAAAGGAAAGTTTTGAGATATGTCACAGCTTAATCCAGAGAGCTCCAGCAGCTGAGGACAGTGCCACTACCATGCCACTTCCAGAGGGCTTCCAGGGGATGCAAACTCCAGAAAATCCCAAGCTGCCTGAAAGCCCTCCAAAGGGCAAAATGAACGTGCCAATATTTGTAAATATTTGTAAGGCAGAGATCCGTTGTAATCACTGGGCTTGAAAGCCCAGTGGAAGCCTACTAAAGTTGGCTCCTGAGGCATATGGCCTAGGGACATGGGGTCACCCATGTCCCCAAGCGCACACCTTTTGGTCATGTTGGGAGGTGCCGGGCACCCCCCACCCCAATCGAAATGGCATGTGCCCCAGCCGCACGCCACTGAGCCCCACCCCTGCCTCCCTGCAGGCCGGTTCTTTGCCTCCCCATCATGATTTGCAGCCTACTTCCCTTCCTCCCATCCCACCGACTTCCTTTTTAATGTTATTTCCCTGGCAGCCTATGTCCCCACTCACTTGCCCACCCAGTTTTTTATTCCCTCCGTTTTCATTTTCTGCTCTTCCCCCTTGAGCTTTACCTTTCCTTTGTCCTTTTATTTTTCCCATCTCTCTCTCTCACCTTCACTTACACAATCTGAGGCTTGGATCTTTTTGTTTCACATTTTCCTGAAAACCTGGGGCTTCCCCCAAGGTTGTAGAACAGTACCCCCAACTCCCGGTCTAGTGTTGCTGGCTCAGTTGCAACATACCTGGGGATTTTTGGTGTGGAGCCTGAGGAGGGCAGGGTTTGGGAAAAGAAGGGGCATACGTGTCATAGAGTCTTCCTTCCAAAGCGGCTGTTTTCTACAGAGAAACTGATCTTTCTTGTCTGGAGATCCGTTGTAATCCCAGGAGATCTTTAACCACCACCTAGTGGTTGGCAACTCTGTGCCAGCATGTCCTACACCATTATGTGTGTGTTTCGAGCTACACACAATTACCTCATTCAGAAATATAGATAATAAGTGGGAGAGATCTTACTGTGGACTCCCCCATGAAAGCATCCATTGCATCTCCACCTTTTCTACTTTCTTTTCTCATTCCCACCCACCAACCTACCTTTCTCAGCCCTCAACTTTACCTCTACTTGACAGCCTATGCATGGGGAAAATTATGGCCCAGTTGCACAAAGTTGACAGTAGGCCAGACCCAGTTACATGTGTGGCAATACCCAAGGTCTTATGGAGGACCTCACCTTTCCCTGTAGACCTTTCCTCACACTATTTCCACTTTCCCTCCTCCTGGCAGCCATTACACCCTCAACTTACCTTGCTCCCTTCTCTACTGCCTACCCATCAACCTGTCTTTCATTTGACCCTCCCCCCAATCTGCAGTTGTGTTTATTATTCACTTGATTTATACCCCATCATTCTCCACAATGGGGATCCAAAGCAGTTTAAATCATTTTGTCCTTCATTTTATTCTCACAACATCCCTGTGTTGGGTTGAGAATGTGTAACCAGTGGCATTCCTGCCTAGGGACAGGGGGTACCCTATGTCCCCGGGCGCCCCCATTTAGTCACGTGCCCCCCCCCAACATTTCAGGGTCATTTGTGTGTTTTTGAATTTTTAAGTGTTTTTTCACGCCTGAAGCCTGCAGGCGGGCGCATGTTAGTTAAGGTTATGACACTCAAAATTTCAGGGTACCATCCAGAGATCACTGGAAACCTGACAATGTGGCTCTCACACCACATTTGGTGATAGTTCGGTTCAGGGAAGCAAAGTTAAGGGACCCCCTGTGCTGGGTGCCCTATCCCCATTGTTTTCAATGGGAGCTAACCTAAGATGGGGGCTACCCATTTGAGGGACCATAACTTTGGTCCCCCTAAACATAACTTCACCAAACTTGGGTGGCATCATAAGAATAGTTAACAGATGATACCCTGAAAATTTGGTGTCATTAGCTTTAAAAATACACCCCTTCCAGGCACCCCAAGTAATTTGCCCAAGATTCTTTGTTTTGCAGTGACTTTACTCCATTGTAGCCAATGGAGAATTTCTGTGTAGGCAGGCTGCACATTTTTGAAGATAGAGGCACCAGACTTTCAGGGTGGCTCCAGGAAGGCCTCCTGGTGATAGCATCCAGGTTTGGAGACCTTTGCTTCTGGGGGTTCAATTTTATGGGCCCCCTAAAGGCTTATTTTGTTTCCCCACTCCTGCACATGAAAGCCTGTGGGCTGAGTTCTCTCAGAACTCTCTCAACTCCCCCCCCCCCACTCCAGAAGCAAAGCTCACCAAGCTTGGATGCTATTACTCAAGGCCTCTTGGAGCCACCCCTATCTTCAAAAATGTGCAGCCTGCCTCAGAAATTCCTCAGTTAGCTACAATGGAGCAAAGTCACTGGGCAAAAACAAAGAATCTTGGGCAAATTTCTTGGGGTGCTCTGGAAGGGATGTATTTTTAAAGCTAGTGACACCCAAAAATTTCAGGGTATCGTCTGTTAACTATTTTTCCTTATAGATTCCACCCAAGTTTGTGAAGTTATGTTCATTAGGGGACCAAAGTTATGGTCCCTTTCAAATGGGTAGCCCCCTGGCCTTCAGGTTAGCTCCCATTGAAAAACAACAATACCGGAAATGGGGGCATTCCATTTGGGCGCCCATAACTTTGCTGCCCCTGAACCAAACATTGCCAAACTCGGGTAGTATCATCAGGGCAGTCTCCGGATGATGCCCTGAAATCATGGTGCTGCTAGCTTTAAAAATGCACTTCATGCAGGCCGAAAAAACACCCCCCCCCCCAATACCTTGCATTTGCATTTGTTCATATTTGGGCAGGACATAATCGGACAATTTTTGTCCGAATGTGCCCAAAATTTGCCCAGATTCCAGCCAAATCTGCTATTTGTTTCATCTAAATCTCCAACCCTCAAAAGTGATGCTGTTTCAGGGTGGGGGAGAATCCACCCCAAACAGCATCATTTTCAATTTTGTTTTAACCGGGGACCCCAGATTCTCCATTTAAGGTAGATTTAAAAGAGGAATCTGAGCTCCCTAGTTTAAACACCATTGAAAGTGATGCTGTTTGGGGGTGGATTCCACTGGAGGTGTTTTGTGAAAGATGATGCTGACATTTGTTTGGTAAATGTTTTGCTGGGGGTGATTTGTGAGAGATTTACATGCTTATTACCCACTTGCACCGGCTTGGAGTTGTTTCTCAGGCTAACAACCTACCTCATAGGGTTGTTGTGATTAGGAAATTAGGAAAATAGTTGGTGGGAAGAGAGCCATGTATGTTTTGATGGGAGTGGGAGGTGTTTTGTGAGCTGGTACAAAAATCATTGTTTGTTCATGGTAGGGGAGGGTGGCCGTCCATACGCCGGGCGGGGGAGGGGGGCGCCAAACTCAGGTTTTGTCCCAGGGCGCCAGTTTGCCTAAGTACGCCGCTGTGTGTAACTGGCCCAACATTACCCAGTCAGTTTCCACTAGGGTTGCCAGCTCTGGTTTGGGAAATATTGGGTGATACTGGGATATTTTGGGGGTGGAGCCTGAGGAGAGTAGGGTTTAGGGAGGGGAGAAACTTCAATAGGGTATAATGCCATAGAGTCCACTTTTGAAAGCAGCCATTTTCTCCAAATGAACTGACTGTCAAGAGGTTGGGGGTGACTCCAGATCAATTGAGGCACAGGTCACTAATGTAGCCAGAGTGGCGTTTTTCCACTTGCACCAGGTCTAGTAGCTGGTCCCCTTTTTGTCTTGCCCTGACCTAGCCACCATGATACAAGCAATGGTCACCTCCAGATTAGACTATTGTAATCTGCTCTATGCAGGCCTACCCATGAGGCTTCTCCAAAAACTCCAGCTCGTCAAAAATACAGTGGCATGAGTCCTTATGGTGACTCAAGGAGGGAGCACATACAACAGTCCTCCACCAGCTGCACTGGCTCCACTGAATCTACTGAATCAGATTCAAGATTTTGATACTGATATTTAAATCTCTAAATGGCCTGGGACCATCGTACTTGTGAGACCAACTCTAACGATATCACCTTCAAAGAGTGTTATACTCATTACTGCTTATCCCTGGCCCGAAAGTTATCTGGCTGTCCTCAGCTTGAGCTAGCTAGAGCCTTTTTGATTCTGGTCTGGTGGAACTCTCTGGCCCTTTCCACACGGGCCAATATACCTGAGGTAACAACGGAATAAAAACAGGATAAACTTTGCATGGTTCCTGCTCCTAAGGCGTGTCCGCCCAGTGTCTCCCCCCCCCCAAAAAAATGTGTTATTTGAGAATCGTGCTATCCGCAATTCTTTGGTGTTAATGTGGGTTGCAGCCACTCGTGAGCAAATGGCTGCTGCGAGAAGCACGTTACTTGGCCGCCCTTCCTTTTTTCCCGCTTTTGTGCTGCAAAGCTACGCAGGGGCACAAGGGCGGCAGCATGGCTGTAGAGGTCCACGCCTGCCTGGCCCCAAAGCTACGCAGCAGAGGGAGGTGACTGGGGAAAAAATGTGCCTCCGTGTGAAGCCGTGACGGCAACCTGCATTGCCTCCATGGGCTCCATTTGCTGCCTGCACGGAGGCATTTGAACACCCCGATGGCAACGCGGGTTGCTTTACCCCGACTGCAATTCACTGTACTTTGCCTTTGTGGAAGGGCCCTCTGACTAGTGACACCAGAGTCCTGTGCATTTGTTCCCATTCCACAGGCCCTGTAAGACTGAGTTGTTCCATCAGGCCTATGGTAAAGGGTAGCAACAGTTTTCATCTAACCACTTCTGTTCCCCTCCTCCCTTTTTTTACCATCTCCCTCTTTTCTAAGTATTATGAATTTGGTATATTTTTCCCATCCCTGTTTTAAGTTTTAGTGTTTTCCTTTATTTCCCCTCTGACATCCCCACCATTAGAATTTAAAAATTTTAACATTAAGTAGTTTTAAATATAAATATATAATTTTTATTATGTTGTAAATTGCTCTGAGCCTGACTTATTTGGAAAAGGGTGGATTAGATGTACTGTAGAAATAAATTAATCATCATCAGTCATTTGGCAGTTAGGTATAACAGTGGGAGATCTCACTGGAATTGCCACCACCTGGAAGTTGGCAACATTAGCATCCACAGCAGAGTGCGATTTGATCCTAGTCTGAAACTCTAACCACTTCACCACACTGGTTTGGTGTCACACTGTTACTGCACAGTACCAAACAACCAGTTCTCAGTGTCTCATGCTATATCAAGTTGCTCAATATTGCTACCAGACCTGGTCCCAATGAGTCCTTCCTCGTCCAAAATAGCCATGGAAAGGGCCCTTCCCCAGAAAATACGAAAGCTGGCCATACTGTTATGATTCCCTAGCAATACCCACCATGGCCCTAAAAGGGCATTTGTTTCTTAGAGTTACTTCTATGATTGAAAGGGGAAGGTTAATCTGCTAATGTATTTTTTGAAAATTTCAGATTTTTCTGCACACTTTTCACAGGTTTACAGAAAGAACTGCCCTGTCTGTTCATGGATTTAAGTATCTGTAGATTTAGCAATGTTGGGAATTAGATTGACAAGTGGGGACCTGCAAAACTTGCAGGAGAGGGGCAAATCCCTCTTCCCCCCACCTGCTATAACTTACTTTACAGAGCTGGGAAAGAGGGCTGCCAGGCTGACCATCAGTTCCCAGGCTATGCTGCTGTCAAGCTCCTAGGCTCTGCTGATGGGCTCCTCCTCCAACAGCTCCTAGCCTCTGCTGCAGATCCCTGTGGTGCCTAGCTGCCAAGTCCAGTGTGGATCTCTGTGCCACCACTGCATATCCCAGACTCCTCTGTCACCGCAATCATTATTGGACTCTCAGAGGGTAACACTGTATTTAGTTGCGAGGGAGGAATTTAAGCCCCACATTAAACAATGTTTTCGATTTTTCTGCAGACCCAAGTGTTCCCTGAGTAACACAACAGACAACAAACAATGGCAAAGCTTTCACAATAGTTACCATCTGAGCTTTTTCAAGTCCCCTGTGCCTCCTGCAGAACAGCTGAGCCCCCCAGTCCAAGGCAGGGTCTTACCTTCTGTTCTGGAAGCCATCACAGTGGCTACTCCAGACACTTGAAGTAAGGTATTGTAGAGTCTGTGGAAAAACCTGTGGTGGGGGAAGGAAGTTGCCCCTTACCTGTGAATTTAAGTATCTGCAAGCACGGAACACACCTGGGGTTAGATATATAGATGGATGATATTCTTACAGTGCAATCCAGAACAGAGTTACTCCAGCCTAAACTCATTGTTCTGAATTGAAGTAACTCCTATTGTCACGTCATAGGACAAACATGCTTCACTACTTTAAACTGAGTCTATCAGGCCTTCAGGAAATAGCCCTCACTTCTACACCTAGATTGTACTGTTCATTGATAACCAGGGGAAAGCAGATGCAGATTAACACCTTGGAAGTGCAATCCTAAATGCTTACACCCTTCTAAGACTATTAACTTCAGTGGAATTAGAAAGATATAACTTTCTTTAGAATCATGCTGTAATGGACTCTTTGGTGATGCTGCCTAGTCATCCAGGTGCGGCACGTCTGCTAGCAAATGATGAGGATTTGAGTCCCAAAGTTCCCATCAAGTTAGGGTTAAACCCTATATTTTTCCCAAAACAAGCAAATATTCATCATGACGAGGGTGGAGAAGTGTATATAGCAGGGATGTCTGTATACCTGTTTTGCGTGCGTGTTTCAATCCCATGGCTGAAAACAATTTCCAGGCATTTTTCAAAAGAATAAAGAAACCTTCTGTAGAACGTCAAAGACGAACATATTTATTGTGCTGTTTGGTGAGTGACAAAACATGTCTAAAGTTATTAATCCATTTTAACCACTTGCATAATATTTTATAGTACCATTTTGCTGCAAGCTATCTTTCCTTGGAATGTTGGCCAATTCTGCACAGGGCAAATGTAACGGGCACAGGGCACAATACAAACTGGTTTTTTGGGTGGGGGGACTTCACACATGCCCCCATTTATGTAACTTAACCCGGGATTTTCAAAAATTGCTAAACCAATTATCCTTTTGCAAAATTCTGGGTTGGAGTCACTTCCGGGTGAATGGCCAGGCAGGAGGCACTTTATTTCCCTCTCTTCCACCATGCTGTTCACCATCAGGGAAAACCCGCCTGCCTGCCATTCTGTGCAGGTCACCCAGCTAGTTGTGGGCAGATTCTCTGAGGGCCCCTCAGAGTACAATGTTTCCCAAGCATGTTTTCTCCCCATGGCAGTGAGTATGACTGACCCACAGCAACAAGTTCATTATTGCTCTGCCATTGCAGGGAGGTCCCTTTTTCTTTTTTAAAATTTTGCATGTTGCACTTGCACAGCTTTGCAGGTGTAGCTGGTCGCATTGTGGAATGATCGGCGTGGTTGCAGGAATTTTTTTTTTTTTTTAAGAGAAGTGCCTCTGTGTGAAGACAGGAAAGCAACCAGAACCCACCCTTATCGTTAATTCAACTACAATAAAGTCATTGTGTACTTCTCTCAAGCTGGTGGGTATTCTGATGTTCAATCAAGTGCTGTCACCCATACTGTATTAAAAAAAACAAAGTGCACCTTGATTGCTAAAATGCGTGCTTTTCGGCAGGTTTGCAACTAATGCCTTTTCCTTTTAAAAAAAATCAGTGGTGCAATATGGGAATTGTAGTAGATTGGCTTCAATACGAGTCAAGAGACTGCTGCTATTGGTCGGTAAAGTGACCCGCCGTACTTCGCATTCCTCATAGCTATTGGTTGAAGGTTTCTTTCCTTGTGTAACCTTTCCGACCCTGGAATAAAACGCTGCACGGGGTCAAGGGAAAAGCTTCGAACGAAAGTTGTTCATTAGTATCGTCCCAGCATGTCTGAGCAGTCCGAGGTCAGCGGTCTTACTGATGAAGCAGCGTTTAGTGCTTGCTGCGATTCCGATCCCAGCACGAAGGTAAAGCCAAAGAAACCTTAAAATGAGCGGTGGGTTAAATGGGACAGCAATGGTGGAAATTTTTGCGAGAGCGGGCATTGCCGACGACTATTGAGTGCACCTCCTCTTGCTTTGGGTGCAGTACGAACGTGCCTTGAGGCTCGAGCTCAGTAAAACCTCTTTGTAAGTTCCGTGGTCGTAGTGGAATATGCGGACCAAACGAGGCAGAGAAATTTCCTTGGATATTACTTTTCGCTTGCGGGTTTGCCAAAGTTTAACTGGATCGCTTGGCAGTTCAGATCAGATTCCTGCCGGAATACTTCGTTAGACTACAGCGTAGACTGTTGCGGTTATTGAAAGTTACTCTTTGGACATCTGCTTTTTGTGGGTGTGTGCATTCATTACTTTGCTAGATATATTTGCTAAGGTAGTTCTTTGCACTCCAGGTCAGAATTTATTTGGTGAGAGTGGCTCCCAGGGTTAACAGCTCAGTATTTGCCATTCCGATACATAACCAGAACAACCCAATCAGTTTTTCACTGTACAACCATAAGTATTTTCCTAAACTATGTTATTGCTCACCCCAACCCCAGTTTGAAGAAAAAAGCATATTTTGCTTCCAGCTCAGAATGACAACTTTCCCTTTTGGGTGATCTTGCAAAATGGTTTTTGTGGTGTATACTATATATGGTGTTTTGTAGTTCCCTGAATTATCTCTTTCGTCTGATTTTAGTAATTCTGATTCAGTAGGCAAGTCCAGTAAATGGCAAAAGTCATTGAGGGAATTTTGCCATCTCTTAACAGTATAACATAATTCGGCTAGTCAAACCTATGTAGTGGCATATGTATTACAACTGTATATTGTACGTATCTTTCAGAATTACCCAAATAGTATTTGGATGTGTTTCATTTCTAGTCCTGCTTCTTTATGGAAATCATTTGGCCTTGACAATACTTGGGTCCATAATTCAATTATTCAGAGAAACCTCACCCCATCCCACACCCCATAATCCAATATTGATTTTTTCACAGTACACCAGAGTATAACAAATTTTCTTTCTGCAGGATTTTCTGTTGCAACAGACAATGCTAAGAATAAAAGATCCTAAGAAGTCACTGGATTTTTATACTCGAGTTCTTGGCATGACGTAAGTATTAACGGTTTTGTATTTGGTTTTTTAAAATGGCATATTCTTCCAAAAACCAAATTTGCTAGTTCTGTGAAAGTACAACCTTAGAGACTTAGTTACAGGACTCACTTTCTGCATGATCTACATTGTCATCCTATGTAGTTACTTCAGTTTAAGATCAGTGAAATCCATGGGCTTACAATGGAGTAATTTTCAGCAGGTTTGCAGTGTTAGGGTTGATAAATCACACACTGTATTCTTCCTACTACAACTAATGGCAGAGGAAGGGTGAGGGATTACTTACATCCTGGACTCTTAACTTGCAGTGGCTACAAAAACACTCATAGTTGAAATCTGGTGTGTCACTTATTTTGACCTGAGGCAATATCCTGGCATGGGTGGACTGACACATAGAATGATCTGATCATTCTTACATATTGGTAATTATTTTGTGGGGAAAATATATTGCCTTAACTGAGAAGTACCTCTAGCAAGTTTGTGTCTTCACAAATAGGTGTTAACTGAGAACACCAGTTTTACATGTCATGTCTCACATTTATAAAGTACCCACTGTCATAGGCTGTGTTTGAAAGTCTTGACTAATAGGGTGTGTGAGGATTTGATGCAACTATATTATGAAGGCCATTGACTCATTTCTACTTCCTTGATTCTGGTGGATTAATATTGCTGTTTGAGTGAAAAGTAAAGATTCTGTTTAATAGGAGTAGTAATTCAAGGACACTGGGAAGAAGAGGAAAATGCTGGTCCTCTAGAATGGTTTTTTCAGTGTTCGTGAAGAAGGGAGTATTAATTCAGCTACAATTCCTGTTATTGTTGCAATTCCTGTTATTATTGTTGCATTATTGTTGCAGCAAGCTCAGTGGCCTAGCTGTAGCACACATCTATCTGTGTTTCAAACTAGGCAAACAGCCTTGGCCTGCAACTGCATAGCACAGAGCCAGCAATTGGTCTATGCGTTCTTATTATAGAGAAGTTCCCAGATTTTTTGTTGTTGAATCCATTCCCAAAAACATATAGTGGGCAGAGAATCAAACTGGGAAGACATTTATTTTTTTATGTGTCATTTATACCCTGTCTTTCTCCCCAGTAGGAACTCAAAGCAGCTTATATTGTTCTTCTTTATTGTTCTCCTTTTCTTCAACTTCTCTTCACAACAGTCCTGTGAATTACGCTGAGAATGTATGACTGGCCCGAGATCATGTACGAGGGAGAATGGGGAGTCAAATGTGTGACTCACACATCCTGCCTTGACTCTAACTACTAGGAAACACCATATCTCACTGACTTGGGTTCAGAACCCTACTTAGCTCATTAATTAAACTTGGGACATTCAGCTTAACCTTCCTCATGAGATTATTGTGAGGATAAAACAGAGAAAGATGCCGAGCCCTTGGATAAGGTTTTTGTATACGGACAATATTTGGCTAGCTAAACAATATATTTTTTCCTTAGAAAAGCAAAATGTTACAGTCCCCCCTCCCTAATTTGGGTTGTGCAGATTTTACAAGCCTCTATTGTTTATTTTTTGTGCTACAGTTAATGTTAGAGGATGCAACCCACCTTGTATCTTCATCATCCAGAGATTACATTTCTCTGTAGGATGTTATTACAGACTGGTTGCACTTAACTAAACTAAATAGGCTGCCGTGCTGCAGGTTCTTTTCAGAGTTCTAGTGAGGATCAGACCAATCATACACATCAAGCTAGATTTTCAAATCAAACTGGTTTACTAATTGCATTGCATTAGTTACATCAAATAATCAAGTAAAAACATGCGAAACACATCATCTCACTCTTGGGAATCAATCAACTCCCCAAAACAGCATTATCATATTAGGGGCACCCCAGGCAAACTAACCAAATGCTTTTGCATTAGCTATGCCCCCTCCTAAATCAACACACCCTGGCCAGTTTAACCATAAATCTCTTCACTTCTTTTGCTTCTAGATATTTACCAGAGATTCCTTCAGTAACTGACTCTGTTCAGTTCTTAGCAGCAACTCAGCAAACTACATTTCTGATGCATAAGCTTCTTTAGAGTACTTTGCTCTGCTGTGGCCTCTAAGCTAAGTTCTGAATTGGGTCTGGAGTTCATATGTCCATCATGTTCCTTGTACCCTCTAATAACTATTTTGGCTTTTTTGATGTTTCATATCATTGTAATAAATGCGCACACCTTAAATAAGTACATGAGGTAAGAAGCAGCAGCAACAATATTCTCTTTGTATTGTGGAAGGTTTTTATGGCTGTATTCTCTAGGTTGTTGTGGGTTTCTAAGTTGTATGGCTGTGTTCCAGTAGTATTTTCTCCTGACGTTTCACCTGCATCTCTGGCTGGCAACTTCAGCAGCCACAAATGCAGGCAAAATGTCCGGAGAAAATACTACTGGAACATGGCCATACAACTCGGAAAACCCACAACATCCTAATATTCTCTCTCTTTCCCACTGAAAATCAAGTGGTAGAAGTATTGCTTTCTGGCTTTGCTTTCAGTGACTGGGCAGAACAGCTATAAGTATTTAGAGTCTTTTGGCATAAAAATGCAATTTCATGTCTTTGAGTGTATGTGGCGGTGCCCTATTGCTTCTTTACACATTACTTTATATCAAACTGTTGTCTTTAGACTACTCCAGAAGTGTGACTTCCCTTCTATGAAATTCTCCCTCTACTTCCTGGCTTACGAAGATAAAAATGATATTCCGAAAGATGCCAAGGAGAAAACAGCTTGGACTTTTTCTAGAAAGGCCACATTGGAACTCACACAGTGAGTGTTAAATTGCTTTGTCTATAAACTTTCTCTTTAACAGATGAATTATAGCTACGTATTGTTGACCTGGGAGGGGGAATTAAAGCTCATTAGTTTACCTAGTTTATTTTACAAGTCTTTTGAGAGCAGAGTACCTGTTGCCTATTTTGAATAATCTCAGCAATTTGCTGAAACACTCTGTTTAAGGCCTAATAACTTTCAGAGCAAGACAAGGCCACTTTTAATGAGTCACCGCCTGTTAATTTTCATGTTTTAAAATTAAATTTTGGTTTCACATGAAGCAGTAAATGTGTTAATTCATTTGGGGAGAAAGTCTATTACCAGTCAGATAATTTTCTGCATTTAGAGTATCCCACTAAAATTATACCATTAGTAGGCATTTAAATGGAAAAAACTGTTTCGTTCTTGACATGTGAAAGTACATTCCCAAGAATGGAACAGTCTTCTACCATGTTTCCCCGAATATAAGACAGTGTCTTATATTAATTTTTGCTCCCAAAGATGCCCTATGTCAGGGGTATTGTAGTTCCTGAACATCTGGAGAGCCGCAGGTTCCCATCAGCCTCTGCCAGCATGGCCAATTGGCCATGCTGGTAGAGAACTGATAATTAGTCCTAATTTATGAAGCTTTAAATTCTTATTTTCAGGGGATGTCTTATTTTTCTGTGTTCTGTTCGTTGGGCATGCTTCCAAACAAAAACTTTGCTATGTCTTACTTTCGGGGGCTGCCTTATATTTCGTACTTCAACAAAACCTCTACTATGTCTTATTTTTAGGGGATGTCTTATATTCGGGGAAACAGGGTAGAAGAGACTAGAGTCCAAAGTGAAAAGAAATAAGTAATGAATATCACTAAAAATACTAATTATATGGGCGGTGCTTGTTGAATTTAACATGCTTGTCACTTGCTGTTAAAAATAAAATGTTCATTCCAGCATATGTTTCATATCATAACAAAGTGTCTTTCACTTTGTTTCAGTGTGTCACCATATGTTATTACTGTGAAAATGAAAGAATGTTTTGACTGCAGTGAGAGTCCTTGATAGATCCTAGGAATAAATCTGAAACATCCTTGTCATCTAATATTTTTTTAAAGAAAAATAAGTGATATGTAGCATAGTGTGAACATGAGAAAAAGGCAGCTGCGGGCTACAATCAAGGCTCTATCTGCATTCACTCTTTCCTTATATACTTTGAACTTTTTGTCACTGAAACAGTACTTGAGGCTTACTACTTGTGTGACTGGAGTTCCTTTAGCGCATCATTCATACAGGGTAGCAATGTCTGAAATTCCACTTGGTTTTTCATTTCCTGACATCAGGGGTAATAAGGAGATAGAATCAAAGCCTATGTCTTCACTGTCCTAGTAATCCTGACCCAAAGCTAGAACTGATGGTGGTAAAATGGTGAATAAGAACCTTGGTTTCAGTGCACAAGCTGTGTAGTACCTGCAGAGACAGAAAGAGTAAGGTTTCAGGCTACCTGGCTATCCTAACAACATGCATGTCTGGTCTACACATGCAACAGAATAAGATGGTAGATTTCTGAATGGGCTGTACTGCTTTAGACTGCAGGTAAAATGTAATGTTTTCAGTATTTCTGCATATAACAACTCTCTGCAAATAAATATATACAGCTGTGAAAGAAGGGGCTTATATTCTGCGCTCGCTGCCACCAAAAATATGCTTTTCTATATAGCCCACAAAATAAAACTGATTTTTAACGGACACCCCCTCCCTTTTGTTTGGGGAACACAGACACAGACTGAAAAAAATAAAAGACTGGAACGGGTTTTTAAATGATCAAAACTCAAAACGTTTATTGCTGGCTTGAAAAAGGCTTCTCAGGTAAACTGGAGAGGAAACAACCGTGTTGGTTTCAGAGAAAGATTGTTTTAAGCTTAACGGTTGCAGAGACAGATTGTTTTTAATGCTTAACGGTTGCAGGCACTTCACTTAAGTTTCAGAATAAATATGAACACTCGCAGGTGTCACGTTACTTAAAATTTCACTTCAGAAATAGATGGTTCAGATATGATGTTTCTTTGGAGGTTTCACACTCCCTCATAAAATAAACTTCAGTCCGCTGTACCTCACCACAAAATAAAACACCCAGTCTACGCCCAGTGGGATTCAGGCATAACAGCCTCCCTCTCCCACAATCCCAAAAGTTGGCTTCTCTCTGCCACAGGCTTGGGCCTCCCAAAGACTGGTGTTCACTGTATTGGAGGACAGACCTATAGACTTTTAGAGGTTTCCCTCACAAACAAAACACCTGAGGGCGGACACTCTCCTCCAAACTCAGGGTTTTAGGTGACTGAATAGCTTCCTCAGCTATTCCTAACAACAGCCGTGAGAGATCTGGCGGATTCTCTTCACGCTGCTACCAAAAAGCACCCGAGGGCACACAAGTTCACACAGAGCCAAAAAGTCAAAACGACTCAAAGAAAGAACCAAGATTCCAGAACCCTTCAGCACTCTCGCTGACAGTATTTATAGTATCTGCATTTTTTCTCTGGCCAATCAGGGCTGGCCAGGGCTTAACTCTTTCAGGGGCGGCTCCACCCTGTAACCTGAATGCAGGATAAATGCATTCGTCACACAGCTCACAAGGGTAAAAGATTCTGTTCCAGTACTTTCGTTGTTGTATTAGTTGTTTACTTACTGGGAATCACTAAGGTATGAGAACTATCACTCCCCTGCAGTCTGAAGTGGTACAATCTACTCTATCACCTCATTTTGCTACATGTGTAGTCCAGGCCTCAGTTACTACAGGGAAGAAAAGGAAATGCAAACTATCTGCTTAGTTTCCTCATTATAAACATTTAGTAGGTATAGCCTGTTTATCTTTACTTACATCAAGTATAAATCTTTTGATCTGCAGCTACCATAGGCTTAGAGTATTCAGTTGGCATCTTCTGTGTTAGGAGTAGATCAGAAATTGGATTTTGGTTAAAAGGAAGGGAAGAAAGATATCAAAAGGTCAACATATTTTAATAAAGGGCTTAAACCTTTCCCCTCTGTGTAGGTTCAGTAAAAAAAAGCTCCAGATTACAAACAGAAAGCAGGAACAGAATTTGGTATGGTTTAGCTCAGTAAAAATTATGAAGGAAAAAATCAAAACTTGCTTGTTCATGGTGCCAAATTATGGCAAATTGCACTGGAACAGAAAAAAATAATAGGATTAAGCAGAGATGCCTGATTATATTTAAGTTAGATACTATTTGAGTAAATTAAAAATCAACATCCATAATAAACAAGAATTTCAACTTAAAGGCTAACACTGCAGTTTGTGAACTGGCATCTGGTAAACTTGACAGCTTGGTTAACTGGCGTATTGAAGAACCATTCTGATTCACTCAGGTCCCCCCCCCCCAAAAAAAAACAAACAATCTGGCACTGCTGCTTTTTCGACAGACCAGGGTACAGGTGAGATAGCAGCAGAGCTGAGCAGATGCCTAGATCCCTAGGCATGGCTGTCACCTGTGCGATGGTCTCTCATAGCCAGGTAAAAGCTTTATTAACTGGCATGTTGAGTTAACAGATGATCCCATTCCCTGTAGATAGCAGCTCACAATGCTTTTATTTCATTGCCATTCTACACATTTTCTAGATCTTTTCTGAAACAGCAGAAGTCCGTAATCTTATCTTCCCAAACATGTGGGTGCTTCACTCTTCCAGAAAACCTTTGTGGCTAGTCAGTAATTTTTTAAAAATCATGTACCTTTCATAAAGTGAGGAAATATAAAAGGGAATATAAAATGTAAATGTTTCTTGATTATAGATGTGATTAATTAACCAGAAGATGCCAGTGTCTGCCTTTCCATAATTACATTTGATGCACATCCTGATTTAAAATACTTATTGTAAATGAAGTGAAAGATACTAATGTCCTAATACTAATGAAAGCTACTAATGTTAGTGAAATAGCACTACCTACAACAATTGTTTACCTTTGCTTGTTCTCCTGTAACTGGTTGCTTAGCTGTGGGTTGGAACTTGTGATTTGTGATCAGAGTGGAATGGACCTTTCCAGCCTCCCATCATGGCTGGAAAATGCTTTCTCTAGTGCAGATGTGGGAGAACAGTATCAAGTATAATATAACAGATCTGCTGTAGGAGGGAGAAATTAGCAAAAATTGCTTCCACAGCAAAAGTGCACTTGCTGTGGTAGAGATGAACTCTAGAGTTCAACCTACTCATTCTCATTGATATATTCTTTTAATGTTTTATTCTTTCTGCGTATCTTCCTCTCTCATTAAATATTTGTGCTTTTAAAATGATGAAGAGTCTTCGATTTATTTTAAAATGCTAATCAATATAACTGTTCGTTTGCTTCCATTTCTCCCCCTTTCCACTCTCAGCAACTGGGGCACAGAAAATGATGAGAACCAGGCCTACCACAACGGCAATTCCGACCCACGAGGATTTGGTACGTTGTGACACATGTTGGCTTTCTTTACAGTCACAATTTCAGAATTGTTTGTAACGGTCTAAGAAAATTGTAAACTAGTCATTGAATTCTAATCCATTTTCAGGCTTACCATAAATATAAACTAAAAAACATGATTGTTAACCCATATATCCTGTAAAATGGCAAGATGACTTCTATTCTTAACCATCTCAGAAACCTAAAACAATGTATCACTTCATCCTTTTTTCCAAATACAAGGTCCAAGATTTTAACAGCACACTCTGGATCGTGACAGAGGCCAGAAATAGAGGCCATTATCTGCATGCAACAGAAGAGACAAATCCAGTTTTTTCCCCTTCTTACTCTTTTCCACATAACTTGTTGTTTAGTCAGTTCTTGGTCATTAAAGCTTATCATTTTTAAGACTGATCCTTGCTGGAGGAAAATATTGGCAGTAGTCTATGCAAGAGACAGGTGGTACAAGTTCCCTAATGTAGCTGTGGCTTACTGCTTAAAGTAGGAAAACTGAACTTGCAGTATTTTGTTGTGGTCACCTTCATCCTCTTTTTCTGCTATGCATAGAACTATAAAATTGTACCTGTAGTACATACTGCAAGATAACATTGTGTTCCCATGATGTTAGCCGATTCTTGCAAACAGGGATAGCAGACTTCCAGATAATAGCCTGGAGGCTACAAGTGTATTGCCACACACACTGATTCACCCCCTCTTGAATAGTCCAGTCCTGTTTGAAACTGTGTCATCTCCCAACAAAAGTGCCACAACTATAAAATGTGTGTGCTCTGATTCAGCTGGGATTATAGATAACAAAAGGCAATTTTAATTTCTTACCCTCATGAAACTGGGGGCAAACGTACCCTTATGAAACTGCAAACAAACTTTCTACTACTTTCTGTAGTGGGCACATCTGTTTTGAAAGAGGGAGTGTATACTGCTCACTCATTCATTCACTAGATTTGGGGACTGGTGTAGAAGTGTTTTTTCCCCATGAGAAAGTTAATTCCTCGCTTTGAGTTCCCACATAAAATGTAGCTTTAAATTTTCCATGCAACATTTTATTTTTGTGTATTGAAATAGGATTAATGTATGCTTTAGTGATGTAAACATAATTGATTTATGAAAGAAAACTTCAGTCTCGTATTCATTGTTCATACCATTGTCCTTGATTGGTTTGTTGCTCTTCAGGTCATATTGGAATTGCTGTCCCTGATGTAAATGCAGCTTGTAAAAGATTTGAGGAGCTGGGAGTAAAATTTGTCAAAAAACCAGATGATGGTAAGTCTTTGCCATAAACAACTGGTTCTCAACCTTTAAGGTGTGTGTATGTAAAATTTTGAAGGAAAAAATCCTAAAATAGGTGGAGTCTTTTCTCTAACACCAGCCAAGTCCTAATGGGCTTAATGTCCCCTAGCACAGTATTCCCACTAATCCCCCACTTGCCCAATCACCATCTTGATTTGCAGATAATTGCTGCTTTGTTCTAATTGTCAATTATTTAAGGAAGACGCTTAAGATGTGTTGCAGTATTTGTCTAAAACCAGCATTTAATTAATCCCAACCCATTGGTCCTTGTGCACAACAGAAGGCTGTATGAACACAACAGTACACGATATGGAAGGATTGCTGAGTGCTCAGCTCATGGTAGACTCAATTGAGAAGCAGACCTACCCTCAGAAAGCCTAAGAGATGTTGCCATGATCCTCCCCTCTCCCATCTATTTATCATGTAGAAAGAAATAGTTTACATTAAGGTACTTGGTCACTGGTGGTTTTAATTTGCCATAATTCCCAGAATTCAGTCAGTGTTAGTTTAGGTTTGTGGGACAACTAGTGTGGGTTTAGTTTTCTTAGAACTGATAGCCATATTGAATCTTCCAGTAGAATAGTAATGGAATGTAAGAATGAACACTTGAAATTGTTTTCTATTTCTGCAGAAGTCTGTGAAAGATGCTCCTCAGTATAGTTTGAGAGGCTTGAATTATAACAATATCTCCATCTTTTGTAGGTAAAATGAAAGGGCTGGCTTTTATCCAGGATCCTGATGGCTACTGGATAGAAATCCTGAATCCTAATCACATGGTGACTCTTATCTAGTTGGAAATACTGCAAAGTGATCTTAAACCGAGACTGAAAATAACACAAAAATGTTCTCCTTTAAGAGATGGAAATTTATATAGTCACTGAAGCTCATCTGGTATAATCAGTGGTCTCTTGTTTTTTCTTTTTTCATGTTTTTTTTCCTACCTCCTCTTTGGTTTGGCTTATTCTGAAGATGTTTTAGAATAGTTAATAACTGAAGATAATAAATATCTTTGGCAAGTATGTACTTGCAAAAAATCTTGATCATAATTTCCTTTTCAGGACTTGCTGAATTTGCAGGGTTTTTACAGCCAAATTTTCTTTCACCATCTAAATAAAAGTTTTGGGCAGGAAAATTGCTATGCTTGCCTTATTTAGACGTGCAGAAAAGACGAGATAGGAAACTTAGATGACTTTGAAGTTGGAATAGAATGCAGAAGTCTTATTCCTTTTTCCTCTGATAGGAATAATGCCCCATTTGAAGTTATTTGTTCATCTCTCAGTTCATGACAATAAGCAAATCTTGCAACACTTTGCAAGTATTTCTAATTCTTATGGAAGTGATCAGTTTATTAGAGTAAAAAGTGTAGTCCAAATTGCTGTTGAAAATCCATTCTCTAGGTGTCATAGAGAGCTTTTCCTCCAAGAACACAAAATATAAAAAGAAAATACTGTGGCAGAATGTGCATTTAAACCTGAACTAAGATTGTCATAATCCCTGTGTATGTTCGTGCTTTTTAGGGTCTAGATAAGGATTGAATTTTTAAAAGTGTGTGCATAAAATAATTGTCTGTGTTAATATAGTAAAATATAGAAATCTGGTGTAATCTAAATATCTGAAATACTAATGGAATACCTATGGTGGTATAACTTTTACCTGCCTCTTTAAAATAACAGTTGAATTCTGAATTGATGCAACTAAAGTTTGTAAGTCTGATCCTTGAACCAGTTAGTATTTGGGGTTTAATTTATATTGATGCAAGCCAGGTGCCCCCAAAATGACGTCCACCCAAGTGCTTTTAGAAAGTGGGTGGGGTCAGGTGGGGCTTTTCTCCTGATTGGTCATCAGATTTGATTGGCTTAAATACTGCTTTGGCAGCATCTGCCTCCACAGCAAGGATCTTCACTGTATGGCTGAAGATAAATTGTGGCAGCCATTTTGTGGCTGTGCCCACCATGTTGTGTCAGAATTCCAGTGGTACCCACATGCTCTAAATGGTTGGGCCCCCTTATTAACTGCGCAATAACATCTTTTGCCAAGAAGTCCTAAGTTGTCTTACTTGATACATTGTTAGCAGCACTTTAGAGTTCTTTTTGGAATGCACAGTGACATCAAATAAAAAGTATTTATTTCTGAGCAAAGTTCTGTGTGACATTCTTTTGTTAGAAAACAGCTAAAAAGATTCAAATGCGGACGACTTGGGTGGGATGCCCCTAGTCCCACTCCAGATGCTGGACCTGCTATACTCCTGACAAATGGCCAGATGCTGTGCTTATAGAGATGATGAACAAGTGTTGCAACTGTGCTATGAAGGGCAAGACTAGCTGGTGTTGTCCAGTTCAGTTGGACTACTTCCTGTGTGCTTAGGTCAGTTGTTCTGAACAAGGTACCAAGGTGCCATGACACCTGCCAAGTGAGGGATGGGTACTTAATAATGGCTTCTGGTATTTACTGTATAATGGTGACATAACTTTTATGTAAAGTACTTAACGTGCAAACACTGGAGTGATATTCTAGCTCAATGGGACTTGCTTCTGACTAAACACTTAAGGACAGCATATGCTAAATGTTTAAAATGGGCCTAACTGGAACTTCTACTGAAGTCATCAGATTGTTCTGACTGTCATGTATATTTCTAATTTGGGTGGAAGTTGATAATATTTTGGTAACTTTTAAAAAATCTATGTCCCTATCACAGTCTCGCTGAGATGTCTTTGCAAATACATTGTGTGCAGTGATCCACGTCACCAGCCGTTTAGCACCAAGGGGAATTCTGGATCTCTTTCAAGGTGTTGGTATTAACCTTTAAGGCCCTTCGTGGCCTGGGGCCCTTATACCTGTGAGACTGTCCTCCCCATACGCCCCTACTCAGCCTCTGTGTTCGGCAGAGGTGCACTTACTGGTGGTCCCCCACCCCTCAATGATGCGACTGGCTTCCATCCGAACCAGGGCTTTTAACGCCCTGGCCTCAGCCTGGTGGAACACTCATCCTCCAGCTATTTGGGCCCTGCGGGACCTACACAAGTTCTGCAGGGCCTGTAAGATGGAGCTGTTCCACCGGGCCTTGGCGGCAGCCAGTCGCCGATTGTCCGCTCCCCCGCTGTAACATCTTTTATGCCATCCAGTCGATTGTGACACCTATGTCAGCTTCCCGGCAGGAGGCAGGAGGGCTCTGGGGCGCCACATATAATTGAGGTTTTATCTGTATTAGATTTTAATGTATTTATTTAAATTATGTGTTGGTTTTATTGTGCTAGTTTTGTTGTTCTGTTGTAAACCGCCCAGAGCCCTTCGGGGATGGGGCGGTATACTAAATTTAATAAATAATAAGTCATTGTTACAAAAAATGACGAAGGTTGAAAATGGCTGGAAAACTCGCCTAAAGTGAAGAAGCAGTCAGGAGAAGCACTTTTTGTTTTTACATAAGTCTGTTGGATGCCTTTAAAATGAAGACTAGTGCCACATGAAGGTTTCTTAACTATACCTTTTTACGCTGAAAGATCTCTCTTGGATTGTTCATAGTGCGATAGAAGTAGCAGTCGCGTTTCTCCGCAGGGAAAAACAGTCCCGAATGTTTTTGCGTATTAAATAATCATTTTAAAGGCCAGCCTTCCTCAAAAGCATCATTATGGCTTCAATCAGCTATTGATGAAACTTGACTATTACAAATGGACTCATTTCTTTCCAGAGGAAAAAATTGCCTGATGGAATGGTAGCAGGCTTTTCAAACTCTCCAGAGCGCAGTTTTGACGGTGAGAAGGAAGGAAGCAGAAAAAAGTAGGGCTACTATGGGGGCTCTTAGGGTAGTGAAAGAGCAAATAGTAGAAAAGGGGAAGATGAGATGCCCCCTTCCCCACTAGTCCTTGCCAGTCCACTGCTTGTGTTTCTCCCCCTCCAGAAAATGGAAGGCGCTGTTATAAAACAAGGCATATACTAATGCCAAAGAGCATTTCAACTAGTGTCCTAGATCTGTGATACCTACAGATTGCTTTTACTATGCGATTTGCAACTGTTACCCAGCGGAACAATCATATTCGCTTTTCAAGACTAAAGTCTTCCCCGTTCCACTGCCCGGTGCCTTAGTTGTGCTGACGCTTGAACATCTAAGCCAAGTTTTTGCAAAAGTGCCACATGAGTAACAGCTTGGTTAGCGCGACGAGAAGGATCCAGAAGGCAGAGCACGGGCATGGGTACGGCAGAGCTTGTGCCCAGCTTTGCTCTGTCTCTTTAGCTGCGCCAACGAAGAGGAACAGGAGCAGTCGGACCCTGTGCTGACCCGGTCCCAGGAGAAGTACCTAACCCACTGCTTTCCCTGCCGCCCGCTCTTTGCCACTCATTGAGGAGCGGATGACCGACAGTAGGAGCCACTTTTGCAGGGCTATTGCGGCCTGCTTGCTCGCCGGTATGCTGAGCAGCCGCAGCGCCTGTGGCTTTAAGAGATTCCCTCAGTTGGTCTCGCACTCTTCCTGCTTCTTGGAGCTCCGCTCTTTCTCCAGTTTCCTCCAATCCGCCCATCGCTAAGGACGTCAGCACGCAGAGAAGCAGCGGATGCTGTTGCTAGGTGACGTCAGCCCGCGGTTCGACGCACGGACGCGACAGCCGGGGGGTGGGAGGGGGGCCGTGGTGAAGCACTCCAGCCGGTGAGTCTGGGGAATGATGCGGAGGGTGGGTGGGTGGCTCCTTTGGCGTCCCATTTGCAGGGTCGCGCGCTCGTTAAAGGAGGAGGGAGGGGCCGTTGCAACTACCCCCCCCCCCCCATGTCTGGAGCGCTTCCCCGGCCTTCCGCCGCCTCTGCTGTTTCCCTGTGCTTTGCGAAGCGGGTGGGGGTTCGTTCATTCCCTCTTAGTGGTCACGTGTGCCTGAGTCGCGTTATTGGAGTCGGTGGGAGAGGAAAAAGCGCGCTTTCTTGGATCGCAGCACAACCTTTCCTTCAGAGGCAAGGGGTGCACAGGAACCTTTTGGCTTTTTTTTCTTGTGGAGTGGACATGCCTCGCCATCTGATGTCCACTCCACAAGAAAAAAAAGCCACGAGGCTCCTTTGCACCCCTTTCCTCTGCAGGAGAGGTTGCTTTGGGGCTCTTGTTACTTTCCTCCGAATTAAACTTGCAACTGTTTCTGTTCCACCCACCTTCTCCTGCTTCCTTCTGGTATAGTTTATCTTTTTCAGTCACTCCCTCCCAGGGCCAGATTGACCATCAGGGCCACCAAGTAAAGTCCTGTCATGCTGTGAAATAAAGTAAAAGTCTGCTGGCACCTTAAAAACTGACATTTATTGTTGAAAAAGTCAGGTGGTGACTTGTATGTGTGAGTCATGTCGTAGCCACCACTATGCCTGGTGGATTGATGTGGAGTAGTGGGGGATTGGCATGGAGTTGTGTGATAATGAGTTGCCTGGGTAATGTGTGTGTTGTTGCTGCCAGTCATAGTGGAGTTGTGCAAGTTATGTGGTAGCGAGTCGTCTGGGAATGCTGTGTGGTGGCTGTGCTAGGCTTGGCCAAGTTGTGCAAGTTGTGTGATAGTCGTATGGGAATCTTGTGTGGTGGCTGCTGCTGGATTTGGCAAACATGTGGAAGTTGCTTGATAGCTGGTTGCTTTATGGGCTCAGCAGAGTCCTGTGATGGCAAACCACTGGGCTGAGTAGGACTGCTGGGTCTGGGTAAGTTGTGTGTCAGATTCAGGGGGGGGGGGGGTTGCTGCTTTTAACATTGTTTTGATTGTTTGCTCCTTGGGGACCCTAAATTGGGTGGAAAGGCAACATACAAATAATTTGCTCTCCTGTAATTATCTATTAAAATCAGCAGGTTGTATTATCAGATTCTTTTCAGATAGTCAGTGTTAGATATAAATAATTATAATTTAATAAGAAATAGCGGCAGGAATATTACTTGTGTATTAAGTCCAAGACAAAGCACTCTGATCAGAAGGATAAAAGGTCTGTTGTGTGAACACTGACTAGAATTAGAAGAGACTCTTGAGAACAACCAGAGCATGCCCAACAAGAATAGTCCAGAACATTCAAGTGTCTTTAACTTTGTGACAGGTTTTTTTGCTTGTAGCATCTCCTGCTTCTTAGGCCCCATATTGCTTTATTACTCTGCACTCTTCTTCTTTTTAAATAGCTGTTCAGGTGAAAGGATATTACATGGTGCTTCTTATCCTCTGCAGCAATATGAAAAAGGTTGTTTATATTCCTGAGAAGTTATTAAAGAGGTAAAAGCCCAATGCAATTTTGGATTGTGCAGTCTGGTTTGGCATCATTGGCAATGGCATAGCAGCCTATGGATTTTATGGCTACTAGTGGGGATTCAGTGGGAAGTGAATGTAGCTTTGGGTGGTGAGAGAATCCCCACTTTTCTTTGGTAAGTAAGCATCAGTGGGGGAAGTTCAGGGATCATTTAAGAAAGCCTTTAATATTTATAGATAGTGGTCATCAACATTTCCAGACTCAGACCCCATCTTTAATCCTCACTTTGGAGATTGGGATCAGGTCCAGGCACAAACCGGAAAATAATGTGGCATTACAGTCATGTGACAGAAAAAGGAGGCGGCAGTGTTATGCTACCACCACTGTCAAGGATAGGTCTGTGAGCAGCAGGTCAACAGATGTGAGCACAGGAAACAGGAGCTAGACACCAGATACTGCAGTGTAGTGAAGGAAAAACCAAGGCCCTGCTGAGTAGCCTTGTGTCACTGGCCTGCTGTTCCTTGTGGTGTACATGCAAAGAGCAGTAGGATATATGGTGCTTTTGCCCTGTATACATGCCCTGAGCTCTTTGTATCTTGAAAAAGCGGCAAAAAGAATATGGTTCTATATCCGTGGTGGCGAACCTTTGGCACTCCAGATGTTATGGACTACAATTCCCACCAGCCCCTGCCAGCTGATGGGAATTGTAGTCCATAACATCTGGAGTGCCAAAGGTTTGCCACCACTGTTCTATATGGATTCATGACTTAGCTAGCAAGTGAGGCCTGTCTCATGAATTGAAAACTGCTATTCCACATGATCTCTGAAAGCTATTGTATGAGCATTTTCTTCTGCTTTTCCTTTTCAGTTGCTAGTATATGTTTGTCTAGATTGCCTAAATAAATAGAAACGATCTGGCCAATTTTTATGCTACCTATCCATAAAGCCTACTTGAAGTGGCTATCAGCCTTGACATTTCTGATCTCAGTAATATAATGCATATTCTTCTTGTACTGCATATTTGTTCTTTAAATTTGTCTAAATTGCTTTTAAAAATTGTGGTTAGGCTTCACTAATACAAGTAGAACATGTTTTGTACAAATGTTGAATCAATAAGCCAGCAGTTGTTCACCCCACTCATAAGTGGTTTGGGCTTAAATTCTCAGTAGCAATATTTTTTATTTATTTATTTATTTATTTATTTATTTATTTTATTATTTCAATTTCTATACTGCCCCATCCCCAAGGGGCTCCGGGCGGTGCACAACAAATTAATACAAACAAATAAGAAGGCAAACTATGCAGTTAAAACAACAACGAACCATACAGCTCCAACATTAAAATATACTAAATTACATTAAAACAGCGGTAATATCATAATAAAAGGCACCCGGTAAATCCTTTCCTTTAAAACCCTCCCCTAGGGAGTGACCAGACTCCTCCATAGGAGGATGTAATCTTGATGTAATCGAACAGGGGCGCCATACTCAGCGGCTGGTTGCTCCAAAGGCCCGGTGGAACAACTCAGTCTTACAGGTCCTGCAGAATTCACCGAGATCCTGCAGGGCCCGGACAGCTGGAGGAAGAGTGTTCCACCAGGCCGGGGCCATGGCCGTAAAGGTCCTGGCCCGCGTGGAGGCCAGCCGCATCACAGAGGGGCCGGGGACCACCAGTAAATTTGCCTCTGCCGAACGCAGAGGGCGAGTGGGGGCATGTGGGGTAATGCGGTCCCGAATATGTCTGCTGTAGATCACATGTGAATATACATGTTAAAAAATACCTCTAAATTTTGGTTGTTTTTAATGTACCTATTTGTATGCAAAAAAGGGGGGAAAACTCGACCCTGATAACATCAATATTTTTATAAGGATCAAGCTAACAACAATACAATATTATACTTAATTCGGATTCATGAAGGGTATAATCAGTCACAATACACATTTCAGGGGGACTGACAATTCAATACCAGATATGAAATATTTTGAATGTCTTACGTGTTTGTGCAATTATTATAGAAGAAAGGCTTAGACCACTTAATTGTTTGTGTGGTGACTCTGAATTTTGACATACTGTGACCCTTTATTGTTGTGTACTGCCTGTTTTAGAAGTTAACCCAGAAGGCCTCAGTGTAAGCAGGAATTGTATGACAGTAGGAAAAAAAATAGCTTCATTTGCTTGCCAGCAACCTGCAGGAGTGTTGGGCCTACATAAACCATGACAATTCTGGACCTACTTTGATAAGAAACAAAGCTTTAATTAAGAATTATATTTTGCTTTCAACCCAAGTTGTCTGTCCTGAAATTCTCAGTGCTATTAAAAATATAAGCTATTAAGTTAAAGGAAGCTGGATTCTCACCTGTGCAATATTTAGAATTAACAGAATTGGAACAGTTTCAGATTTAAATATTAAAGACACACCCAAAATCATATAGAATAGAATATAATGGCATGCCCTGAATTCCCAGTCATTCAGCTCTAAGCTATTAAAGATGTGGTCCCTAATATTTCTTTACCAAATATCAAGCCAACAGAAGAAAGTTTTAAGTAGCTTTATTTGCAGAGAAAGAGGAGCCATCCCCACATTGCCAGATTCCGCCGAAACAGTATATCCATGGCATGTTTGTTTATTCTCTTCTCCCAAATTCGCCACGCCCTCTCTGTTCCCCCATTGGCTAAAGGTACTTAGAGTCACAACTTTCTGGTCTGCCTATTTACTTGTTGCTCCTTAATATGTACCCCCTTCCAAATTCCACATACATGTACATTAAAATGAGGTTTGTTGTCAGAGACGGAGAATAAGTTAATATGCATTAGCTCATTAAGCATGCTCAATGCGTACAATCTGATGCAAGTCTTGCCCTTTAGCTAGTTACTCAGTTCCACTGGTCTCAGCCGGTTCTTATCTTGTCCAGCCACAAACATCCTCCCTCATTTCTACTAAAAACCACATTTTTATTTACCAAAAAGGGAGCTTGCATGTGGTCCAACTGACAGTCCTTCTGAAATATTCCTTACTACTTGACACTTTTAAGGACGACAACAAGATGATGATACAGCTTTTTAGGCACTACTGCAAAAGTCCTGCTCCAAACCACTAAGGTTCTCCTCTCTCTTATTGATAGGATGTGAGCAGGATGAATGTAGCAGTTAACGAAGTTTGCTCAAGCTCGTCAAACACTATGGTCAAGCAAGAGGCATTAGCAGAGATGTTCTCACTTTTGCTTTATGTTCTCAAAACTGGTTTGGTACCAGACAACACCTGAGTTGATTAAAGTCTCTGTTCTTGTCTGGATTACTTTATCCATCCATCCATCCATCCATCCATCCATCCATCCATCCATCCATCCATCCATCCATCCATCCATCCATCCATCCATCCATCCATCCATCCATCCATCCATCCATCCATCCATCCATCCATCCATCCATCCATCCATCCATCCATCCATCCATCCATCCATCCATCCATCCATCCATCCATCCATCCATCCATCCATCCAATTAGATTTCTATCCCACCCTTTCCTGACTATTTTCAGGCTTAGAACAGCTAACACTTAAAATACACTCAGTTAAAATGTACAATATAGATAATACAATAAAAACCTTATCAAACTTTAAACATCCCTATCAAACTTAACATTACACAGGATAACCAATCAGTGAGGGAAAGAAACAATAAAGGAAGACAGAACTCAAAATCAGACAACTGAAGTCTCTAGCACTGGTGGAAGACACCTAACAACAAAAGAATAAAGTCAGTCAGTCAAGTATTTATTGTTTGTGCCATTAGCTATAACAATACAGAGATACATGCAGTTAAAACAGTAACTTAGGAAAGAATAAGGTGTGAAAAAGTATCAGAGATTTTTAAAAAACCTACCGTGTTTTCCCGAAAATAAGACAGTGTCTTATATTAATTTTTGCTCCCAAAGATGCGCTATGTCTTATTTTCAGGGGATGTCTTATTTTTCTGTGTTCTGTTCGTTGGGCATGCTTCCAAACAAAAACTTTGCTACGTCTTACTTTCGGGGGATGCCTTATATTTCGCACTTCAGCAAAACCTCTACTACGTCTTATTTTTAGGGAATGTCTTATATTCGGGGAAACAGGGTATTACACCGCTGCTACGGGTGATAATGTCTATTTCAGGCAAATAAAGTTCTGCTTTAATAAAGTGTCATAATATATAAAGTGAACATGTGCACAGTAATATACAAATAACAAACCATATCTAAAAGGGACAACACTTCACATACAAAACAACGCACATACAAACAGTAAAATGTGTCCAAATGCACTTTCCAGGCGATTATACAATTCTTGTAAGTATAGTCCTAATCCACAAAGGAATCAAGAACATACTCTCCAGGACAGCAATACAATTATAGTCCTTAATTGTATTGCAGCAGTGGCGTAGTGGCTAAGAGCAGTGGCTAAGAGCAGGTGCACTCTGATCTGGAGGAATCTGGTTTGATTCCCAGCTCTGCCGCTTGAGTTGTGGAGGCTTATCTGGGGAATTCAGATTAGCCTGTGGTCCCACACGCGCCAGCTGGGTGACCTTGGGCTAGTCACAGCTTCTCAGAGCTCTCTCAGCCCCACCCACCTCACAGGGTGTTTGTTGTGAGGGGGGAAGGGCAAGGAGATTGTAAGCCCCTTTGAGTCTCCTGCAGGAGAGAAAGGGGGGATATAAATCCAAACTCTTCTTAAATCTTCAAAAGAATTTTTAAAAGATGGGGTCTACGGTAATCTCTCGTTTGCAGTGGCTTGACTACTTTGTCAGCTTGTGAAGTTGTTACGGCGACGCAATGAATGAGACGAGACGCAGCGATATCAAGAAGCTGGTGGAGAGAGGCCAGTGGCAAGTCTGGCTAGTCTGACCTATCTGTCGAGCTGGGGTCCCTGGCACCTTTATTAAGGGTTTGGGGAAGGCGGGAGAAAGTTGCGCAATTATGACTCAGTGGAGGGCTGCGTACGTGCAGGGAGAAACGTTCCTGTCTGGGTCGAATCCACATACAGGTATCTTGTGACCTGGGTGTCTGGGAGATCTCGTGATGTGCGTACGTGTGAGCCCAGGAGGGGACAGATGGCGCAGGCATTCCTGTGCGCTTTCTGAAGCTCTACTGGGTCTGCTAACGCACCCCTACAAGCTTGCCCATTACTGGGATTATCCAATTAAGGCACATTATTTTTGGAGCTTTTGGAGCTATATTTTCCCAAAGTGACTCTAGATATTTGGGCTAAATATCAGATTGCCATAATGTAGATTTCTGATCAGCTCCACAGATTAACATAATGTTGTTTCAGTGGAAATTGCCACCACGGTTCTATTATTTCCTGCCATCCCTCTTTCCCAGAGCATTTGTTGTTGAAGATAGCCAGATGTCTCTAGGGCCATGGTCCACTAGTTAGTTTTTTATTAGTTGAGTAATACCCTTGAGGTGGGAGGGGGTATATCGGGAGAGGTGGTCCTTCAGGTACAACAGTCTCTTCTCAGTACCATGCATGTTATTCCATTCACTTCAGTCTGAGCCTCAGCAGTTCTGTCCCTTTTTACGTGATACTTCTTACCAAAAGTTATGCAATATTGCCTAAACTCTAATAAGGATCCAATAAGTTTGTGCTATAGTTGTTTTTGCCTCCTTCCTACACAATCTTCAACCTGTGTCTGCCATGAAGTGTGCACACTTCGTTGCTGAGAGAAAGCTGCTAGCATTGTACTTCCAGTTTAAAATACAGCCTTAACCCTGAACTTTCATCATGGAAAAAACTTGCTGAGTGTCATCATACCTGAATGCTACTTTCTACTTTTCTAAGCAGACCAGATTTCTAGTGCATCAAATGAAAAGAAGAATGCCTTTGCCTTTTTATTTTCAATATGACATTTTGTTTTGTGATGTGTTACAGTTGTAGTTTCTCAGAAATTGTGCTTTATATCCACTGTGTATATTAAACCAAGCAACATGGTAGGAAATATACTGTACTAACAGGACTCTATTCTATGACATAAACTGTACTTGTTGGGAAATGATGGCATAGTTTCATTTTTCTTGGGTAATTGGCTGGAAGAAGAAGAAGAGTTTGGATTTATATCTCCCCTTTCTCTCCTGCAGGAGACTCAAAGGGGCTTACAATCTCCTTGCCCTTCCCCCCTCACAACAAACACCCTGTGAGGTGGGTGGGGCTGAGAGAGCTCAGAAGAGCTGTGACTAGCCCAAGGTCACCCAGCTGGCGTGTGTGGGAGTGTACAGGCTAATCTGAATTCCCCAGATAAGCCTCCACAGCTCAGGCGGCAGAGCTGGGAATCAAACCCGGTTCCTCCAGATTAGATACATGAGCTCTTAACCTCCTACGCCACTGATGCTCCCATGCAGAAATGGCATGTTTTATTCATGGTGGCAAGGGATGCTTTTTTTGACGGTTGTTATTAACTACAAATTTCCATTTCAGAATATTGTGTGGCAGCAAGTTAGTAAATCCTTTGCTAAATAGGGAAAGATCCTTATTTCTAATCATTTGCTTCTATATATTGTCCTTTCTTGCTAAATGAGCTGCATGGAACAAGTTGTTGCTGCATACCTATTTAATTTAATTACTGTGATGTTTAGAAATCCCACACTGTAAGCAAATATACTACAAATTGTATCCTGATTTCTGGATTCCTGAACACTTGAAACAATGTGAGAATTCATAGTTTCGCTGCTGACACTAAAAGTTGTCTTAAGAGTATGCAGCTACTTGGAGGTCAAAAGTAAGATAAGGCAAGCAATTCTGTTGACTGAGAAGTATCTTCGGTTTAGCCTTGTGTCATATTTTCTTGACTGTTCACCTGTTGCTTAAGCCAACATTAGAGAGTGTATGCAAAACCATCAGTTGCATTGATTTATTTATTGTTGTTTTCTGTCCACAGAGAAACTGAAAAGTTACCTTTCAGACCATTCTGTACATGTATAATACATGGAATAACAGTGCTAATCTCTGAGGACCATTCATTTTTTTTTTGGGGGGGGGGATGTTCAGAGATTAGCACTGCTATTCCATGTGTCATACGTGGACAATATTGTGCCAATTATAGATCAAATACTAAACATCAAAATAAATCCTACTCTGTGGTCAAAACCCTGTTGTTGTTGTTTTTAAAAAACGAGGTTCTTTAGCATTAAAATGAACTAATTATAATACTCTTCTATCAGTAAAGAAATGCTCTGATTTAAAATGTTATGTGAAGCGCAAATGTAAGGCCAGTGTGCCATTTCTCAAAGTGGAACTCTTTGTTCCCTATCAAATATAGAGAGTAACGTCCCCCTTTCTATGTAGAATAAGAACTGTGAAAAAATCTGCTTTTCGGAGGCAGCCTTAAAAATATGTATTTATTATTATAGGCTTGATTCAGAGGGAGGTGATGGGTAAGTAACTATAGAAACAGGAATCTAATGTCTGGTTTTATAGGATACCATTCTGTATTCCAGGCAATTCCTATGTTATTCCTTCTAGCCACTTAAATTCTACAATTTTGTCATTACTCCAAACTCTACTCAAGGTTTTACCTGTCATCACAATGCCATAGTTTCTTTTTTCAAGGACAAAAAACCAGAGTTTTACCTAGTCACTACCAACTGTTTTTTCTGAGAAATTCTAGATACCGGTACTTGATCTTCAAGTAAAGTATGATATGAATACTGCATTTATTGCTTTATTAAAATTCATGAAAGTTGTGGATTGAGCGAAGAAGCTTTGAATGTTAAAGCTTTGGAATGAAGCTTTGGATGTTAAAACAGCCCATGGAGCAAGCTGATCCAAGCAGCCCCCTTGTAGTTCTGGCAGTGCCCCAGAGGTTGCTCAGTTTGGACTTGGGCCTCTGTGACAATGACCGTGAGCGTAGGCTTGTCCACTGGATGAGCTTAATAATCCATAGTTAACTGTTGTTGCAACTCGGGTCCAAAATGAGCTGCCCCTCTCACCAGTCCATCCATATACTTTGTTGATATGACCCAGCTAGAAGTAAGTGATTCATCCCAGCTGTAGACAGGGCAGCTCAACATAGATCTAAGGATTTTTTTTAAAAAAAGATGTCTTTCATCTTGTTCTTTATTGCAGAGTTTGCTTATTGCAGAGCTTGTGTGGTTATGCTATATTCTAATAGTGAAGTGAAGTCAGCCAAATCTGTGGATACTTAAAACCAGTGAATGGAACTGTGAATGGGCAAGAGTGATCTTTCTACAAACCTGAAAAGGGTTTCAAGTTTGCAGAAAACTGAAATCTAAAACAAAAAAGATTGGGGAGTTTTAAAAAGTCCAAATGATAAATGGATGTCTGTAAGTAAGCTTTAAGTAATGGATTCCCTCAGTGGCCCTACAATTCAACCACAGCATTCCAAGCTTGGTTTTGTCAGTAAAAGGGAATTGGCATAGGGCTCTTTCCAGGCCTATTTTAGGCTGTGAAGGAGGAATCATTGGGACCAGGCCTGTGCTAGGTTGCCAGCTTCAAGTTGGGAAATTCCTGCAGATTTTGTAGTGTAGTTTGAGGAGGGCAGAATTTGGGGAAAGGAGAGACTTCTGCCAGATGAAATGTCATAGAGTCCACTCTCCAAAGTAGCCATTTTCTCCAGGAAACCTGATATCTGAAACCTGCCCCAGGTTTGCAGAAAATAATGAAATCTTTTTTAAAAAACAACACATGAAAGGGTTTGAACCCTGCCTCCCCCCCCCCCCCCCCCCCGCCCCGAGAAAAGGAGCGCCTGTGACTTTAGGAAAGATTCCAGGCAGGAATTTCTGTGAGAAAAGGCAGGGAGAGTGGCCAGAGCCCTCTCCAAAGCGGTTTGATCTTTGAGGAGGGGGGCTCACTGGGGCCAGGCCTGGGGCTAGGGTTCCCATCTTTAAGCTGGTAAATTTCTAGAAATGTTGGGGTACAGTCTAAAGAGGATGGGGTTTAGTGAAGGGGAGGCGCCACAGCCAGATATAATGCCATAGAAAGCACTCTGCAAAGCAACCATTTTCTGCATGGGAGTTGATCTCTGTTGTCTGGAGTTCAGTTGTAATTTTAGATCTTCAGGTCCCACCTGCGGGTTGGTAGCCCTTGGCTTGCTGAAACCACTGTGTGACTAGATACCAACCAATTTGCATGAGTCAACAAGACCAGACTTCTGGCTACTGTAGCAAAGCAGCCACCCTATGAACACTAGTGTAGTGTGGGGCTTAGAGCTTCAGAGTAGGGGTCTGGAGGACTCAGGTTCATATTCCATCTTGGTGTGGAAGCTCACATACTTGCAACCTAATCTACCTCACAGGGTTGTTGTCTGGATTAAAAGGAGGAGAGGAGAACAGTGTAAGCTGCTTTGGTCTCCACTGTGGAGAAGACCAGGGTATAAATGAAGTAAATAATAAATATAGCTAAGAATGGAATGCAGATAAAAGGTAGATTGGTGAATGACTGGGAAGAACCAAAAAGCAGGGAGATAATATTTTGGTTGTGAGGAGAGAAAGAGGAGGTTGATAGGGGAAATGAGGTTCCCCTGACAGCTCTTGTGTGTTCTATACTGTGCAACTAAACCTGGTCCAGGTGCACACTGTTGAGTCATGGTTTGCTTAGATAGAAGCTGCTAGCAGGGGGAAGGAGAAAGCTGGAGACAGGGGCAGATACAGTTTGGTTGGCTGTTGGGTGGGTAAGAGAAGAAAGCAGGAAAAGTGGAGGGCTGTGTTATCTTTCTGGAGAGGGAATGGTGAAATAGTAGGGAAGGGGAAAATGAGATCTCATCCCTGCAAGTCCTTGTGGGTTCCCACTTGTATTTTATTCTCAAGGCAATCTTGTGAGGCAGATTAGACCAAAAGAGTGGCTGTCAGAAGTGAAGAGTTGAACCCTGCATTTCTATCCACTTTACCAAAATCTGTTTTGCTCAACAAGAGCCCTTGTGGTGTAGTGGTCAAGAGCAGTGGACTCTAATCTGGGAAACTGGGATTGATTCCCTGCTCCTCCACATGAGCGACTGACTCTTCCCCACTCTTCCCCATTCCTACCCATGAGGCTTGCTGGGTGACCTTGGGCTAGTCACAATTCTCTCAGAACTCTCTCAGCCCCACCTACCTACCTCACAGAGTGTCTGTTGTGGGTAGAGGAAAGGAAGGAGCTAAATGCCACTTACAGACTCCTTACAGGAGAGAAAAGCAGTATATGAATCCAAACTCTTCTCTTCTTGATTCTGGCAGCAGAAGTAGGCAAGTTTCTCTAAAGTCTTTTTTTTTAAAGAAGCATGTTTGATTGGGTTTTAGTAAGTCTAGAAACCCTTAAACATCCAAGAAGGTCTACAACTGTAGGTTTAAAAGATGTATTCTTTTTTGCTTTTTGGGTTCCTTGAAAATAAATTACTTTTCTGGTTGTGAGATTTCTCATTCCCTCTGTGTGTGATTTAAATTACTCTTGTTGCTGTTTTGGCTGTTACTCTTATAAGTGCAGACGCATCCAGGATCTGAACACAAAATTCTGTTTCTCTGCTCATAAAGTACAAAGATATGTCATTCAAGTCCTGTTTGTATAAGCCCTTTTTGTGAGCTAATAAAACCTATGTATTTATTTTGCTACTGTTCCCATGAACAAGTAAAATCTTATCCTTGCTGCCAGATGCACTCTTGGGGCCTAGTTCTATAGCATGGTATTTTTTAACTGAGAGCGTGTGGCATTTCAGGTTTGTCTCAAGTTGCTTTTCCCTCTCCTCAGTATCATTTTCAAGTCATCTAAGTGCAGAGGCTCTTTTTGTGAAGTGTACTTGAACTTGAAAATACAGCACGGATATATAGTCAGAATCAAAGGAATGCTCTGGGTTTTGGATTCCTTAGACACAGAGTTCTCCTCTGAAAGTATATATTTTATTTAAATATGCACAGAACTTTATCCTCCTCAAACTGTGAGTTTAAGTTCAAAAAACACAGTTTCAAAATTATGCCCCACATGGGTTTTGCAAATAGAGCGAAATGGCTAAAGCATATGTTTTGCAAATGCCACTTCACTCTTGGGACATATTTTAGGCTTTGCAAGTAAAGAGCAGAAGGTTTATTTTTCCATAAAAGCCTCTTCAGTCTGAAAGCGCACGGGGCACCAATACTTTCCCAGTAGAGGTTTTCAAGGACTTATTAGTATCTTTGCCTTATAAAACACGATTCTTTGAAAAGGCTTCCTATATTAATAATTGAAAATCACTGTGATCTCAGTTTCGGAGAGTTAATCAGACTCCTATGAGAATAAGTCATAAATACTCATATTCTAGCTAATTATGGATGAGAACACTTCGTGTGGATTTCAATATTTAATTTGAGCACTGCTGTATGGATCTTAATTGAACTGCCGTGGCTACTGAATCAATTTAACTTGTACAGGGCTTTATAATTAGTAAGCTGGCTATGTGGAAACATCGTAACCTAATGATTTTCTTTCTTCTAATTTGTTTTGTATGGGCTTGTTTATTCGGAGTGCTTAGATTGGCAACATTTTTTTCTGACTTCTGCTTTCATTAAGCTCAGATTTGTTTTAGCAAAATGGCATTTGTACTAGTCAGTCATTGAATAAAAATGTGATTTTATTTATATCAATTAATTTTTAAATGAACAGCAAAACCATGTATGCCTTTAATATCCTTATTCTTTGTTCTTACAGGTATACAATATACTTTTCTCCCACAAGATGAGTAACAGTCACCCACTCCGTCCTTACACAGCAGTAGGGGAAATTGACCATGTTCACATTCTGTCTGATCATGTTGGTGTTCTGATGAATGGGGAGGAGTACAGTGATGTTACCTTCATAGTTGAAAAGAAACGTTTTCCTGCACACAGAGTGATTCTGGCAGCGAGGTGTCCATATTTCAGGTGAAGTATTTTAGGCTTTATGTCAGATGTGTTCAGAGTTTTTTGTGCTAGCAAGGTAAAATAGAAAATTACTAAGAAACACACTGATGTCAGCACTTTCTGTTAAGTCACAGTGTTCCTTCTTTGTGAGAAGATGCCTATATATGCTATCGTTTTTTGAACCATTACACAGTTATCTCAAATTTTCTTTGTCTCAGGCGGACTACAGTTGAAAATGTCATCCATCTGTGTATGATCATCTTTATGAAAAGTTGTTAGGAATGAAATACATGTAGTAGTTGCTTTTGTGAAATACCAATTGGTGGCCCGTGGGAGATTAAATCATTTGGAAATGTTGTCCCCAAATTTAATTCATGTAAACATCTAAGCTCCTCTCCCCCCAGTTTTAGTTTTCCTGTTTAATTAATTCAATTCTCTCTGTTTTTTAAGTTCAGGTCACAGGCATTATCAAGGATGGAAGTCGTCAATTTATGTGGAGACAGGCATTTTTCTTTGGAGATCTGAACTGAGCAAAACTTTCACCTGGAGTTTAAAAAGTTTTTTTTCTCTTGGTAGAGAACAAGCAAGTGGGGGGGAAGTCAATTCAATTTCTTTCCAGTCTTACCTTAACCATCCTTTTAGAAACGTTAATAGATGGTCCAGCTCTCCCTTTGTCCAGCTAGACAGATGATATCTAGACAGAGAACAAAGATTTGGAGGAATTAAGTTTTAAAAAGAGTTCAAGAAAAGTTTCCTGGAAACTTCAGGAAAAGCTTTCTTTACCTGGCCTGACCTGGTCAGTGGGAGAAGGAAGAGAAAAGATAAAATTCCTGGGAGCAAGCAGCAGGGGCTTTTTGGGTGCCACCTTCATCAAGGCAGACTGATCTCAGATCTGTAGGATGCAGCTATTGTTATATGCTGGGCTGCACACCTGAAAGAGGATTCAAGATAATGGAAGCCCTATAGAACAGGAGCCTTCCATGTATTTAGTGTCTATTTGGGCATGTATAGGAGGGCCAGAGGAATTGTATGTTCCCCTTTTCTTTTGAATCCTTTGCTCAATCTGGTGTGCTGTGAGTATGGTTGTGGACATGTTCTTTTTAGATAAATGCTTTACAACTTTTGATACTGTTAGTTGTTCTTTGTACCATATAAACCCTCAACATATTGGACATGGTATTTAAAGGAGCTGTAGGGGAAAGGGGAAGCGTAAGCTGTCAAGGAGGCTACTCCCCAGTCGTGCACAAGGCAGTAAGCTGTCCCCATTATAACCAGATGCTGGATAGCAGGAGATACAGAGGCAGTGCCTGTGACCATGGAAGGAAAGATGGGAGTCCTAGCCTTCCCAATAAGCAATTCCTGCAAAGACCAATTGGTGGTGGCAGTTAATCAGAGAGGGAGAAAAGCCCTTCCAGATGTTGAGAAAAACTTTAGGGCATGGTGGAATAGGGCCTTCAGGTCAGAGCAGGACTGTTCCACCACAATTTACAAGCAAATATTTTCTGCATGCCCATGGAGTATGCTGAATCTGTTCTTCTATTTGGATGTGTCCGTTTTTGCTCCTTCAGGGTTGGGACTTGGTTATGAACTTCCTGTGGTAGTTTACTGTGTTATGAAGTGTGAAATGCAACATTTTTATGTTTTGTATATATTGATGTTCAATAGTGATGTCAGGGTACAAGCTCATGGGCTCAGCAGAAGCCCCTTCCCCCCCAAACTGCTGGTAGTTTCACATTTGAAGTCTATATTATTCTCTAAAGCAGGTCCCTGTAAGACTGTTATCCAGAATCTAAAATTACCCAACTGCACCACATCCGTTGTTTTTGCCTATGATTATGGCATTTAGGAAAGCCAATTGCTTATGTTGCTTTCTTATTAAGTATAATTTATGCTCCATTTTGGTAAGTGTAATTACTTTAATTTTAATTTCTGATTAAGTTCCTAATAGAATTCCAGTCACCTTCCTATTCTGTGTCTATTTATGGGGAAGTTTAGTATACAAAGGCTAATTACACTAAAGTCTTAGTGAGCAACATATTCAGCGTATCATAAAAGAAGAACTTGCATTACTTTCTGTTTTCATGTACTTCAGCAGGTATGACTGTAAAGGTTGATATTTATTTCTGTAAATGGTTTTTGGCATCATTTCAGCATGTTTTAAAAGTCATAAGTAAGTCATAAGTAAACTGTTGCTAGTTGACTATTGTGAGTGCCCCTCTGCTAACTGCCTTTGCCAGGTAGGCCACATTGGCCTCTTAGGAGTTCAGGTATCTTTTGGATCAATGAAGACGTGTCTCTGGCTTCTGTTTATAAGTTCTTTACTTCTGCCAGGCAGTTAATATCACTCCTGCAACCTTAAGCCCATGTACCACACCTGCCTTCTCCCTCTTTCCCTGCCTCCCTTTTTTCCCTCTCAGGAAGTTCCCTCCCTGTTGGGAGCTCCGTGCTCCAGCCTACTAGTGGCTGGTGAGCTGTCTGTCAAGCCCTTCTGGCCTGGGACTGGCTCTTCAGCTTTCTTGGCCCTCCCCTTTGATTGCAGCCCAGTTGAGGCTGTGCTGAGCCTGCCTCATTCTCTTCTAAGGCTGATGATAACTGCTGATTGCAGTTTGGCCAGGGTTGTGATGTCTCCACTTTTTCCCCTGGAACTGCTGAGGCTTATTTTTGCTGCTCAGGCCCTCCTGCCAGTTCTGTGCAGTTTCTCTCAGCTTCTGACTTTCAGGAGGTCCCTGTTCCTGCTGGTAAGTCTGAAGGTGGGGCTGCCAGTTGGGGGGTGCTCTAGGGTCCCTGGGAAGACATCTGTGACAAGGAGGAGGGTGGAACAGGCTGTCAGGTGCTGGGAAGCAGCCCTGTCCCTGGACAACTGTTAAAATGCACACCTGCCTTCTCCCTCTTTCCCTGCCTCCCTTTTTTCCCTCTCAGGAAGTTCCCTCCCTGTTGGGAGCTCCGTGCTCCAGCCTACTAGATGATGCCACAAGAAGTCAGAAGTTGGGAAATCCCCCCCCCCCCCATAGTGTAATACAGTAAAATACTTGAGTATCATGTTAGACGGGTAACCACTTGCTCCCATATCTCTGAATCTCAGATGTCTGTGCTGTTGTAAAATTGCTCTACACTCTTTTCTTCTATAAACAAAATTACAATATATCTGCATAGCTTGGGAATCTGAGTATGCAGAAACCCTTACCCTGCCTGTGGTAGCCTTGTTTCAGTAACCTCTTGATAAGCATTAGACTGTTGAATTCACTATTAGAAAAAGTGATCTCACACATTACAGAAAAATTAGTTCCATCTTCTCTCTCCATAATTATGTGAGTTGGTGACCACACGACAGCTCAAGTTTATTTTACACTACCATTATTCAACACATGTAGGTGCTCTTTTAGTTATCAAAACTGCCCTCTGTTGTAACGGGCTGCATAAAATGTCTGACCATCTTTTATATTCTGCAGCTAGAGTGTAGACTTTTTCAGTTGGTTCATTCCTGCTATGACCTTTCCTACATATTTAATAAAACATGGTAGGAAAGCACTTTGGTTGCTTCAGTATCTTCAAGAATCTAGATCTTTGGACAACTTGTTAATTACAGCCAGCGTGGTGTAGTGGTTAAGAGCAGGTGGATTATAATCTGGAGAACTGGGTTTGATTCCCCACTCCTCCACCTGAGTGGCAGAGGCAGATGTGTTTCTGCACTCCTACATTCCTGCTGGGTGACCTTGGGTTAGTCATAGTTCTTTGGAACTCTCTCAGCCTCACCTACCTCACCAGGTGTCTGTTGTGGGGAGAGGAAGGGAAAGGAGCCTATAAGCCACCTTGAGTCTCCTTATAGGAGAGAAAGGTGGGATATAAATCCAGCCTCCTCCTCCTCCTCCTTGTTGTTGTTGTTGTTGTTGGAAGGCCAGTCATTCCTTAAGACAAACTTTCTGCCCGACACCTGTGTATTAAAATGCAGGGTTGTTTTAGCGGGTCCTCAAATCCAGTGCTGCCAAATTGTTTTTGAAGTGCTGGAATTTTTCTTGCAAGTGAAATTCTGAAACTATGCTGGATGCTTTTTGTCTGCTAAAGACTAACAATGAGTTTGTTATTATTAGAATGTGTACTTTTCCACATTATTTCTTTTTCTTTGCACATCTGCACAGAGCACTGCTATATGGTGGAATGCGTGAATCTCAGCCTGAAGCAGAAATTCCTCTCCAAGACACCACTGCAGAAGCCTTCAGAATGTTATTAAAATATATTTACACGGGTCGTGCCACATTAAGAGATGAAAAGGAGGAGGTCCTCTTAGACTTCTTGAGTTTGGCTAATAAATATGGATTCCCAGAACTGGAAGATTCCACCTCTGAGTATCTTTGCACCATCCTTAACATTCAGAATGTTTGCATGACCTATGACGTTGCAAGTCTATACTTGCTCCCCAAACTGACCTGTATGTGCTGTATGTTTATGGACAGAAATGCTCAAGAGATGCTTGCTAGCGAAGGCTTCCTGTCACTTTCTAAGGTAAGCATCCATTTTAAAACTTTGATTAAAAACCCTGAAGGTTTTTGTATTGATGATTGTAAACATTTTGGTTAAAATATGAAGGCAGTGTCTGAAACAGCCCCTGGTATATTCAGGGGAGAAAGTTGCTCAGCTTCCATCATCTTACTAGTCTTATTTATCCCTACTTATTGATCTGAACATTTCTGTCATGACAACTTCCTGGAATTAAATATTTATGCAAAGTAAGTACTTTAGTTTATGTTATATGTTTGCATGTTTCCTGATGCAGAACACTGTTTCATTTACTTGTATGTACTCGAGTATAAGATGACCTGAATATAAGCTGAGGCACCTAATTTTACCACAAAAACCTAGGAAAACTTATTGAGTATAAGTCTAGGGTGGGAAATGCAGCAGCTACTGTTAAATTTCAAAAATAAAAATAGATACCAATAAAATTACATTAATTGAGGCATCAGTAGGTTAAATGTTTTTGAATATTTATTTCAAAGAAAAACAGTAAACTAGCTCTGTAAGTGGAAAAGAGGGGCAACAAAAACAATTTGGTCTCAACAATAACTTTAAAAGTACAAAAACCTTAGCTCAATCAGCAACCAAGCTAAAACCAAGCTAAAACACAAGAGTTAAAATCCTTCAAAACTGGATTCCTCCTCATCTGTATGTCCAAATGTAACCCAACTTAGATTTTAAGAGGGATATTATCAGAAATTGAGAAATTGATCCCACCTTGTGACCCTTAACATTCACCAGACTTACAACAAAAGAAACTTTAAATCTGTTTTCTGTTTCATAAACAATAGTGTGCAGTGTAACAATGAAATATGGCAAACCAATACAGAAACAATAATCAACATATAATAGTTCTGGCCTGCTATGCAAAACAGACTAGCAGGGTCTCAGTCCTTTACAGTTCTTTTAGCTGTGTCCTGTGGCACTGTTGATGGACTTACAGCTTTGCTGTTCTTTGCTGAGCCCTCTCTCCTTATTGTCAAGCCTTCAAGGGTAGCCCTGAAATTTGCAAATACAGTTCATAACGATTGAACTCCTCTTAACAATTCTGAGGAAATGGAGCCTTTTCTTCCTTATATGGAAAATCTGAGCTCTTTAGCTCCCCCCAATGGATCCTGGGTTACACAAACAGAGCTTCAGCTATAGCACATACAATTGCATATAAATAAATATACTTGAGTAGAAGATCCGAATATAAGCCGAGGGGGGCTTTTTCAGCATTAAAAATGTGGTGAAAAAGTCGACTTGTACACGAGTATATACGGTACTTCTCTGATATTTCACCTTGTTTGCTTTTGATACTTAGGGGTGTTAAAACAGGCCCCCAAAAGGGCACCCATAACTCTTAATTCCTTACTATTGATCCTGTCCTTTGCTCATATGTTGTCATTAACCTTGGAAATCATTAATGGTGAACATGCTGTTGATTAGGCTTAAATGTGAATTTAATAAAAAAGATTTAGATTTCTTAGAAAATGTAACTGTAGGTTGAGGTTTCCATAGAGTGAGTAAAATAGAGAGGTGTAGATAAAATAATGCATTAAAATGTTATCTCAAGTATTGCTATTAAAATACAGAAAAACATTGATCTTTTGAGCAGCTTTACATCGTGTGTACGCTATTTTATAAATGGGAGACAATTGTTTTGCAGGTTCTATAATTGTCTTTTTTAAACTAAAGATTAGATAATTGGGAAGCCTTCTGATGGAATAGTTTTGGCTTTAACTTTGAACTGCTATGTAGAATTTTGTGACAGTAGCACCAATTATCATTATTATTTATTGGTTTTAAATACCGCCCTCTCCCCAGAGGGCTCTGGGCGGTGTACAACATATTGAAAAACAGATAGAGCACAATTTAAAACATAGACAAAATAGAATTATAATTAAGATATATGTAGGCTCTATTAAATTAATAATTAACACCTGCTAAAACATACAGCATACCAAGATGAGAAGGACAAAATTTTATTGCCTTTTTATTGTAAGAGAAAACTTTGTCATGCAGTCTTTAGGCTTTTATTTATTTAGGTAAGTTATTATTGTTGTTGTTGTTATTACTAGTGGTATAATAGTCTGCATTTCTTGCTCAAACTCAAAGCAGATGACATAATGTGAAGATACCCTAAGCCAAGGGCATTTCACTTTTGGGAGGGGCAGAAATAAACATTTACAAAACCCTGAGGACTGAATCCACAAACCTCAGCCTTGGTAACTGCTACCAGCTTCTTTGTCTACCCAAACAACCAGAAGCCAAGGGGAAAACTTTCAACCTTCCTGGGATTACAGTTAAGAAAATCACCTTGCAGAGTGAGTTTCACAAAACAGTTATTCTGGTAGGTGTAGCCATAAGGGTCTAGGACTAGAATTAGATTGAAGTCACCTGAAGACAAGACATAAAGGAATTAATTAAAATTGTGCAAGAATGTTATCAAAAGAATACAAAGCAGTGAGGATTAAAATAATAAAACCTAAACTAGAATAGGACTAACTGCACTGTAAAATAGCATTGGTACAAAGGCAAGATACACATTCAAGAAGCAAGATGTTATCATCCCAGTTGTAATCCTTCAACTTCAAAAGGCTATTCTATCCAGAATATCAGTAAGGCAGCATTTTGAGCCCTTAAGTCACAGAGTTTTAAGGTGTTGAGAAGCCATGTTGGAAGAAACCAAGATCATACCAATTACAGATATGAAGAATGTTGATCACAAACTTGTAGAAATTATTTACAAGTGAACAGTATGTGTACATGGTGAAAGTACACAGTCTGTATATGTGTCTTTTTAACAGTTCACTGGTAAACTTTATGTTATTTTTCTTCTTTTTTTTAGGCTGCCCTTCTCAGTATTGTAGTGAGAGATTCATTTGCAGCTCCTGAAAAGGATATTTTCCAAGCCTTGGTGAACTGGTGTAAACACAATCCTAAGGAAAATCATGCTGAAATAATGCAGGCAGTACGCTTGCCACTGATGAGCTTGATGGAGCTTCTAAATGTTGTCAGGCCTTCTGGATTGCTCTCACCTGATGCGATTTTGGATGCCATTAAAGTTCGATCAGAAAGTCGGGACATGGACCTCAACTATAGGGGCATGTTAAGTAAGCCTTGTACATTTCCATCTTGTATAGAAAGTGCTTTATATGTCTTCCTATAATTAAAAGCTATAGGAGGGTGGCATGTTTTACCTTTTTTGGCTTTGTAAAAACAGATGGGGTTTTTTCTTTCATTCGGGTATATATACCCCTTGATTGTGAGAGGTGATTCATATCAGACATGCTTTGGACAGCTTTGGAAGAAGTGTCCCAGTTCATTTTCCAGCAGAGAGGAGTAGCAGTGAAAGTTGACAGTCTTTCAAATACTGCCTTTTAAGCTGCTCTGAGTTCCAGGGAAGAGAGCAGGAGTCAGGTGGACTTGCTAGATTTAGAAACTACAGCTCCTTGTCTGAAAATTAATAAGAAAATAAGAAGTGGTAGGAACAGTGGGGATGGAGTTATTCCTCTACTGACTCATGTTTTTGGCTCAGAAATCATATTCCAGCTTTTGCTGCTTCTTTTGTGCTGCAGCCTAGAGTTGACTAGTAGTCCTGTACTTTTTTTCCCAAGGAGAGAGAAACTCAAAACCCCTTGAATTTACAGTGGTTTAACACATTAGCTATAGCTGTTGTTTATTTTACTCATGCTTTCCATAGTCTGTCACTGAGACTCCAGGCAGATTTCACAGTGTAAGTCTATATGACCAAAAGGCTGGGACAGCCAATAAACAATGCAGTGGTATGTGGATTGCAGAAACTTGAAAATCAAAAGTCTGATACAGAATTGAAAGGATAAAATGGTGGTTCTCAACCTTTCTAATGCTGTGACCCTTTAATACAGTTCCTCATGTTGTGGTGACCCCCAGCCCTAACATTTATCCATTTTACAGATGGAGAACACTGATGCAGAGAGTCTTAGGCGACCCCTGTGAAAGGGTCGTTCAACCTGCAAAGGGGTCCTGACCCCTAGATTGAGAACCATTGGGATAAAACATTTTAAATGATGCAAAAATTACAGAGTGGGAACATACTTTCAGTTACAGAGAGTGCATCATAGTATAGTCTACAATCCCTGTCCCTTATCCGTTCATCTTTCTGAAGCATTTCAGTACAGTATGGCCCTATTATATGTATAAAAAGCCCTCCTGAAAAATTGCTTAGATTGCAGAAAGCAAGGAAGGTGGGAGCTTTCCCAACATCATCAGGCAGGTCTTTCCATAAAGGAGAGGGGAATACCAGTGAATGTATGTACAGGTAGTTGTTGATTTTTGCCTGTGTGCAAGGTGGCACCTGCAGAAGGACCTGCTGTAAAGAGGGAAGCTTCTGTGGTGGAGTGTTGGAAGATAGTGGCAGTCTTGCCGGTATGAGGGACCCAAGCCATGAGTGGCTTCGTAAGTGATAGCCAATATCTTGAACTGAACCTGGTAACTGATGGGCAGCCAATGGAGTGACTGCAGTCTGGGGGTGATTAGTCTAACTCCTGATAATAGGGGAACTGGCATTTCTGAGGTGGCTTTTAGGGGAGGCCTTTGTAGAGGGGAGACCTGTTCATTCCACCTGATGCTACAGAGATATGGCTCCAGTTGGCTAGGTGACTTCATTTTATGCAATTGCATGAACTTACTAGGTTCAGCATTGTTGCTGGAGGAACATAAGCCCAAGGCTTTTAGCTGAGTCAGTGAAGGTCAGCTGAACTCCACTGGAAATGAGAGGGACAACATCCTTCAAGATCTTTGCCTTCCCAACCAGCTTCACTTCTGAGTTGTTTGGGTTCAGGTCCAGTTTGCTCTCTTTCAGCCATTTGACAATAGCAGTCAGGCATCTCTACTGCATTACCAGGAGATGCTGGATTGGATATATAACACCTTTTGTTGGAAAATGTGATTTCCAAGCCTACAAGAAAGCACTGTGAATGAGTATGAGGACTGGTTAACTGTGCATTTCTTTGGAGATCTCTCTCTCTCTCTCTCTCTCTCTCATTGATCTCAAGGGATTAAGAAGGTTGTAATTTTGTTTAGAACTGCACAGCCAGGTGGTCAGTTTATCTTAGTTTAGTGGTTCATCTCGGGGTGGGGGATATAAAAGCTAGTTTCTTGCCTCTTTAAATATGAGATGGAGTGTTCCAGTACTGTTTGTGAATAGTTAATGCAAAGAAGTGTAAAAAGTGTAAGTAATTCTTTTCTTCTACAGCCTATATTTATGGTATTTTTATTATTATGTAATAAAAAACTTCATTTATATTGCCACCTTTTTTAGCAGGGGTTGTTTTAAATTCAAGGTTATCTGCTTCTGTGTATAACCTCCTTTTGTTAAGGGGACTGTCGTACATTCAGGGTTGTTGTCCTTTTGAGTAAATGTGGTATTGATGTTGGGTTAATGGTGCTAGCAGTAACATGTCATCTGTACCTCTTAATAGTACAGTTTCTAAGATCATCAAGAAAAAACTGTATGAAAAAATTGTTTTTTCCAGGAAGATATTTGAATGGCAAAATACTTATCCTTAACAATTGTCTAAAAAGAGTGTTAAACTATCTCTAGAATATTGCATCTTTTAAAGAATACAAAGTGTATGAGTAATAAAATCCGTTTTGAACACTGTGGTCGTTTCTACATGACACAATTATACTGGGTTTAAACTGGGGCCTTACATACTGCATCTAATTTAACCCCATTTCTTCTTCCAAATGGCTCCCCACTTCTTCCCAGGAGCAGAGTTAGGACTGGGAGGAAATGCTCCAGTTTGCTCCGCACGAGCCAGACTTCTGTATTTACTTCAGAAGCATGTCTGAACATGCCTGGTGTCCCATGTTCTGATTGGCTGCTGTTTTTGAGTGGCAGCTGCAAGCACCTCTGAGTGTGCCTGATGTCCTGCATCCTGATTGGCAGCTTGAATGAACATTAGGCAGGGAGATCAGGCAGCTGGGCAGGAAAAATAAACCGGTCTTGCTCCTGGTTGGTCTTTGCACAGTAGCAGGCACAAGCAAGGTCACACCGGCATTTTTAAAAAGAACCTCCAAACTGGCCATTTTTGAAAATATCGGGCTAAGGTAAATATCGTGGGGCAACACCGGGGCAGGCCTGCGTTAGCACTGGGAACTGTGTGGAATTCTTGGCTGCACAGGGATATTTTCCTTGCTCACCCTGGAATATTTTGGCCATGCGGAAATGGCCTGTGGCTGAGTACATCTAACACTAATGGGACCTGTACAGTGTCTTAGTCCAATGTCACAATGACCTTAGTCCAATGTCTCAATGACCAATGTCACAATGATTCAGATTAGCCTGTACACTCCCACACATACCAGCTGGGTGACCTTGGGCTAGTCACAGCTTCTTGGAGCTCTCTCAGCCCCACCTATCTCACAGCGTGTTTGTTGTGAGGGGGGGAAGGGCAAGGAGATTGTAAGCCCCTTTGAGTCTCCTGCAGGAGAGAAAGGGGGGGATATAAATCCAAACTCTTCTTCTTCTTCTTCGTTTTTTGCTTGATTGTGCTTGATTGCTTGATCATTGTTAGGAGAAATTTTGTAAATCTTTAATAAAATTGTATACAATTATTCCACTGAACTCTGGAAAATGCTTTTGTAGAAGTGTGCTGTTCTTTTCATTTTGGAAGAAGTGCCTTCAGTCAATTTTTCCCCCTTCCGATTCCTTGCAGTACCTGATGAGAACATTGCCACAATGAAATATGGAGCTCAAGTGGTTAAAGGTGAACTGAAATCTGCTTTGTTAGATGGAGACACGCAAAACTATGATTTGGATCATGGGTTCTCTCGACATCCAATTGATGATGACTGCCGTTCTGGTATTGAAATTAAATTGGGTCAACCATCGATAATTAACCACATACGAATACTGCTTTGGGACCGCGATAGCAGGTATGTCCCAAGTCAGCTTAATTTCAGGGAAGTACTTTAGACCAGGGGAAACTGCTGTAAAGTGTTGGTATTACAGCTACTTTTGCCCAAATGTCTACTTAGACCATAAAGAGTGTTCTGTTGTATCAGATCTGTGATCCATCTAGTTCAACATCCTGTTTCACACAGTGGCCAAGCAGTTGTCCTGGAAGGCCAACAAACAGGACATAGAGGCCAAAACTTTAATTTGATGTTTCCTTCTAGCACTGATATTGAGAGGTTTACTGCATCTGAATATGGAGTTTTCTTTATTCAAAATGTGTTCCTACTTGTTTTCCTCTACACACGATTTCTGCTTTTCCTCTTCTCTTCCTTTTACAGCTTCACCCCTTTCCCTGCTTCCTTTTCTCCCTCAAGGTCTTGTCTCACCATCATCTTCTCTATTTCTCTTTTCTCTCCTCACCACTTTGCTTCAGTTTTTCTTACTTCCTTCACTCTTCCTTCTGGTTTGTCCTGTCTGCCTGTTCATTCTTTCTCCCTCACAACTTGATTTTCAAAATGAAGCAGCCAGCCAGTAGGGATAAACTAGGAAACCAAAGAGTCAGAGGGTTAGAGTGTCAGACTAGGATTAGAGAGAGCTAGAGTTTGAGTAACCACTCTGCTATGGAAGCTTGCTAGGTTCCTTGGATCAGTTTCACAGTCTCAGCTTAACCTTTTGTGAGGAATAAAATCAAAGAGAGGAGAACAAGTGAAGCTCCTGTGAGTCCCGACCGGAGGGAAAGGTGAGGTATAAATGAAATAATAACATCCATGACACTTGTCTGAATTTGCCTTGGCAGTCCGGAATGGTTGCTGTGGTTTATCTCCCCAGATTTCAGTATTGAAAAATTCTGGTTTATCCTTTCCGTTTGAAAAAGTTAAAATTTTTCTGCAAACCTGAGAGTTGCATCAGGTGTGTAGAGACATCTCCCGTATCTGTGTGTAGCCCCATAGAGCAGATACTTTCAATCTGTATGCTGGGTCCAAGTACAGAATCATTTGTCTGTTTCTGTGGGACATACAATGCTTCACCTTCTGTTTAGGGAGTTGTTGAAAGTATGTATACACACATACCAAAATTTGGTATGCCCTTTCCCACATATTTGTATAATTCCTACATCAGTGATAATAAAGCATACACTAGTGAGCTGGAGCAATCAACTTCTACTATAAGAAAGTGAGGATGTCATTACCATTCTACGTACGCTTTCTGAGAAGTAAATCTTACTGTGTTCATTGGGTCTTGCTCCCAAGAAAATGGGCGTAAGATTGCCTATCACAAAGTTCATGTTTCTGATAAGCCAGAACTATTCATTTGTACAATAAGTCAACAGAGATTTATATGATACAATTTATTCAAACAAGGGTTACTGAAAAAAAGCAATGGAAAAGGGATTATAGCACAAGGTAAAACCTATCACCTTCCATTTCTTTTTATTGCATACTGATGTTTAAAATTCTGTTAAATCTCTCCTAAGCTTCCTTTCTGATACTGTAGCAGAAATAACTCCAGTTGGCATTTAAATTTAGATCATGAAAGAGGAATGCAAAATTATCTTTTTATGACTTAGGCATGTTAAATGTCTGCATTTAATGTTCCATCATGTTTGAAGGGGGACTGCTTCATTTTATTGAGATGGTGAATTTCGCCATTAAAAAGACCTCAAAGTATTTTTATCATATAATTATATTTCAGCCTGAGATGTGCCCATAGCAAATAATTTCTGTGAAACTGGAGTCCTGGTTGCATTAAAAAGTAATACATTTTTATATTGCTACTTAAAGGTATAATTCACTAAACACTTTTCGTTATGTTGTCCTGTGGAGTTCATGTGACCTGACCTTAATGTAGTCAAGTTTTAGGTTTAATTGTGTTGTCTGAAATAACTATGTTGATATTTCATTGTTAATATTATTTTTGCTGTCCCTAGATCTTATTCCTATTATATCGAAGTGTCCATGGATGAGCTGGACTGGATTCGTGTAATTGATCATTCCAAATATCTTTGTCGGTCATGGCAAAAACTGTACTTTCCAGCCCGGGTTTGCAGGTCAGTGCATAATATGATTATGTTGGTGGACATCTCTTTATATGGGTTTGCATTATTTTGCTTTGGGCGGTTGGATTTACAGGACAAATGTATGCAGAATTACTCTAAACTAAACGCGCTGATATCATTGGGTTAGACATGAGTAACTGTGCAGAATTGCAGTTACTCAACTATTTACAAGATACTTTTATTAGCTTTAGCTGATTTGCTGAAGGTGTTTGATTGTTCTTCAAAAAGCATGATTTATAGATTTAGGAGTCTGGTGGCCCCACACTTATGGAATGTCCTTTCCCTTGAGACTTGCCTGGCTTGTGCGTTGCTTTCTTTTAGGCACATCAGGCCCAAATATTTCTGTTCACTCAAGCTTTTAGTTAGGGGGTTGATATTTTAAAAAACATCGTTTTTGTCTGGAAACTTATTTTAAGTGGTGAGTGGTTTGTTTTTATGGTCTGATTTTTAAGGTTAGGTTACATTTTTATTCTGAATTTTAATTATTACTTTTTAATGTTTTGTTTTTATTTTGTAAACTGCCTCAGGCAAGGTCCTGGAGAGGCGGCATAAAAGTTTCATAAAGCAATAAATCAAGGAAAAGAACTTGGATTATGAAAAATTAAAACGATTTTGAGGCAACTGTGTGGTGATGAATGGTGAACATCTGGCACCCAAACTGAAATTTGTTAATTTTCCCCCTTCCTAACCCTATATCTTAATCACAATAATGTATGTACCCAATATGGTCAATATGGTCCATATGGTCAAATCAAGAGATTTCCTGCTGACAATCTTCAGGATTATAGACCAGTGGCACTCACCCCCATCATCATGAAGTGTTTTGAAAAACTGGTCCATAGGCATATTAGTTCTTGCCTTCCAGATACATTTGATAAACATCAGTTCACATATCGGACTAATAGATCTACGGAGGACGCCATTGCCATTAGCCTCCACACTGCTTTGACGCATCTGGAACATCAGGGGAATTATGTGCGAATGCTCTTTGCGGACTTTAGTTCCGCATTTAATACAATCTCGCCACAAAGACTGGTGACAAAACTTGTGGATCTTGGACTCTCACATTCAATCTGTTTGTGGATTAGGGACTTCTTGTCTGGACGTTCCCAGAGGGTTAGACTGGGAAATCGGGTTTCCTCAGTTCTTACTCTAAATATGGGAACGCCACAGGGCTGTGTGTTGAGTCCTTTACTGTTCACCCTTTATACATATGATTGTACTCTCCTGTTCATCATAGTAACACCATTATCAAATTTGCTGATGACACAACGGTGGTGGGGCTCATCTCTGGAGGGGATGAGTCTGCCTATCGGATGAAGTGGATCGACTGCTCTCATGGTGCGGGGAAAATAACCTGGTTCTTAACACTAACAAGACAAAGGAGCTCATAGTGGCTATAGAAGGAATAGCTCAGGAAATTCAGCCCTTGACTATAAATGGAGATCAAGCGGAGCTGGTGGCTAGTTTTAAATTTCTGGGCTGTTATGATTAAAGAGGACTTGACCTGGGGCGTACAGACTGCCGCGGTGGTTAAGAAAGCCCAGCAAAGACTGTACTTTCTGAGACTTTTAAGGAAGCAACAACTGGATGGAAAACTTCTGGTGTCCTTTTACCGTTGTGCTATAGAGAGTGTCCTAACCTACTGCATCTGTGTATGGTTCTCCAGTTGCACAGTGGCGAATAGGAAGGCGCTCCAAAGGGTGATCACTACTGCACAAAGGATTATCGGCTGCCCTCTTCCCTCCTTGGAAGAAATCTATAATTCCCGAAGCCTAAATAAAGCCCAAAATATTCTGAGGGACCCGTCTCATCCAGCACACTCTCTTTTTAAACTGTTACCATCTGGCAGACGATACAGGGCCCTCAGAACTAGGACAAAGAGGCTTAGAGACAGCTTCTACTCTAGAGCTGTGGCTATGCTAAACTCCTCTGCTTCATATTGATGTATTTGGGGCTGTGTAGGGATGGGTGGAAGAAGGGGAAAGTGAGGATGATGTATGAGTCTGAAATTGTGTGCATCGAGGAATGCTGCTGTAAATTTTGTTGTGCGTGCACAATGACAATAAAATGCTTATGCTTATGCTTATAAATTCTGCAGATTGAAAAATATGTCTTTGATATGTGGCTTAACTATACTTTGTAAACGTTATAGAATTTTTTTAAATTTAGTGCATATCTTCTCATAAGTATTTCATAATCCTAATTAATCATGAATGTTAGACCTAAATTGTGAGAAAGAGATTTTGAAACCCCCAAAAAGAACAAAAATTCTTGAAAATGTAACAGATAACTCCAATCTAGAACAGCTTAGTATTATAGTAAGCTGACCATCCGTCCCGCTTTTGGCAGGACATTCATGCCTTGAAAGAACTTGTCCCGCGTCCCGTGGGTTTTCCCCAATGTCCCGGGTTTTGGAAGGCTGCCGCACTGCCTTCTGGGGCGCAAGGCAGTGCGGCAGCCTCCTGCGCGGCCGCAGGAACACACTGCCTTTTGGGGTGCTGCCGTTTCCCGCCCTGTCACAGGGTGGGAAACGGCAGTGCCCCAGAAGGCTGTGCGCTCCTGCGGCCACATGCGCACGCAGCCTCAGAGGCATGGCTTTCTGGGGCACTGCCTTTTTCCGCCCTGTCACAGGGTGGGAAACGGCAGCGCCCCAGAAGGCAGTGCGCTCCGTGTGTGTGTGCGAGTGTGTGTGGCTGCGCGAGTGTGTGTGGCTCCGTGTGTGTGTGTGAGTGTGCGCTCCGTGTGTGTGCGCGAGTGTGTGTGTGTGCGCGCGCATAGGGGGCTGCCCGCCCATCCCGGTTCTTGAAGGTGACCATCTGGTACCTTATATTATAGCAATAAGGACTGTGTATGCCTACTTGGCGGGCAAATGTCTTATTTATAAACATGTTTATGTACCACTTTTTTGAAAATGGCAGAAGTTAATCCTTGCCAGAGAACCAAGTAAAAATTTCATCAGCACCTCTTTGTTATTGCTGTTGAAAGTATCTGTTTCCGTTACTCTGGCAGCTCTGGTTTGGCATCGTAAGATTCAGTAAAATGTCGTTTTCCCTTCAGTAGATTTTAACATTTAACGGAGACTCCTGTTGACGTAATGACAGTATGGAAGGTGAACTTTGATCTGAAAAACATCTTTATTTCACCGCTTGGCCCCTTTGTGTGGAGATCTTTTTGCTATTGGGGGATTCAATTTGTCTGTGTGTGTTCACACACACACATGCATGTGTGCAGATTTCCAGAATATTTTTGCATCTTTTTCTAATGTAGATGGAAAATAATGAGGTTTGGCCAAGTATGGAGGAGTATAACTCCAGGGGATAAACTCTGAGAGAGATTTAAGAAATAACATTACCGTCTTTAGGGAATACTGTTTTAGTTCTTTCCTTTGAAGTCCTCATGGGGTTCAGGATTCAAGGCAACAGTGGCCTCAGAAATAAGAAGTTTCTTTTTAAGGGAAAAATAAGTATCTTTTAAAATACTGAATGCAGTTAGGTCTTGTAATTTTGTTCTCATGCATTACCATTTAAAATAAATTCTAAAGAAATAAACTGCTCATCCCACCGGAAAGTAATATTTGGAAGCACAAAAGTTCAGGGGTGTTTGCACAGGCAAGCATGGTTTCTTGTTTAATCTCTAAGGTATTGGAAACAGGATGCACATTATTTTGTTCTGTAGCCCATTTTCTTCATCCTGAGAAGGATGGGAAAGTTCCTGCAGGCCTTTTCCCTCCCCTGCGGCATGTGGCTTGGTAACTGCTTTGAATTATCTAGACTTCATGTGCCTTTGATGCATGTGTTCTCTGCTCAAGATGCTCAGAGATCTTAACAAATGGTTCTGTGTGAAGCCACAGTAGAATGGTTCCACCTTTGTAGCTTGTTGGTTACTTGTTTGACTGAGGTGTTTCCACAAGGACATCTTGTTCAAACTTCTTCTGTAAATATTGTCAATAGTGAGCATTTTCTTTTGCTAAATTAGGTGTGAGGGGCACGTTTAGAGAGAAAGCTTGTATGTCTCTGAAATAACTAGTCTAATAACAAAGGTGTAGGTTAGAATCCAGACAGTTGTGCATACCATTCTGCTTTTATAGGGGTGTTTTTAAACTCTCGTCAGCAGCCTTCTAACTCTGCCTGTTTACCCTCCATTTTAGAGGCCCTGTTGAAGTAACACCCCTTGAGATGTGAGGGACTATTGTCAGAAGGAAATATTATCCTGCTCTCATGTGTATGTGAAAGGGCCCTGCTCACAGAAGAAATTGTACCCTGGCAGTAGCTGTTCCTTTAAAATATTTTTTATATTAGAGTTCATATGAGGAATTCTCGCCACCACTGCCCTCTTTGTACTGGAGTTTGTTGAGCTCCCAGTGAGTCTTTAGGGTTTGGGGGTGCTGGGGAATGGTTTGAGATATAATGCAGGGCCTGCAGGAGCTCACATATGAAGAAAGGAAAGACACATTTTGTTCCATGTGTCTTGATTTGCTTCTCTTAATTTGTGGAATGAGACTTTGAATTAAAGAATATCAGCTTCATACAAATACTACCACATTATCACACTGGAAGAGCTTGTTCCGCCAGATGCACACCCAATTTTAGTTTATTAATATTTAAAGTTATGCCAGAAATATCACAATAAAGACTGATGTAGTCTGCCTGATCAGTCATTCATTGCATTACTTTCAATATATTGTAACCACTATTGCAGTCTGAAATTGGCTGTGAATAGCATTTTGAAAACTCCAAATTAGTTTCTGTTGTTACTTACTATGCATAGTCCATTTCAGCACAGGGACAGAATAAACTGAACTGTTTGCATAAGTTATAACTGTGTATAGCAGGTATCCTGCTATTAGTCAGTGGTTTAGGTCCAAAGGTTCCCTTAAGTATTCAGAATCTCACTTCTGTTCACACAAGCGTTCTGTGCCTTTGAGGAACAACTGTTTTCTTTCTTCACACAGTTCTTTAGATCCAGCTTAGTTTAATATTCTTTATATGATACTCTGCATTTGTGTGTTTCCTTCTTCATGAACCATAAGCATATATTAAAGAAATGGGGGAAGGTTTTCTTTTCAGATTCTTAAGAATTTTACTATGATGTATGACAAAATATTGACTTAGGAACTTTGGTCCAGCACTTCTCTTTGGAGAACAAGCTTCATTTTTCAAGGTTCAAATATTCTCTGATAGAGCTTTGATTAAAAAATCAAACTCTAAAGGATTACTGGAGCAGCTTAGCAGTTGTTTAAGGCTTCACTATTTTCAATGAATGGCCTGTAAGGAGTGAGGCTACAGCATTGTTAAAAGCTAAGTGAGAGTGGACTTGATCCTTGGATGGGAAGCCACATAGAGCAGTAGGATATAGGTATGTCTTCTGATGCAGTTATTTCCATACTTTAAAAACCATACAGACCTCCCCAAGGTACTGGGTAAATGTAGAAGGTCAGTGAGTTTCACAGTTCAATAAAGATACTGTTGTTTACCAAATAAGGCTATGTAATGTTGAGAATAAAAACTGGTTAGATGCATGTCTTAATGTTTAGTTGATGTTATTCATTAGTGTTCTTAGTATGTAATTGTATCTTTATTGTATGAATAGCAGTGTAGCTGGAATTATATTTTATGATTTGCTAACCTTTATTGGAAAAAGCTTTTGATTTAGGACATATGGCTGAGTCAACTTGAGTGTAAATGTTTGATATTGCCCAGTTTTGTATATGAAAGGCAAACTGGTTGCTGTACCTTCACTTGCTAAATTATAAGCTATTTCACTACTATGAAAAATGAGAGATGGACCAGAACCAGTGTGGTGCAGGGATCAAGCCTCCCGGAAGTGCCCACTTCATTGTGGTGTACCCCAGGGGGTGCTATTATCCCCGCTATTATTTAACATCTATATGCGACCACTTGCTCAGCTGGTACGGAGCTTTGGGGTGATCTGTCATCAGTATGCTGATGACACTCAGCTCATTCTGTTGATGGAGGGGGGAGCTGTCACGGCCCCTGCAGCTCTACAGCATTGTTTGGAGGCGGTTGCTGGTTGGTTGCGACAGAGCAGGCTGAAACTGAATCCATCGAAGACGGAGATCCTTTGGCTTGGCTGCAGGGGAGGGGTGGAGGATTTCCAGCCGCCGGAATGGGAGGGGGCCATTTTGGCGCCGGCCCCCTCTGTCCGCAGTCTGGGGGTCCACCTGGATTCGTCTCTGTTAATGGAGACCCAGGTGGCCCTTGTAACTCGGACTGCCTTTTTCCACCTTGGTCAGGCCCAGCAGCTGGCTCCCTTCCTCTCTCAGGCGGACCTAGCCACAGTGATCCACACAACGGTCACCTCCAGGTTAGACTATTGTAACTCGCTCTACGCGGGCCTTCCCTTGCGGTTGATTCGGAAACTGAAACTGGTCCAGCATGCGGCGGCACGCCTGCTCCCAGGGGGCGCCTTTCGTGATCATATCCAACCTGTGTTGCGCCAGCTGCATTGGCTCCCAGTTGAATTCCGAATCATCTTCAAGGTGTGGGTTCTGACCTTTAAGGCCTTACGCTGCCTGGGACCCTCGTACCTGAGAGACCGCATTACCCCATATGCTCCTACTCGGCCTCTGCGTTTGGCAGAGGCCAATTTGCTGGTGGTTCCTGGCCCCTCAATGATGCGGCTGGCCTCCACACGAGCCAGGACCTTTACGGCCCCCTCCCTCCCCACCCTTGCATGCCACCCCCTCCCTCCCTCCCTCCCCTTCCCTTGCATGCTTCCCCTCCCTCCCCCCTTTTCTTGCATGCCTCCTCTCCCTCCGCTAGGGTGGGTGGGCCATGTCCAGATGCGGGCCCCCTCCCTCCCCTCCCTTGCATGCCACCCCTCCCTCCCCTTCCCTTGCATGCTTCCCCTCCCTCCCCCCTTCCCTTGCATGCCTCCCCTCCCTCTCCCTCCGCTAGGGTGGGTGAGCCATGTCCAGATGCCGGGCCTCCTCCCTTCCCTCCCTTGCATGCCACCCCTCCCTCCCTCCCCTTCCCTTGCATTTAGGTAACTCTGCTACAGAGATATAAGTTCTATGATGGAAGAAAGGTGGGATGTAAATTTAATACATGTGTCTTTCACAAAACCTAAACACTGGAAAGTTTGCTTTTTGCCCCAATAACTTTTGAAGTTTGTCTTCTCCAAAAATTTTCAGCTCAATACACTATTTTTTTTTAAAAAAATCACATGAGTCTTGTAAACTAAGATTGTTTGGTTCATCAAAATAAGTTCAACCGCCCCCCTGCCCCCCCGGCCTCAAACTTTTCACAAGAGAATTGTTATTTGCCATCAAAATATGAGAAAGAAGCTTAGGGTCAGTCTGCATATTATCTTCAGTACACAGAAAAACCAGAACTCTACCTTCCATGTGGCTGATTTTCTACATCAGAATACTCTCCCTCCAGTTGTCCGGGCCCTGCGGGACCTTGGTGAATTCCGCAGGGCCTGTAAGACTGAGTTGTTCTGCCGGGCCTTTGGAGTGTCCAGTCGCTGAGGTGCGCCCCCTCCCCCCACCTCCCCTCCTTTGCTTCTCTCCTTGGGCTTTTGTTCACTATTTTATACTTTATTTGTATATTCATTGCTATTTTAAGGAAGAGTTTGGCCGCTCCCTCTCTTTTTGGGGGGCAGTTTAAAGGAATTGGGCTACGGGACGCCATCACCATCATTACTATTGTTATTGTTTCTGTCCGCTGCTTAAATGGTTTTAATTGTTTTAATGGATTTTAGTGTATTTGGTCACTATCGTGACCCTTGTTATGTCTTGCATACATAGTGTTGTACACCGCCCAGAGCCCCTTGGGGATTGGGCGGTTTATAAATTTAAATAATAAACAAACAAACAAATAAACAAACAAACCTTCTAGTCAAGAACTTTGTATTTCTGCTGTGGCAGTTAAACTGCCTTGGTTTTTCATATAAGCTGCTAAAAACCATGAATGAAATATTTGGGAGGTCTGAAAATGTCACTGTACTATCTCCATCATTGAGTTTTGCAATAATATTAGCAGAGAGTAACAAAATTTGCTGGTGCAGTCTACAAATAGGGACCCACAACGAAATGTTCCAGATGATTTATAGGTTGGACTAGGGTTAAAGAGATCTATCCCAGCTTTGCAGCCATCCTTGGTCAAACAGAAATTACTCATTCTTGTTGTGGTGGGTTTTCCGGGCTGTGTGGCTGTGGTCTGGTGGATCTTGTTCCTAACTTTTTGCCTGCCTCTGTGGCTGGCATCTTCAGAGGTTTATCACAGAGTGAAGTCTGTTACACACTGTGTTTGGGTGGAGTCCACCAAAAGCAAACCCCAATGACATGCTAAATTCATGAATAATGGACTCCACCCAAACACAGGATTTTCATTTCTTTATGAGAATGGAGAATATGTCTAAAATTGTATTTGATATTAAAGAATAAGGGATGTATAGAACCAAAGATTCAAAAGGGTTTTCTCTAGGCCAGCTGACCAAGCAGGCAAGAAAAGATTATATCACTAAGGAATTTATAACATCACAGAACAGGTTTTGGAGACGTGAGAAAGAGAGGTCTGAAAATATCACTGTACTACCATGTTTCCCCGACTATAAGACAGTGTCTTATATTAATTTTTGCTCCCAAAGATGCGCTATGTCTTATTTTCAGGGATGTCTTATTTTTATGTGTTCTGTTCGTCGGGCATGCTTCCAAACAAAAACTTTGCTATGTCTTACTTTCGGGGGATGCCTTATATTTCGCACTTCAGCAAAACCTCTACTATGTCTTATTTTTAGGGGATGTCTTATATTCGGGGAAACAGGGTATCTCCATCATTGAGTTTTGCAATAATATTATCAATAATTGAGTTTTGCAATAATATTAGCAATAATATTATCTAATAGACTTTTAGATCTCCCAAATAGGTAAGATGGCCTGCATGAATAAACATAGGAATGAAGAGCTCAAAGGTTAGAATAGAAAGGAATCTGATTAGATAATTGAAAATGTGTTTTTCTATATTTTAATGAACACTGAAATGATAATGAGGTATCTATATAACATTATTCAACCAGCATCACACAATATATTTGTTTAAATCATTTTTAACCTTTTAAAGTGAATAAGTTGTATGTGAAATCTTTACACCTTAAAGATGTATTTCTCTATGGGAAAACTCATCCTTAGGAATGTATGTGAAATCTTTTTACCCTGGAAAGGTCTCTCTCTTTGAGAACAAATATTCAGAATGTTGGGAAGTAGTTATCTGGATTGAAAACTAGAAAGACAGAATTTAGTTTAGTGCGGCCCCTTGCATATGGGCAGAGACAAGGGAAATTTCAGCTTCTGTGTAAAAAAGGATCAGACAAGCCAATTTGATTTTAATGCCAAAAAAAGAAAGCATATGTGGGAGAAATATGATTATATGGGTTATGTATGCAGGTATGATTATGAACTGTGACGTATGTATTCTTTGTTTCTATAAAAGATGAGGTCTGTTGTCTGATTAAGGGTGACTCTTATAGAGAGGCACCCTGTGTGTGAAATATCTAATTCTGCACAGTAAAAACTTTTCTTTCTGCCTAAAGCCTGATTCTTTGGTATTTTTCCTTGCCAGTCTTTACAGCCGTAACTGCGCAAAACCAGATACGGGGCCTGGCCTGACATCTTTATCACTCACTTTTGGTATAATAATAACTTATTTACTGTATTAAGACACCTTTGTTTTTCCATTTTAAGAATGCTGTAAGAACTATTGTGATTATGATGTAATTATATGTTATCAATCATTTGTTATCAATAAATAATTTTTTAAAAGCTGCCATACTCAGTCAAAGGTCTGCCCAACAGCTGATTTCAGTCCCAACAGAAGTTGGTTTCAGATTGACTCAGCCTCCTACCCTTCCAAGATCAGTAAAATAAGTACCCAGCAGGCAATGGCAAACCACTCTGTAAACATAGTCTGCTTAGTAAGCATTGTGATGTGACATTACCCCATGGGTCAGTAATGTCTTGCACAGGGACTACCTTTATCTTTTACTAGGGTATGCTTTCATTCCGATGGTTACTCTGCAGCCATGAAAACTAGATTTTATAAGATTTTGATACATATTGTCATTTTGGATACTTTGTTTTACCACTAAGCTAGTGAGAGTGATGGAAAGTGGAATAGTATAAATTGAATACTCTTCTATAATTCTGTGTATTTTGATTGAGATGTAATCTTTTTCATATTCTCTAAAAACATCCTATTTTGCTGATTGCTGAAGTCCTTTTGATAAGTGCTTGTTTATTCTTTGTAGCAAAGAACTGTTTTTTAGAAATCTAGAGAGTTGTCACCTCAAATGCATAATTAGTTGTAAAAGTGACATTCTCCTTGGAAGAAATGGTAAGATGAATCCTCACTGTGAAATGGCAGTGATGAGCAAGACCAGTTGTGTTCTTCTTGCCTCACTAATTAGCTTTTCTGGATAGTCAGTGGTGGTTGCCTATGAAAACTTTTATCAAGCAAAGTGAACAAAACAATCATTTAATGTGGTTTGCAGGTATACAACTTGATGATAGAAATGGTGCCGACCAGAATTCCCCCACCTCACCTATAAAATTAATATCATTCATCTAAGTAAGCTAATTTATAGACTAGGCAAGTCTCCAAATAATGCTGCTGTCCTGATGTCGTTTATCTTGGCATCCTTCTGGGTAGATTTTCAAACCTAGTTGTTATAGTCAGGCATCAAGTGTTAATTTGGTAGGTAATTATCCTCTCAAGGTGACAGATATAGGAAACAGATGTAAACTTAGATACACTGTCAGTTTCTTCTATAATCCACTACATTAGTTTGATTATACAAGTGACAAACATGTCTCTTAAACTGTAAATCAGCAAGTCCTCTGCACACTCATGTCGATTTATTTCTTATGGTGTTTTTATGTTGCAGCCATTCATTCTCACAAGATGGTGAAAAAATTTAGAAGTTAGGTTTTTACAAATAAAACTGCTGAACATGTTAAGGATTCTAAGCAGATGGCTAATTGGTATGCAGCCACATGGTGTCACTAAAGTGTAACTTGATTTTCTTTTCTATTTTGGGGAGTAAGCCCTTGGTATAGATAACAGGAGCATATTAAATCTTTATAAATTTTGTGAAAGCATGGTCTTCATAGCATTGGAAGACATGGTGTTTTGGCCTTTTTGGTGTTTTGGCCTTTTTGCTCTTGAGACAAGAAAAGGAGGAATTATTAGAAAGGATTGACAGAACAAACTGAATAAGCAAAAGAGTCCTCTCTGGTACCCTTGCAGTATTGTGTTTTTCATTAAACTCTGGAAATCATTGTTGTTGGTGTTTACAAAGTGTCTAGATTGAGAGACAAGACTGTTTATGCGAACTGACCCTATCTAAAGGTTGGAAAGTAATGCTCTCTGTGTAAAAATCTGGGTTGCATAAAGTGTCATATTATGGCCATTTAAAGCTTTGGCTAGGAAGGCTTTTTCCCCATCATAAGATCTTTTGTGTCTAGCCTTTTGTATGTTTGAGCCCTGATTTGCAGCTATAATCTGCAGTAACGATTTTGCTTCGTGCATGCTGAAAGAAAAGAAGAGTTTTGTAGGCCGTGATCATAATCAATACAACAGACACCAGAAACAGTTCAACCCCCTTCTCCTTCCCTGGGATCCTTTTTTCCTTACCATTCTGATAAGAGAGCAAAGATGCTTAGAATTAGGATTGACACATAGTTAGCTTGGCAGAGAAGCAAAGTCTATTTGTGTATTGATCGGCAGACATTCTGGGCAATGTGCCAGACTGTTTATATGCTGAAAATTAATCTTACACTATGAAAATGGAAGGCTTGGTCTACAACAATTCATGGTAATGTTTTAAAAATATTTGACTGATATTGAACTGTATATCCTACTGAACTTGGGAAAGGTGAAAGAATCCATTGATCCAGATTGGTGGTTCTTCTATATAGAGGATCTAATTACTATGGTTTCTTGCTATGACAGTTTAGTTTCTCTAAACTGTAACTGTTACCCATGTGTGAGTATTTCTGTAATTCATTTATTCATTAATCAATTTTTAAAAATCTGTTTTAAACCAAATTTTAGTTCATGAAAAGGTTTTCAAGTAAGATGTCTCATGCCAGCTGTTTCTCTGGGTTCCTGGAACCAGGCAGAATATCTGTTTGTATATCCTTCTGCCCCTTAACACACTGATCACACTGTGTCACTGTTAAGTAGTAATAGCAGTTGCAGAATAAATTATTTATATTGAGTAAGTTATTAGTTATCCACACATGTCACCATCAGTTCCATCCTTTACTGATTAAAATGTTAGAATGAGTGTTACTTGACAAATTTAACAATGGGAGACAAATACTATTTGAAAATATACATAGCACTTTGAAAAAAGCCTCACTGCTTAAAAGCAATGAAAAGGTTTTGAACTACTGCAGCAACAAAAGAGTCTTCACGGCACTTGCAGATTTGCAGCAATAGGGGCTCCTCAGTTAAAAGCTACACTCCATGTGACTATTGTGGATATTCCAGGCCCTGTGTCCATGAACTGTAGTTTTTGCTGCTAATGTTTTGCTCACATCTGTGGCTAGCATCTTCAGAAATATCTCACAACGAGACATACCTCTGAAGATGCCAGCCATAGATGTGGGCAAAACGCTAGGAGCAAAAACTACCAGATCCTGGCTGCACAGCTGGAAAACTAGCTGGAAAATCTGCAACAGCTAGTTGATTCCAGCTGTGAAAGCCTTCAGCAATACACTATGCACCATGATTTGGACTCGACACCTTCACTAACTGGAGGACTTTTTCCATTAATAGAAGGGATCCTTTGTATCCAACCCAGGTGTGGTTGTATGGCAGTCCTGAATGCCTGTGACAGTGTGTTCCTCCCTGTCTACCTCCATGGTTCCAGCCAAAAGCCTAAGGCCAGCAAAGGCCTCAGATGCAAAGGGGAGGGATAAAGTGCACTCGTTTTTCCTTCTCTCTTAAGTCTCTCCTCTGCCATCTGGAGAAGACCTGAAGCCTCCTCCTTGGTCTGCTGTTGGCTACTTGTATAGGCCAGGCTTAATCATGAGCATGCCCAATAGCCTTCCTTTACCTTCCACACCCATTTCCCCATTGGCCTGATGGCGTGGTTGATCTTATTCAACTGCAGGTGCTGCTAGCAACTTTTTAAAAGGGGTGCAGAATACTGGTCTGGCAGTACCAGTCTTTTTCCCTTTGAGGTGGCTATAGGAACTGTTAGCAGCCCCAAGGTTGGGGCCAGGGTCATGGCCACCGGCTGTGGTTCCAGTAAGTCCAGGAGAAGGTCCAACTTCAAACAGCTTAACTAATTGTATGATTGCATTGTGCAGTGTAGTTGGAGGGAAGTGCTGTACAATACTTGCATCGTGGCATAGCCCAGTGGTCCCTAACCTTTTAAAGCTTCTGGGTTATTTTGCAAATCTGACATAGGGTGGTGGGTGCAGCCAAAAAATGGCTATCAGAGGAAGTAGAGCCAACTACAAAATGTCAGGAGGTGGGATCTGTATAATAGCAACACTTCAACATTTCAGACAAAAGCTCTGCTTAACAGGATGCCTTTTAAAGTGAACATATTTAAAAATATTGTTTTGTTGCATACACATCTTCCTTTCAGTCATGCAGTGAAAGTCCTTGTGTTATGGTGGTAGCTGCTGCTGAAAGGAATGTTTTTTAAATCTGCACAACCAATCAGATCTCCAGGGGCCAATCGGAAGACTATCTGGCCGAAAGCCCTACCTATTCCTGCCCACTTTCTAAATCATTTGGCAAGTGCCAGGAAAGGTATTGGCAGGTGACATTGCACCCTTGGGCACCACTTTGAAGATGGCTGGCATAGCATTTCATGTATTCCTTAGCAAACTGATTGTCTGATGATTGTCTGAAGGGTAGAAATTCTGTGATTCTGTGGCTCTTTCCTGAAACACATGTGCTGTACCAATTTGCAAGTATGATGGAGAATTTGGCTCATATGCAGCTGGTAATTACATTTTATTTCTCTTTGGAATATTCTTTGGACCATACCAAATAACTCAGTAGAGGAGTGGAGACGTGCTGTAGAAGAGAGCATGTTTCTTAACTATGCCTCCCCCCCCCCCATTCCTCATGTGAAATCTCGGCCTTTTTCACACGAGTTGTTTATAATGAATCTTGCTGCCAAAAGCCATGTTTTTTCTTTGAATTCCTCACTTTCCCCCTATTTTTGGTTCTAGAAACATTTCCCTTCATTTTTCCTGTTGTTTTCTCAAGTATTTTTACTGCAGTGGTTTTTTCTATCCATTTCTGAGCCAGCTTCCCTCAAACATGCTATCTTGTTGAGATGGTATCTCTTTCCCTGCCTTACACCCAGCCCTTATCCAAGCCCCCATGTAGTTGCTCAACCTCCCCTTCAGCCATTTTGTCTTCCTTCTTGTTCTCCATTTTCAAAAGAAATTTTAATTTTTTCTCTTTGTCATTGTGAACTAGCTATGAATTTTGAATTTCATATCAAACTAGCTTGTCATGTTAAGGCAGAGATACACTATTCTAGCAGTTAAGATTGAGTGAAATTGACAAAGCACCGCTGCAGTAATGATGTGTGTTACTGCAGCTCTCATCCGGCCAAAATGTGCTTGGATAAATTTTTCTGTTTTTTCAAGTAATGGCTCTTGCTCCAGTAGGTTTTTTTCACGTCCATTTTGTGTGAGTAGTTCTCATTGGTAGAAAATGAAGTTGAGACAGTTTTTGAATTGCCGCTTCAGTGTGACTGTACAATAACTGTAGAGCATCTGCGCAAAAGAAAATAAAGGGGGAGGGTTGTTCTCTTGATGGATGACATCCCACTGCCATCAGGAACAATTTGTAGCAAGAGGAATAAATGCAACTGAAGAGACAAGGGGAGAAAGTGGGGGTGGGGAATGGAGGTTTGCAAAATGATTTCACAGAAAATGTTTCCATGACATTCCATGGTATTGTTCCATGTGCTTCGTGTATGCCACAAAGCCTTCCAAATGTTATCAACTGTTTTGCAGTTTCACCCTTGTCAAGAAATATTATGTTGGCCAAAATTATCCGTAACTGTAGAGTTTGAAGACTAATTACCAAGCTGCTTGAAGAATTAATTCACACATTGCAAATATTCATAATTCTGCAATATGTCACAGGTTTGCAAGTCTGTTATGCTTTCTGTGAGGTTATAAAAGTGATTATGCTAAAAGGCTGTTGTAACATGAGGGTTCCCCCCGCCCTTTCTAAAACACTTCCTGTGTTTTCTCAGTAATGCTTTTGCAGTCAGAATTAGCTGTGCAAATCTGTCTACATTTTTTTATTTTGGATTTATCCTTAACTTTTTGGTTTATTTCAGTTTGTTGATAGGTGGCTGCCATCTGTTGGATTAATATAATGTTCCTGCATAAAGTATCCATGTATTCCAGTATTTCTAAGCAGATGATGAATGTATTTTGTTGATATATTTCTGAGATAAACTGTACTCCATTTGAAATCACACTTGAAGTGCAGAACAGATAATGAAACATTTCTGGGTTATTATGCATATTCATGCCATAGGTCCAAAATAAAAGGAGTATTGTTGCTTAGTTTTCAGTTCAAAAGCCAATATTTTTTTGAGCCAGCTGTCAACTGCCATTGGGCTGGCTTTTATCATTGGTATTATTGAATTGGTTAGTCACATAATGCCAGGAATAAATCTGGCTTTTTATGCCTAAACTTGAGTCTCTTGGGGTATTTTTGTTCAAATCTGCTCATAAATATACCTTTTGATTTAACTAGTACATTCCAAATCCTTTTTGGAGTACACAATGTTGGATAAGCAGTCACATGGAATATTTATTTATAAAACGTATATTCCCCTTTCTGCCTTTACAGAGGCTACCAAGATAGCTAACAATTTAAAACAGACACGATAAAATACATTTTAAAATCATTAAAATTAATCCCTCTCCCAGACATCTCATTAAAACAACTTTAAAAAGTGTTAAAAACCAGAGCTAATATATATGTATAAAACAGTTAAAATACATGCAAAACATAAAACATTGACTAGCAAGGAGGGATCATTGAGGGAATTTCAAACAAAGTGTAAAAAATCTTCACCTGCTGGCAGGAGACGGCAATCTCCTTGGGAAGAGACCAATCTCCTTGGGAAGAGAGTTCCAGAGCTTTGGTGCAATGACCGAGAAGGTCTTCTGCCAAATAGCCACATGCCCAATTTCTGAAGGTGGCACACCCAAATCGGGGCCATTAAAACTAACTGTAGGGGTCAGGAAAATTAATAACGGATTAGGTCAGAGTCCCCCCTCACCCACACATCTAGGCTGGCCAGGGCTTCTGGGCTCAATTAGTAGCATTAAACCTAAGACCTAGTTTTGGGGAAGCAGTGTAGGTAACCCTGTTAAGCGCTGTTAAACCCCGCTGATTTTCATGCAAAGAACTAAAGCACGATCCTTTACCTGGGAGGGCTTGCTTCTGAGTAAACCCTCCTAGGGTCATGATTTACCCGTTGGAAGAGTTGCAAAGCCATTGACTACCACCAAGCTTACTCCCGAGTAACGCATGCCCTGGAGCCAACTGTTTTTTTAAAACTAAAACCTCAGTATTCAGGTTAAATTGTCGTGTTGGCACTTTGCGATAAATAAGTGGGTTTTGGGTTGCAATCACTGGATTAGGTGCTCCTTCAGGTATGTTGGTCCCGAACTACATAGGGCCATGGTGGCGAACCTATGGCACTCCAGATGTTCATGGACTACAATTCCCATCAGCCCCTGCCAGCATGGCCAATTGTAGTTCATAAACACCTTGAATTTTGCTCAGAAACAAATTGGAAGCTAATCAACATTCTGACTGTGATGTTTTGTACCAACTAAAGTTTCTGAACACTTTTCAAGGGCTGTCCAGGGCAATATATTACTGTAATCTAATCTAGATGTAACTAGAGCATACTTCACAGTGATTACATCTGTTTTGTCAATGAAAGGCTGCAGCTGGCTAACCAGTCAAAGCTGATAAAAGTCCATGTTGGTTGCAGCTGCTACCTGCTTATCCAGTAATAGGCCTTGGTCCAAGAGCACCCTCAGATTACAGACCTGTTCCTTCAAGAGGAGTGCAACCCCTTCCAAAGTAAGTCATACCTTAAATCCTTGGTTAGACCTTCCAATCACCAGTGTGCTGCCATCTTGTTGGCATTAAGCTTGAATTTATTAGCTGATATCCACTCTAAAAGCACGTTCAGGCACTGAGTTTCTGCAGTGGAAGGTGGGCAATGGTGATTGAACAGCCAATCAGAACACAGAGAAAGCAGGATGTTTGCACCTGTATTTGCATCGTAAAAAAAAGTAGTGGGTTCATGTGAAGGAGAAGAAAGAAAGCAGATTGTTCCCCCTCCCCACCCCCTGACCTCAACTCAATTCCTTCATGGAAGATAGGCACCCATGTGAAGGACAAAAATGGAATAAAATGGACCCAGATTCAAAAATAATAGATGCAATCCGTTATTGTTATGATGTGCAGAATCTACTCATGCTATGTTATTCTAGCTATTCTTAAAAAGCGCTGTTTCCTAGCTGTTATCCTTCTTTTTGACTTAGTTTCTCAGATGTCTTCAGAAAACTAAGATTATGGTGTGAATTTCTTCCCAAAATCTTGCCTAATGAAGCATGATGCAAAAATATAAATTCAGTTTCTTTGCTACCTCCTTGTTCTTCTTTCACACCTCTGTTGTTTCCCAACCAATCTTGTCAGTTTTGACCCCAAACCTTTGAAGTGTGTACTAGGCTCCTGCAGTTATTGATCTGAGCATACTCTTTTATTTTTTTCGAGTGGGTCACTACACAGAATTTGGACCTGTGGTTCACCACATTGAAAAGGTTGGGAATCACTGCTGTTTCCTGGCTGGTTTTCTGTTCCTAATGAAACATATGTTTGTTGATTTTGCATTTAGGTGTAGCTTTTCACATATAAGTTGAATGTATTAGCAATGTTACCAATACTCCCAATTGATTTGGCAACAATTGCATCTTTAACTTTCTCTGGGTACTGTTTGTTTTTTTATGTGATGGGCAACATTATGGGTTTGTGATAGAAAAGGAAGAATTATAACAAATGAAACTGACATCTCTCTTGGTTTAAACTAGGGACTCCAAAAGTGAGTGGTATTGCCTGCCTGGGAGCAGTAGAAACATCAAGAGGGCAAAAAGGAATTTTGGGGTAGTTGGGGAGTGGCAGAGAATTTTATAGCAGTAGGGGGGAGGCACAGGGATTCCTGGGCCAGCTGGCAGGAAAAGGATCTTGTCCTTCCATACTGATGACTGATGAGTTCCAAAGGAAATCCATCAGCATTCTCCTTGCTGTGTAGCCTGGGGTGGGTGGGTGGGGGAAAGCCAAAGTGAAGAGCACCATCGCTGCTGCTTTGCAAGGCAAGATTTTTTTCCAACAGCAGTCTCCTAGCTTTGTAGCCCGAGGCAGTGGGGAAACCAAACCAAAGAGCCCTGTTGCTTTGCAAGGCAAGATTTTTTAGAAGGAAAAGTGGCAGCACTCTCCTTGCTGTGTAGTTGGGTGGGGGCTGTCAAGGCAAAGAGCCACCAAAGCCATCTTTATTATACAGTTTCTGAGCTTTGTTTACGTGGTTCTCTCAAAAAGACCTTGCTGACATCTACCCTGCACTGTAGGACAAAGTCAAGATGTACTTAATTGCCTTCCTAACATCACATTTAGAAGAGCATGGCTTCTGTGTAGTCATCCAGCTTCTTTCCAAGCAAAAAAAAAAAAACAGACTGAAAATTACTGAATGTGGGGATCTAAGACTCTTAGTGCCTTGCAGCCTGATGTTGAGAAGATGATATCCCTGCACCAAGCATATCCACCCCATTAAAACTGTGAAGGCCTAATGGGTGAGATACAAACATACCCTTTCACATTGCTAAATCATCTCATTAAATTGGTGTGCTTTTACTAGGTCATGTTTTATTTGTGAAATACATACGGGTGTTTGCAGTGTTAGAAATTGTTTTGAATTTGCAGAACACCGAATACCAAGGAAGAGATGTCTGGGCACTAGGAATATAACCTGAGAGCCAAGGGGGTGGCAGCCCAAAAAAGCTTAGGAACTCCTGATTTAAACAGTCACCTGTTTATATGTTTGTTTTCTTGTCCTTATAATCAAGAACATATTCACAATTTTTTAAGATTAAGGTCTGCACAGAGGTGTAATAAATATGTACCACTTTCTAGCTCTTTTAGGACTTACTGAAAGTTTTCAGATAAATGTGACAAGGCTCTGATTAAAAATCCTCAGTAGAATAGATTCTAGCTGAAAGAAGGTCTGGAAGGAATTATTACAGATGATTTCAATTTCTAGTAAATTACAAGGCATACATAACCACCCAAAAAGGGAGCCAACTCCTGAGCCATACTTCATCCTGCCTTCACAGATAAGTGTGTAAATGAAAGGGGAACGGATTGTTTCAACATAGCAAATCTATACCATTTTTGTGAAGCAAAAATGAATGAAATTGAAATAATTCACTCGTGGCTGAAATGAAAAACTATTAAAGTATTTTATCCCTTTCTAGAGATCGACAACCTGTAGATAAGTAATAAAAGAATGTTCTTTCTGTCCTTGGCCTCTGTTGATGGATTGAATACTAAATTGAGGTTAAAAATTGGATTGTGCAAAATCTCATTCAATTTACACCCAAATATGTAGGATTAATCATTTTCACAGAGAAGCTGTTTATCCTTTGCAGTATTTTAAAAGCTACTTTGTACGTTTATTTTGTCTGGAATTATAGGCCCCTTAGTGGGGACCCATTTAGTGAAGGCTCTGTGTCTGTGTGGTTTGTTCACATTTTTTGGCACATTTTCTGTAAGAAATGTGCAGAATCCACATGTAGATTATCATATATGATGGTGAAAATCCCAAAAGGGTGCACTCCTTGCAGTGGTTTATCCTCATTCAGCCTTAGCAGGAATGTATTTCAAGCAGTAATTGACACTGTTGCATGTATGCAGTTAGCTTTTCTTTCTGAGAATATGTATATGCAATATAATTTTTTCCAGTAGGGTGTTTGACCTATCAGCATTCATACCCAGCAATATCATAAAAATTGGCCAAGACATATAAGAAGAAATTTAAAAATGGCAAGCTATTAGCTGCCTGTTTCTCTTTATGCTTGTACAATGATTTGTGGAGAGAAATGGTCCCATTCTGATAAAGGAAGACACGAAAGACACACCCTGGAGGAGGGGAGAAAAAGGACAGGATTGTCTCTTTGAGTTGAGATAATTTTTTAACTGAGTACTTACATGGTACTTCCCTTGTATAAAAAATGACCAAAATAATATGAAAATGGCTTGAAATCAGAGGCATTAGATGAAATCTTGGAGCTAGCTCTGATGAACATTTTAATTCAGTACTTGGATGGCAGTAGGAGACAAATACTTGTTTATGGCTTATAGAAAGATTTGAAAGAATAGAAAATGTTGGGTGAGCATGCTATAGCTAAGAATGACCTTGATCAACAGCTGTGTTGTTGAAAAATGAAACTGATCACTTGAGAGAGGAAAAAAGTCAAGTATAATGTGAGGACTACAGGCTACATTATTGCTTTGTTGGGCAAACTTCTGAGGTCAAGCTAGCAAGCAAACTCATCAACAATCTGTGATGTTGGGTAGTGCAAAAGGCCATAGTAATTTTGAAGCATTATAAGCAGAAACTCTGCAAACCAAACCTAGAAAGTAATATTTCTTTTGATCATACATTAAGAGTTAATTGGAAGTAGTGTTTGAGTTTGTCAAAGCATGTAGGCATTGGGAAGGTCGCGGTAGAACTTTGAGGGAAAAGATCTAGAAAAGAATTCTTAGATACAAAGTTAAATGAACTTAAGTGGAGGAAGTAGATAAAAGTGTTTATTATTTAAAATATTTATATCTTCTTCCTATGTTAAACATATATGGAGGTCTTTAAAAGAATTCTGGGAAGAAGACAGTTCATCACTTAATCTGACATGCTGCAATGAAGCATGTGTTAACTGTAGGAGGATTGGTTCAGGTTAAATTTTATTAGGGAAGACTTTGAATGTTGAATAACAGAAGAAGTTGTGTAGGGTAAGTATGGAGGTTTTCTCGTGGAAGGTAGTCAAGATCCTGACAAGAATAGTTCATATATGTGCTAGGAGACTTATTTTCTGCCAGTGTGTACATGGCCATAATTTGGAACTGGACTTAAATTACTGATGTCAAATTGGTTATAGTTGCTATGGTTGTATAGACGTGCAACCACCCAAGGAAATATGCAAGGTACCAATTGTAAAACAATAATTTTAATGTTACCTTCTTTGTGAGTTATTGAACTATTTGCAGAATTAAAATCACATCTGTCAGTTGAAAATCTGTCAGTTGAGAATAATTTTATTGGGGTGAAGGGCAAAGCTGTTAGATTGACTTGCCAGCATTTTACTTTGTTGTGTGACTATCTCTTGCAAGTGATATTGTGGAAATCCTATTGGGAAAACAGAGTCAATTTAACTGTCTTGCTCTTTAAAGGCAGATAATGCAGAAAATAGGGGTAGTCAGAAGGTTTATTACAGGGAACAAAATGAGAGGAGGAAGCATGAGGGAAGTGATGATAAGAGGGACAATGCTAATGAAGACAGAGAAATAATTAACACATTGCAAGCTTGGTAAAAAGAGGAAAGAGGTATTAAAATGGACAAAGACCTTCAGATAAACAACAGAGAAAGGAAAGGGATGTTACCGTCTTGCTGTCTGTACTTCCAGGCTTGTGGTATTCTAAGAAACAGTCAGCAGAATTGTGTATGTTTTTAGTCTTTGCCTAAAGGAGAAACAACCCTGTTGAGGGGTGTATTCGTTGCCTCCTTTCTGCTTTGTGTGTAATTTTCCAGAAAGAATTAAGGTACCTTGACTGGAGTGTGAGGACTCACACTCCCCATTCCCTCACTTCAGCTGCTAGAACGGTCCATCAAGTCCAGTGTGATATCAGAATCTGCAAAGGGAAGGGGAAATTGCCCCTTTTCTTCACTAGCAGAAGTGGTCTTCTGCTGCTGTAAGTTGAGTATTGGAGCCAGCCCATTAACTGTTGTCTGACGGTCTCAATTTCGCATTTCGCTTTTGTCTGAGGGTCTCAAGGTTCGCAATTTCGTGCCTATCTCCAAAATGTATGCTTACCTTTTTTTAGTTATCCTTTTCTTCTGCCATTGCATTCCACAGTTCCTTAAAAAACTTCAGCTAACAAGTTCAGAATTTAGTATGTAGAGTAGGAGTATTTGTACAAAAGGAATGATTTTGCATAATGAATTATTAGTCTTTGCTAATCTAATGATGTATTGGTTGCATTGTGTAATCCCTTACTGAGTTCTTTAGACGTAAGTATTTTGAATAACTTCACATTGTTTGTAGCGTTCTGCCATTTTACTGTCCTCCTTCTCTTTTTCCAGGTCATTAATGGTTATGTCTTTTTTAAACAGTCTTGTGACCTTTATATATTTCAAAGCATTCCTTGCCTCATGCTTTAATTTCTACACAATTGTCATGATGGAACAAAGTGTTGTATATATTCATACTCTATCAAGGTCTCTGAAAAGGTTTTTCCCCCCCATGATAAAAATGCAGCTCTCATTAAATCACTTCCTTAATAGTAGGTGGGAGGAATTGCTATTGATCTAATGGATTTAATAGTTCATATACAAAGTCTGTGGCATAGAAGTAATGTTCTGCAGCTGAATAGCTGCATATTAATCCTTTAGACAGGTTTCTAGAAGCATCTTTAAAAGTGGGAAATTAGTTCCTTTGTTTCTTGTAAGCATAACTGAACTAGATGTATTTGCAGAATATTTTTGTTTGTGGTATATTGGTGAGCTAAAATCATAGTGGCTGAAATATTGTGATTAAAACAAGATGTAGAACTGATATAAAATGCCTAATAATCCAAAATAAAATCTGCCCAGCATCCTATATGCTTCTTCAGTGTTGTATATGGAAACACCTTCAATGCTAAAGGGTGTGTCGAGGTCTTCAGAGGAACATATAACCACAGCATGTTGCTATGTGTGAAACTCGAAGGCAGCATGGGAAGGTCAAAATAGAAAGGGAGGGGGGTCATTTTTATCCTTGGCTATTTTTCTTTTTCACTGATTTCCACTGTATTTCAAAAAATAGGAGAGTTCTTTACATTTCTTTTCTACTTTCTTCCTCACATGCCATTGACTCCTGGCAAAAATTCATGCTTTTCACAGGTAGCTTTCAGGCATACCAAAATCATTTGGTGGAAGTTAGTATCAAAATCTGAAAGATGGATGGAATCTAGAGATTAAGAGAGCTTGAGTGTGCATCTTGTTAATTTGACATTCCCGGAGCCTCCACCAGCATAAATTATGCTGGTGGAGGTTCGTTTCCGCTGCCGTGCGGAAAGGGCCTCTGTTCTCACTCTTGCTAGGGTTCATCTGATTGCTACATGGACATGGCATTTTTCTGTTGCCCCCCCTTCCCCCCTTACTCTGGAACAGTCTCTCAGAGGAGCTGAAGAAAGCCCTCTTCATTAGCCTTCAGGAGATATTACAATGTGGTATTATTTAGTAAGGGCTGGTTAAATAGTTTTTTTTAAGCCTCAGATGTATCAAACATGTATTTTTTTGTATGTGGCACTGGTGTCTTTCTTTAATTGTTTGGTTTTGTCTTTTAATTGTGACATTGATTTATTATTTTTTTATTTTAATTTATCCATCTAGCAGCCTAATTGTTATGGAATAAAGGAGTGTTTAAAATATTTTTGAAATAAATAGTGTGTTTATAAGTCACGATGGTGTGACTGAACTGTATTCAGGCTTTTCTATACTTGTATAATGTGAAAAGCTGTAAATGTGCCAGGGGAGTGAAAAATGCCAGGTTGATTGTTAGGCAGTTTTGGGTGACTACAGAGGCCTTTATCGTACTTTACTTTCCTTCTGAGGATAATTTTTGTCTATTATTATAGCATTCTGATGACTTAGGACATGTGAAATAAAAATATTCCAGTCCAGTTGTTTTTTTCATTTGTCATTAATTTAGCTATTGTATCCAGTACTTGTTACACACAACAAATATCTCATGACAAAGGGAGGAGAAAAATGCATCATGGCATGAGAGATCTCTCTGTCATACCCAGTAGTGGTGGAATCTGACTTTGCCTATTCTATAGTAAAATTATTTTATGATCCGAATGACATGATGAGATTAAAAAGGTATAAATGCAGGTTCATAAGGCAACATAGGGTTCTTCAATCCATCCTACATGCTTTTAATGTTATCAAAATGGCACGCAGTTTTCAGTATAGACACGTTGACAGGCATTTGTCTCATTGCCTCTTTTTAACACAAAATTAAGAAGTTGAGTACTAAACTTGAATTGGTAATAGCTTCTTGTGTCTTTTTCCAACTCTGACACAGAGGACATACTCCACCCTCAGTGTAAAATAATGACAATATTTTTCTCTGTTGTTGGTTCTGTCTATCATGTTTGTGAACCAAAAATCTGAACGTTTGTCTTGAAAGAGAGCTGAGGTTAGGAAACTGTATCGATGACAGATTATTGGCAGCTACATTAATGTCTTTCTTAAGATTGTTAGAGGAATTAATGAAGAGGATTATAAAATGCATGAGTTCATTAAATATGGCAGGGATGTATTGTGTTACCTTGGATTTCCCAAAAGCATAAACGGGCCAAGTAAGCTCTGTTAACTGTTTAATTCATCTGGTTAGCTGGTTGAATCGAAGAGTATTATGGTTAATACACTAGAAATGGAAAGACTTGTCATTGTGAGGTTTTTAAACATATTGTCTTTAGGAAGCAGCTGAAGATGGTTTTATTCTGACTTCATTTGTTTAGTGTTATTGGCTGTTGTAAACTGTGATATTAATTTGTGGAGTTTTGTGTATTTATATTTTTTTGTTCTGTTTCTATTGTAAGCTGCCCTGCGTTCCAGAAGAGAGAAAGGTGTCTGCTAATAAATATCTCAAATAAATATAAATGTATAATTTTTTCTGACTAGAATCAGTTCATTGTGTGGGAACTTTGTATAAGGTTTACTTTTCTAACAAGTTATATGTTTTTAATAGCAATGAGAAACAGATATGTTGTCTTCTAATATCTTGATCCATAGAGTTAACATTCATCTTAAGACATGGTAATAGTGCAAGGGGAGAGTGAGAAATTAAATGATATCTTTCTAGAAGCCTGCCTTATTGCTGCTAGCATGGCTCCTGTGGGATTTTTCTACTGAGTGCAAGAAAATCAGCAAGCACTTCTTGAAAAACCCAGATGAAATTACTGCCATAAATTTTGATTTTTCTCATGGTGTAAAAACCTTAATTTAGATTGGGGAGGGTTTATTACCAGTGTTTTCTTGGCATGGATAAATTCAATTAATTTCAGATGACAAGCTCCAGGGTTCTGTAGCTGATCCCCCGCCCCTCTGTCTCAATATGTGGAAAGTACATTTGTTATTGGTTTGCCTTTGGCTCTGGAGACCTCATTAAAGACTTAAGAAAAGGTTTCTATCTCTCTCTTTGACACCTTTCTTTTTTGGCATGAACATGAACCATTTGCATTACTGCATAGAAAAGAGTTTAGAGAATTTGTGGGTAAAAGCTGCTATGTTTATATTCTTTCTAGATTGATAAGGAATTGCTGTGGCATATTAACTGGTTTGGGGTTTATTCAAACTTCAGCATTATACTACTGAAGTTGACTTCAAAGAAGAGTAGGGTTGTACTGTATTATTCACAGTGCTGGTTCATATCAAACCCCCCGACTGAGACCCCAGGGATTCATCTACAAGAAGGCAATAGTTTCTGATGCCTTGTTGCAATGCTCATGGGAACAACTTCCCAGTGGCAGGCTATGCAAGTAAGCAAGGTAATACAAAGTGCTGGTGAGCACTTGACTTTTGATGTCATCATGTCAGGTGTTTCATCCTTCACATCACTGTATCTCCAGGATTGCCTTGCATGTGAAAATGCATTTTACTAGAATATTCTTTCAGACAGGATTGATACAGCTCTGTAACAAGTTGACCATAGCAGGACATTTTTTTCTCCAAAACATATCCAACTGGTTAGCAAAATATTGGATTAATATGTGACAAAAGTCAGCTGAAATATGTCTGTTTGGATTAAAGTTATTGGCCACCCCCAACTGCACAATAATCTTCATGAGAGAATCTGTAACTCTGAATACGCTACAATAGTAAATTCTACAGTCTTTCATGTGATAGTATAATTGTAAAGATAGTGGAATGGATCCAACTTTCTGTGAATGGAACAACTTTGTAGAAATGATTTTAGTGTCTTCCCCTTCCCTCATCAGTGTGTTATATCCCCCAAACTGAGAGCTGCAGTCCTCTAGAACAATATGTCATTCAACACAGAGGACTCTCACATGAATGGAGGATTAACTGAACACCCTTCCTCTGGCCAGCATTTTCTCTGTTCATGGAACTTGTTCCATTTGCAGACAGTCAGAGGAGGTTTTTGAGGTATGCTAGATGAAGCAGAAGCAGCAAATTGTGCAGATGTGCCAGGTAATGTGGGTTGTTACATTTGCACAAATCACCAGGGAGTATCATATTGTCAATGTGATCAGCTGCTCTTTTGTTTAAAAATCTCTCCTGTGAACTCTGTCCTCCAAAAACTTGGAATGGATCTGCTTTTTCTGGAGGTTTTTTTGGGGTGGGGTGGGGGAGTTACTTTGCAGAAAGACGCTGTAAGAAGGAAGGACTCTTTCCCCCTCTTTGTGTCTCTGTGATGTTGAAGGTCTGTCGGAACTCCACTGATGGAGTTTCAAAGTTTTGGTGCCAGAACCAAAAAAGCCCTATCTTGGTTACCAACTTATCTAGCCTCGTGTGACAGAAGACACCTGAAGCAGGGCCTGTGAAGATGACTGCCATGGATTGATAGTTTCATATAGGAAAAGGTGATCCTTAAGGCATGCTGGCTCCAAGCCATATAGAACTTTAAAGGTCCTATGTGGCTTGGAGTCAGCATACCTTACCAACACCTTAAATCAGTAGCAGAAGCAAATTAAGAGCCAGTGTAGCTGGAACAAGACTGCAATGATAGGATCACTGCTACCCACTCCAGTCAGCATTTTGGCCCAGCATTCCTGGCTTTACTGGGAAAGGTGTGGGGTAGAAATCAAATCAATTAAAAAAATTAAATCATTCTGTACCAACTGTAGCTCCTGGAACAGTCTTCCAAGGCAGTCCCATATAGAGCATATGTCAGTAATCTATTCTTGATGTTACCAGGGTATGTATCACCCTGGCAGATGTTTCCTCTACACCCGTGGTGGCAAACCTATGGCACTGCAGATGTTCATGGACTACAATTCCCAGCATGGTCAATTGGCCATGCTGGCAGGGGCTGGTAGGAATTGTACTCCATGAACATCTGGAGTGCCATAGGTTCGTCACCACTGCTCTACACTATGGGCTGCAGCCGGCCACCCTGGCCACCATTGCTGTTTATTTATCCACTGGGAGTCCTGAGACTTGGGACACTCCCAAGCTATAAGCCTGCTCATTGAGGGAAACAGTAGTCCCATCCAGAACAGGAGATTTCCCATTTAAAACTTCCCCCCTATCTCCACTTTATTGGGATTAAGTTGCAATTTGTTAGCCCTCATCTGTTCAAAAAGTGTTCACAGTTCTTCCACCTCCATGGGATCTGCTGGAAGCTGTAGAGTTGTGTCATTTGCATATTGGGGGCAGCTTGGCATTTTAAATCTCTGTATGATCTCTCCCAGTAGCTTTATGTGGGTATTGAAAGTATGGGGGACAAATATATGGCCTGCAAGTTAATAAAGAAAAAAGCAAATATTGTGTAAAACAAACCTAAATTCTTGGTGCTGTATGACGTCAAAGAGGCTTTTCATTTCAAAAGTGTTGTCATTTTTTAAAAATGTTTTTGGCCACTGGAGTGTGCTGTGCCTCTTCAAACCTTTTTTTGATTCAGGAACAAATTCTCCATTGTGTGTTCCTACTAAGCAGATAAAAGATTTATATTATATAATTCTAAATCGGTTCATGCTTAACCTGCAGTCTTGAACTGTGGACACTAGTTTGAATGACAGTAATGACTTTATAGTCCATTAGTTAAATGTTTAATGTGAAGTAATTTGCAGAAAAGTGTATAATATCTTATTTAGCCTGATGATAACTTACAATTAATATTATTTTAATATTAATTAATATGGTACAATCGACTTAAAACCTTCAAGCTAGTACTGAATTTTTTTGGTGGGGGGAACGCACCACAATTGGACTCTTGTCAGTTTTGAGGGGCAGAAATTCTGAATGCAACCAATATTGTGAAGTTTTTAATTATCTCCTTTCTTTAACCCTTGACTGTTGTGTTTTTTAATTACTTTGCTTTTTGTGGGGGAGCTGACAGCTCTTTTCCAGCTTTTTATCTTCCATTCTTGTTAAATGTGGCCTTTGTGGAAACTAAAACTTATAATGCTGTTGGATACAATCAAAAAGGTTAGTTATTGCCAAACAGAAGGAATAAGGTGCCAATTGATACTGAGTATAATGGTTGAATCCTCAACCTCTGTAGCTTCATCACTACAGCGTTGCAGACTGCTACAGATTTCTATGAATAAAAGTAGGCAAATATAATGCCAGTTTCTAAAAGTCTTTCACTTGGTGCTGATTGTAGTATATATAGTGAAAAAAAGAATTCCTGTCTAATGGAAGGTTCAATCTGAATGTAGCTTAAATTTAGTGTACATTTGTTCCCCAACCCTACTTAGTTTTGACAGATTTGTGATTGGGATACAGTTGCCAGACTGATAATGTACCCATTTCTACTTCAAAAGTCTAGTTGTTTGTCCAGAGTGGTTGGAAGAGTCTGTACTTAAGTCTGGAGTGCTTCATTTTGAATGTGAAAATATTATGTTTTGAAAGTGTCATAAATAACTCAGTGAAGAGCATTTGACCAATATGAAAACAGACCTTTTAGGCAGCTTGTTCCTTTTATACAATAAAATAGTGACCTTTTTAAAAGTTTCTGGTTCCTATTAGGTCTGTCATCCCAAAAGAAGCTGAATATTTTAGAACATTTTATGTGGTTTCTTTCTATAGAGAATCTCACACAGTGCACATTTGGTTGTAATTGGTGCTCTTCTGCATATTCAAGGGAATGCAGCCTTCTCTGCCCAGTCTTTTAGAAGAGCCACAGTAGTAAGGAAATTTGCTCTGCTGCAACCCTTGTGTACCTTCCCCCTTTCTTAAACTGCACTTGAATCCCCACGTTAATTGTTTGGCATAAAACAGAGTGGTCAAGTGACTGATCCCCGTTATCATTATGCATATCTTGTGTTTTTAATTAATTTTATTGCAAGTGAAGAAACTGTTGGGTTCTCATGAAAGCCTGTTGCATGGCCTGTTTCTCTAAGTGAGTTCTGTAGATAAGATATTTTGTAGCAACTGTTTGTTCTGCACCCCATTGTAACTTGGGTATAAGTCTCATCTGCTCTTTTTTCCTGGCTGCACCAAGTCACATTCTTCATCAAGTTACTTAGTAATTTCCCAAACACTCTGCTATAAGAATGGATAATTTATAAACCACATTTTCCCATTTGAAGTTGCTTTTCTTAAATTTGGTTGGAGGTATGGGAAATACTGTGATGCTGCTCCTTCCTGCACTGTCAAGATAATAAGATCCTAGGGAGGAGCAGTCCATACTGATTCTCCCACTTTCTTGGTGGGGTAGCTTTGACCATGGGAGCAGCTACAGTGTGAGCTCCTTGCATGTAGTCCAGGACTCCTTGAATTAACCAAGCACCATGCAGTGATTCCCATGTTTCCAGTATCATGCTAGCAGTGAGACTAGCTTGCACTGTGACTGTGGGGCAATGTTAGCTACTCTGTTAGGGAGATATTGGGTCCTATACTTTTATGACTTTATTAAAGTAAGAACTGGGGCTATTTTAAAGCCAGTTGGGGGATCAAAAAATGCCTCTTCTCCTATGTCCTTCGGTATGAGAGTAGAAGTTGGGAGTCCCGAGCAAAACTACCTGAAGTCCTTCTGCCTGGCTTATTTGTTGCCATTTCAAGAGAGCAAGGAAAAAGGAATGAGAGCGAGAGGAGCTAAGGTAAGTCAGGTGGTAGGAGAATAGAACTAAAAACAAGCTACTTCACATTATTTTGTTAAAGAAAACAGCTTGAAGAAGATGAAAACAGAGAAGTAGTTTGTGCTGTGATAGAGAAATTCAAGTTGCCCTGATTAATGCCCTGAGAGGCCCTGACCTCTGAGAGAACACTCCAATACTGGCCATAAAATCTTCTTGTTGCTGGCAGGAGGAAGATATTCCCTGTTTATGGAGAAAAATGTGTAGGTAACAATTTGCCCACATGTGAAGATGTCGCAGAATAGATTGCTTTTGACATCCTGAGTTAGGGCCATAAAGCCCAAGGATGTGCACTTTGTCAGCACTGAGTAAAGGTGAATGGTGGGAAATGCGGGGACTCTGCTCCCATTTCAGAATAGGTCAAAATAGAACTCCCAGCTGGCAGGCAACACATTAAAAGGTTTAGCTTGCTCTGCAAAAGGTGTGCAAGCCAAGAACTGGGGAATGGAGAGGAGGGAAGGCTACATTGACCAGCCTCTGTTTCAGTGTTCCCACATATCCTGTGCTGTCTTCAAAACAAAAGAGAATGTCAAGGTGAAACCAGCCAGTGACTTTGTAGAACTTAGCTGGCCTAATGTTTCTTTTCTTTTTTTATTTTCTGCAACACATTTGCTGTTATTCTGCTATCATGTTCCTGTGCATCTGTGCTGCTAGCTATTAGAGATGCATGTTGGTTGAATAAAAATATTTTTCCCCTTTTGAAATATTTCATACTGTGACCAAAGTTCTTACCTAAGTGGCAGACTTTTTATCTACTCAGAGACCAAATCCCCTGACCAGACTAGAGAGTATGTTGTGGGGTGGGGGGGGGGAGGTAGCCTCATGCATACACACATACCGTGTTTCCCCGAATATAAGACAGTGTCTTATATTAATTTTTGCTCCCAAAGATGCGCTATGTGTTATTTTCAAGGGATGTCTTATATTTCTGTATTCTGTTCGTCAGGCATGCTTCCAAACAAAAACTTTGCTACGTCTTACTTTTGGGGGATGCCTTATATTCCGCACTTCTGCAAAACCTCTACTACGTCTTATTTTCCAGGGATGTCTTATATTCGGGGAAACAGGGTAGGCAGCCCTCTCTCAGCCCTCTTCTGGTACTCACAGGCAAGGAGAGCTGGGAGGGAATGATGGATCAGGATAACAACTTGATGGATAACAACTTGATTAATAAGAAGGGGAAGAATGTCCCCAGAAAATAGCGAGATGGGAAGAGACACAGACCTAATTAGATGAAAAGCAGACTGAGTGAGAGCCTGCTAAGGCAGTTGAGAGAGAATAACAAGATGCATTCACAGGTGGAATTTTTACTGTTTTAATTGCTGGAATGAATGCTCTGGTAGGTCACAGACATGTAGTTAGATCACCAGTTGCTGATGTTAAGCTTCACTGATGTGGAATGAGGGCAAGTAAACTTGAAGTAAGGATGTGACATCAATTAACACAGGTATTATAGAGTACATAATTAATTACTGGCTTTCTGTCTGAGAAGATTCATTTGTTTCCTAAATTATTAGAGACATTCCTATTATTGGAAATTGTGTGCGTTTTTAAAAATAAACATGTTATATGTCAGCTTTCACAAATGAGGTGAGTGGTAAATCTAAATAATGGGAGGAACTGGAAATGACTGCTTGGTATGTTGTGAGCACCTTTCAGAGAAGAGAAGAAACTTCTGGTTCTTGCTTCTAGAATGGTGGTGGCAAACCTATGGCACTCCAGATGTTCATGGACTACAATTCCCATCAGCCCCTACCAGCATGGCCAATTGGTTCGCCACCACTGTATCTAGAATCTAGAAGCGTCTGGTAGTTGTAAATGGTGCTGGAGTAGAATGCCAGCCAAGTTCAGCTTAAGCTTTTTGCAAAAGAGCATTTTGTAGTTTAATATATATTGCAGTAGTTACATGATACATAAACATTTGAATGAAAATTTAGAACATCTGCAAGATGACTTTGAATTCAGTAGTGCAGATCCACAAATCCTTCCCAACTTCAGCACTTAATGTTTGAAAGTGTCTGTGTTTATATTTAGAGCTGTCTAAGTTTGTATCTAAGAAGCTGATTTTTCTTTCTTGAAATGGCAACATAGATTGTGTAGACTTTAAATCAAACTGACTACAGGATGTCAGAAAACTAGAGAGAAAATACATTGTTTTGCTTATATCCCTGAACGGTAAGTGTTTTTCCCTTAAAAAACAATAGCATTGAAAGTAAAAGGATATTCCCTGCTTTATTGCAAGGCTTGAAACTTTGTCTCTTGACGCTTTCAAGGTCAGCTCCAGATTTCTCATGGTGGGAAAAAAGGCATTGGATGCATTTTTCCGTCTGTTTTATATTTTGCCTTGAAATAACATTGGGATTATATTGGGATGTGTCCCTTCAGATCAAAACCAAAAGTTGAACCAGGAAAAGCATTCCTTCTGCGGTAGAACTGTACCCATTGGAAGCAACTGGTGCTTCCTGAAAGCCAGCATCATAAGAGTGCCTGCTTCCCCCTTTTCTTACTGTGATGTTCATAAGAACAGCAGCAACAGCACTGGGAACACCAGAAAGCGGGGAGAGGCTGTAACATCACATCTCCCTTCACTCTCATTCAACCACAGAGAGATGACCCAAGCGACGTATGCCAAGTGAAGCCATTTTCCTTGCATTGTTTCAATCTACAACAATTACAACGTTGATGATTACTTGATCAAATGGTGGGACACAAAAGTGGAAAAGCCCCCCTAGTTAGAAGAAGGCTCCAACTTTTTGAGAGTCCTTTGATCTACACTGGCTTTTTGTTGGTTACAGAGGGGAAAAAAAGAGGAAAGGCCAAGATTCAGTGGTAGAACGCCTGCTTTGTATGTAGAAGGTTCCAGATTCAGTCCCTGGCATCTTCAGCTAAAGGCTCAGATAATAGATGTTGTGAACAATCTCTACCAAAGACTGTCACTTCCCGTCAAAGCCAGTAGAGCTAGTAACAGTTTAAAACTACTGTGCAGTATAAAAGGTTAATTGCAACAATAAATCTAAAAAACAAACCACAAAAAACAAGCCACAGAAAATGAGCAGAAGATAAATAGCAGCGGTGTACAAGTCCTAAATATATGAGCCTGTGAAACTAGAATCAGTCAGCTGTGACCCCTGAAAAATGTCTAGATCAGTTTTGCCTACAGCCCAAAGCAACAATATGGAGGGAGCGAACCAGTGATAATTTTACAGAGTAGACACCACTAATGAAAATTCCCACGTATCCTACCGTATCTTGGATTGTGGAGGCACACAGAGCAGGGGCTCTGAGGAAAGCCTGAATTACCTGGACCTACACAATTTTATTTTGCTCTGTGAAGATTAAAATCGGCACACAAAATTGGGCTTGAAAACCAGTTGTGAGCCAGTGCATGTGTAGAATGTGTTCTGAGCTATTTGAGCCATTCTCCTAGCAGCCACATTCTGGTCCACTTGAGTTTCTGAGTGTGCGCCCCCGATGGCATATGAGAAACTCTTTCTTCAGCAGAAATTCTGGTGGCTCCAAGTCACAGTGGCAGTGGTGTTTCCACATAAAGATGTATTCTGTGGAGGTGCTTGACTTAATTGGGGGGGGGGGGCGGGGGCTATGGATAATGAAAAGAAAGGGGAGATTGCTAGAGAGTTAGTGGAGAAAGGATCAATCAGGTAAAACACAGACAAAAGCTCATTTTAAATGGTGCTCCATGGCAAAGGAACAACACTATCCTACCACCATTTTGTCTGTACAGTGTAGGTGAAGCTGTTTTGGGTGGTCAGGGGGATTTGACCAGCAGGAGGAAGTGGACTGCTCAGTAGCCCACTATGACTGTTTGCTTAGCACTTCAAATAAACTCTCTCACATATGTTCACACTTGAACTCTGTGTTAGAGCAAGAGCCCTATAAGGAAGCTTCTGAGACATGACTTTCCAACAGCTCAGACAGCCCCACTGATTCCACAGCCTGAGGATTGCCCAGCAATCACCTGCTTCCTCCCTCGGCCCAGGGTCCGTCGCACCCCTGCTGCTCCTCCCTCACCTCATCCCAGCCAGGCCAGTTCTTGAGCACCCCACAGCCTCTCCAGAGCAGCAGTGGGTCAGATGGGAAGGAGCAGCCGGCAGTGGCGTTCCTGCCTATGTCCCCGGGCGCCCCCCATTTGGTCACGTGAGGGGGCGCCACCATTTCAGGGTCGTTTGTGTGGTTTTTAAAATTTTTAGTGTTTTTTACGTTTTGGCCTGCAGGGGGTGCATTGTTAAGGGTAGCAACACCAAATTTTCAGGGTACTATCCAGAGACTGTCCTGATGATACCACCCAAGTTTGGTGATGTTTGGTTCAGGGGAAGCAAAGTTATGGACCCCCAAAGAGGGTGCCCCCATCCCCATTGTTTTCAATGGGAGCTAACAGGTGATTGGGGCTACCCATTTGAGGGACCATAACTTTGGTCCCCCTGAACCTAACTTCACCAAACTTGGGTGGCATCATAAGAATAGTTAACAGATGATACCCTGAAATTTTGGTGTCACTAGCTTTAAAAATACACCCCTTACAGGCACCCCAAGAAAGTTGCCCAAGATTCTTTGTTTTGCAGTGACTTTGCTCCATTGTAGCCAATGGGGAATTTCTGAGTGTATAGGCAGGCTGCACATTTTTGAAGATAGAGGCACCAGACTTTCAAGGTGGCTCAGGAGGCCCTCCTGGTAATAGCATCCAGGCATAGAGACCTTTGCTTCTGAGGGTTCAATTTTATGGACCCCCAAAAGGCTTATTTTGTTTCCACGCTCCTGCACATGAAAGCCTGCGGGCTGAGTTCTCTCAGAACTCTCTCAACTCGTCCCCCCCCCACTCCAGAAGCAAAGCTCACCAAGCTTGGATGCTATTACCCAAGGCCTCTTGGAGCCACCTTGAAAGTCTGGTGCCTCTATCTTCACAAATGTGCAGCCAGTGCTTACACACTCAGAAATTCACCAGAATCTGCCAGGCTCTTCAGCAAGTTCTGTGGTGGGAAAAATTACTTTTACCACCATAGACTTCAATGGGGCTTTCTGTTATGCCCAGCTGGCTCTGTGGTAGAGGTTTCAATGGGAGGCACTGTGGTAGGGGTCTTGCTCTGGGTGGGGGCATTTCCTGCAGGGCTGCTGGTGTGAGTCTCCTGAAAGGAACCAACCAAATTTCCTAAAATGCTGTGGGCACCAAGTTGAAGGTGAACCTGATGCCCACAGCATTCGGCCACCCCAGGCAAACTGTAGTGCCCCTACCCAGAGCAAGACCACTACCACATTGCCTCATGTTGAAACCTCTACCATAATGCCAGCTGGGCATAACAGAAAGCCCCATTGAAGTCTATGGTGGGAAAAATAATGTTTCCCACCATAGAACTTGCTGAAGAGCCTGGCAGATTCTGGGGAAATTCTGAGTGTGTAAGCACTGACCACACATTTTTTAAGATAGAGGCGCCAGACTTTCAAGGTGGCTCCAAGAGGCCTTGGGTAATAGCATCCAAGCTTGCCCAGTGAGCTTTGCTTCCTGGAGTGGGGGGGGGACGAGTTGAGAGAGTTCTGAGAGAACTCAGCCCACAGGTGTCTAAGTCATGTGCAGGAGCGTGGGAAACAAAATAACCCTTTTGGGGTCCATAAAATTGAACCCTCAGAAGCAAAGGTCTCCTTTATGCCTGGGATGCTATTACCAGGAGGGCCTCCTGAGCCACAGCTTGAAAGTCTGGTGCCTCTATCTTCAAAAATTAATGTGCATGGCCTGCCTGGCTACACACTCAGAAATTCCCCATTGGCTGAAACACAATGGGAGACATAAAGTCACTGCAAAACAAAAGAATCTTGGGCAAATTTGCTTGCAGGGTGTCATGTACGAGGTGTATTTTTTAAAAACTAGTGACACCAAAATTTCAGGTGGTATCATCCTGGTTAATCTATTCTTATACAGTGCCACCCAAGTTTGGTGAAGTTAGGTTCAGGGACAAAGGATTATGGTCCCTCAAATAGGCCAAGCCCCCATCTCCTGTTAACTCCCATTGAAAACAATGGGGATGGGGGCATTCCATTTGGGCCTCCATAACTTAGCTTCCCCTGAACCAAACATTACCAAACTTGGGTGGTATCATCAGGGCAGTCTCTGGATGATGCCCTGAAAACATGGTGCTGTTAGCTTTAAAAATGTTCTCCCTGCAGGCTGAAAAACACCAAAAATACCCCCCCAAAAAAGCCCAAATACCTTGCATTCACATTTGTTCATATTTGGGGAGGACATAATTGGACAATTTTTGTCCAAATGTGCCCAATTTGTCCAGATTCCAGCCGAATCTGCTATTTGTTTCATCTGAATCTCCACCCCCAAACAGCATCACTTTCAATTTTGTTTTAACTGGAGACCCCAGATTCTCCCTTTAAGGTGGATTTAAAAGAAGAATCTGAGCTCCTTAGTTTAAGCACCATTGAAAGTGATGCTGTTTGGGGGTGGATTCCACTGGAGGTGTTTTGTGAGAGATGATGCTGACATTTGTTTTAGTAAAATGTTTTGCTGGGGGTGATTTGTGAGAGATTTACATGCTTAATACCCACTTGCACTGGCTTGGAGCTGTTTCTCAGGCTAACAACCTACCTTATAGGGTTGGTGTGAGGACAAAATTAGGAAAGAGAGTTGGTGGGGAGAGAGCCATGTATGTTTTGCTAGGGGTGGGAGGTGTTTTGTGAGCTGGTGCAAAAAATAATTGTTTGTTCATGGTGGGGGAGGGTGGCCGCCCATCTGCTGGGGTATCAAACTCAGGGATCTTTGTCCCCAGGTCCAGCTTTCTGCTTCTAGAGTTGCGCCTCCCTGGCAGCCGGCCCTGCACTTCTAGCACCGCCATTCCCCTCTGGGCGAAGCAGACAGTCTCTGATGCAGCACCTATCCTCAGCTCATTGGGCCCAGGGTTGCAGTCAGACTGCCCCGCCATGCCCTGGGCGACAGGGTGGTATTTGTTCAGCCCTCATTTCCCGCCCAACCTCTGCTGACTGCTGCCAGGAGAGGGAGGCGGAGCAGCGACTCCAGGCTAGCTGGGGCAGGCGAGGGCTGCCGCGGCAGCTTCCACTTGGCGGGGGGAATAACAAGTGGCCTTTGAGGGGAAAGAGCCAGCAGAAAATCCCAGGTCAGGAAGAAGTGCAGGAACCACCGGAAGCCCCTGCTGGAAAGGCCGAACTTCAGACGACAAGCTGGCACAGTGGCATCAAAGACCCCCCCCCCCTTCGACTGGCCCTGCTAGAAGTTCAGAGCTGTTGACCAGCTGGGAGAGAGGCAAAGTTGTGGGATCTGGGGACCTGCAGAGCCCAGCAAGCTCCACCATTTTTTTCCTTGGTTGGCCTGGGACCCAGAGGCACTTTTGGTCAGTTGAAAGGGCAGCGTGGTGGGCCTTGGCGGCAGGAGCCTGACATCATTCACATGGGTGCGTGGATGGGAGGTGAGGGGTAGTTGGTTGTAACAGGAGCGCCTGTGTGTGTGATAGATAGATAGATAGATAGATAGATAGATAGATAGATAGATAGATAGATAGATAGATAGATAGATAGATAGATAGATAGATAGATAGATAGATAGATAGATAGATAGATAGATAGATAGATCGATCGATCGATCGATCGATAGATAGTGTATGTATGTATGTATGTATGTATGTATGTATGTATGTATGTATGTATGTATGTGTAGGTGTGACTAGGGAAATCTAGGGGAAATGGAGGCTAGAGGGGAGGCGAAAAACTCAGATTTTGCTCTGGGCTCAATTTTTCCTAGATATACCTCTGGCTGCTATCTTAGTAAAAGCAGAAAATTCCAAAAACTGCTAGGTTAGGACATACAGATAATTTCACTAGCGTAACATTCTGAGCTACAGTTTTGTGTGAGCATCACTTGGATGTTATGTGTCTTATTACAAGCTACTGGCACAAAGATTTACTGATGTGATTTTTCACTTGTGTTCTGCATACTTTAATATATTTCCCTCAGTTTAAAATAAAATAGAATCTACCTTAATATCCTGTAGCATTTCCTAAATGTATATTTCTATTCAGATGTTTTGAATGTTATGTCTTGCAGTGGCAGGGAGTTTTGTTTTTCCTTTCAGTGAAATTGCTCAGGGTAAAATGATGGAACACAACTGATTGCTTCTTCTGCTGTTAATATTGCTTTGTTGTACTTCAGCAAACCCATTAGATCTTGCGAGTGGAGTAATTTTGGATTGTTTCTCAAGAATGAATAGAAATGTATCAGTTAAAGGGTTTACTCAAATCATAAGAACTTGGGAATTCATATTTGACTCTACCCCAGATTGTGGCTGTACAATATGGACTGTTTTAGGCTTGTTTTGTCAAGCAATTACTGATGGAACACTGAAAGTTAAGACTGTCTCTAGTTCTTCTGTTCACTAAAGTCAGAAGGAGATGCTAATCATAATTTCTTTTGTTGCCTCTGTTGCTGAGAACACAACATGACATAGATAAAGCTAATTAATTTGCTCTCAGTGGCCCAAGATTCCAGGCTCTGAAACTGTTCAAGCCTCACTTTCATTTAAGTACTTAGCGGTAAAAAGGTGGCAGTATTTTTTTAAGGGAATGAGTATTGACATGCCATAAAAATAACAAACTTTTCTTCCTGTAAGAAAGCTTAGAAAAAGAGAGAGAATTTAACAGAACAGACTGTGGAAAATGTTTTCTAATTTACTGCCTTGTTCATTGCATGTGAAAGAAAAAGCAGTGAATCATATAATTAAATGTGACTGTAATGCTGCCTCTCTGCTGGGGATTTCAGATTGATACCCACTGGCATTTTAGTTGGGACTGCTTGAGGTGAGTGCTTGTCAGACAAAGAGGCCCCTCCCTTAAGAAGGAAATCAGTGAGAATCATTTTAACAGAGTTTGATGCCAATGTCAGCTTGGGTCTGATACTGTATTACGTGTATGCAGAAGCTTGTACACTCCATGTCACCCATCGGGGGGGGGGGGGGGGATGCCAGTCAGTACCAAAAATTAAAAATTAATTTCTCAATTTAGATTAATGAATATGAACAGAATATCCTCCTCTGGATAATGATGTGAATAATTAGGACAAGGCCTGTTAATGTGGATAAACTTTAATTATTTCTGTTTGTTCTTGCCTGTCTGCTTAATTAGGGTTGCCGACTCTAGGTTTGTAAATACCTGTTTTGAGGGTGGAGCCTGGAAAAGTAGAGTTTAGGGAGGGCAGGGAACTTGGTAGCATATGATGCCATTCAGTTTACCTTCCAAAACAGCCGTTTTCTCCAGGAGAAGTTGAATAAATACTTTAAATAAGCAATTTATATAGTCTGGAGAACAGTTGTAATTCTGGGAGATCTCCAGCTTCCACCTTTAGGTTGGTAACCCTAGCTTATCTCTGGCCAATTACTTCATATGCTGGTGGTAGATTCTGTGGGAGTTATTGGCATCTTGGTGCTGTTCCTATCAGGAAACATTGATTTTTGCATCCCCGTTTCTGTGACCCTACTTTTGAACTGCTTTTGAACTGTTAAGAATGTTGTTGGCGTTGAAGGATTCCCTTATTCTCACCCAGTTTACCCAGCTTTGCCTGTATTGATCCATTTGAACAGAAGGTTTAATATATTTATGCTGTAACCCTGGGTTTTAGGATGAAATTGGCAGGGTTTAATGGCTGTGTAAATGCTTTAGGGGTATAATTGGTTGTCTAAATAACATCAATAGTATATATGGAACAAATCACTTCAATAACATATACAAAACAATTACATGTGCAAAAGAAAAAAAAGAGGGGTGACATCTCAATCCCATTAGGAATAATACATTGTAGCAGTAACATGTGGAGTAACTGCAACTGAAGAGACAAGGCGGGAAAAAACCAAAATGACAGAAGGATAGGAGGTGTGCAGATTTCACAGAAAACATTTTCAAGACACAAAGTGTGATCACTGGGAAAATTGTAGTAAGTTGTGCATGCAGATAAAGCCAACCAAGCACCAATTGCATGCACATTTACTTGGGAGTAATTTCGCCAAGATGAAGCATACATAAAATGCAAATGATCTGTGCAAAGATTTCTGAGAATTCGTGGAACCAACTGCCTCAGTGCATTGTGTAACTTGCCTTTATTTTGTATATTTGTCTCACTGAAGAATGCATTATGAAAACAAAACAAAAAAATTAACTGGAAGTTCAATTTGTTTCAGCAGAAAATTGCATAGCTAGAGGGATTCAGTGAAAGCTTGTTATTTCTGCCTAATGTTTAAAAATTCAAAGAATGGAAACAATTCAGTTTTGAAAAAATATATAAAGAAAGTTGAGAGAGGTATTTTCACATTAGTTTAATAATTTTCAGACACTGATTAAATGTTTATTTTGAAAATAGGGCTAACTGAACAAAACATATGTTCTTAAATGAAAGCTGATATACGGCTGTGACTGAATAACCTGGGAGAGGCTCTTAAATGAAAGCTGATATACGACTGTGACTGAATAACCTGAGAGAGGCTCTTTATTGCAAATCATATTTCTGTTTCTGTTCCGTATATGAAATATTATGACATCTCTATCATATAGTTACTGCTAAAGTCAAACAAGTAATTATTGACACAACTTTTCACTCTGGTCCAGCAATTGAGTGTCACTGTGGTACACTGGTTAGAGCATCGAACTAGGATCTTGTAGACCCACTTCAAATCCCCACTGTGCTATGGAAGCTTTGTCTGCCTGCCTAATTTATACCCCACAACTCCCTTGACTAGTGAGGCTAAAACAAAAGAAAATACAACTCAGTAGACACTCTTAAAAGCAATAATAATAAATATATAATACATATACAACACAATTTAAATCCAAATATATGTATCTCCTGTTGAAACATATATCCAGCAACCCAACAATAAAATGATCCAGTGGAAACCATACAAAAATTGCAAGATATAGGCCAGGGTAGGGAACCTTTAACACTCAAAGAGCCATTTGGACCCGTTTTCCACGGGAAAAGAAAACACTTGGAGCCGCAAATAATTTTTGACATTTAAAATAAAGATAACACTATATATATAGGGATTTTCTTATCTTTTACTCCGGCTTCATTCTAGGAAAGAAGCGCATGGATGCGCATCAGCCCTACTGCCTCGCAGGCATGGCAAGGATGAAAAGCTCCAGCTGCTCAGCCTTGCCAGCCCATGGGAAAGCCGCCCGCCCTCCATATGTTAGGGCGGGTGAGAGGGGAAGCCCTGATGGCGCAGCCCAACCGAATCAGTGGGCAGTTAGTGGAAAGCCCCACCCTGCTGTTTGCAGGGCGGGCAAGGATGGGGCCGGCGGCTCAGCTCATGGAGCCACAGTGCAAGGACAGAAGAGCCGCATGCGGCTCTCGAGCCGCAGGTTCCCTACCCCTGATATAGGCAATAACGTATTAAAAGCTTATTGGAAGAGCTTTATCTTGCAAACTCTGTGGAAGCTAACAAGGTCCTCCAGGGCACATATCTCCTGGAGCTTCTTGGTCTCCTGGAATTGCTTTGAATATTGCTGCTTTTCAGGTCCAGAGAGCTAATACTACTTCCATCTAGGGATGAGGGATCAGCTTACTAAGAGATCTTGGGCTGGCCATGCACTCTCAGGCTAACTCACATCACAGGGTTCTTGTGAGGATAAAATGGAGAAGAGGAGAATGATGTAAACTGTTTTGGGTGTCCGTTGGGGAAGAAAGGTAGGGTATGAACCAATTAAATAAATAAATATTCAAGTGAGTAAGAGATAGATCGATATTATTGTCAACCAATTTACTGTATGCATTTTTAAAATCCTACTCAGAATATCCTTCTTTTACATACTATCTACACTATGAAGAAATGTTGCTCATGTAGAAGAGTGGGGAATTGAACCTGGTTTCCAGGTTACCACTCTTAACCACAGTCCCCATGATACCCTTTGGCATTTAAAAAACGGCCCATCTTGTGATTGACAGAGTTCAGTGGAGTCATGAACATACCTTACATTGCTTTTTTGACACATTTTTGGGTGTATTCATAGGTTAGCACTTGATAACTCTGTTTTCACAGGTATTTTCTGTGACATAGCTGTATCAGATCTTGGTAACATTCCATGTACTAAGGGCTTATATATTTGTTAATGGGCATCTGGGATTGTGTTTGGGAGGAGATCAAAGGTAGGATCATGTTTAGGAGGAGATTACCTTTGTTATAGAGATGAAGAAGTTAGCAATAATACACTCTGACTCTTTGTGATGAAACCAGATGCTCTTGTTCAGTTGTTACAAAGTGTGAAGTTAGTGGAGAATGAGTGAGGAGTGTCTAGGGTCACAATTCCAGGGATCAAATATTGAATGACTAGTTCCCAAGTGTGTATACAAGCGTTATATAATAGTCTTCACCTTTTTCTTCCCACTGATATAAATCTCTAGAAACTATCAAGCTTAGTTTGAGAGTCATACCTTCTATGAAACCAGACTTAAAGGAATCTGGACAGACCATGCTATATTGTATTTTTAAAGCTTCCTCAAATATTGCTTTCAGAATTCAGAAAGTAGACCTTTCTTGTTTTCAAATAATTGGTTTGTGCCATGATGTAAACTTGGATAATTTTTCTTTTAAAATCATGACACAAAGTAGATATTGCTGATCCCTTAGTTAATGCTATAAGCATGAAAGTATCATCCTTTGCTGTGAATTTCATAGCGTACGTTCAGTGGTAAAAGTGTTCCTTTTACAAAATTCTCCTGTGAATTTTGTGTAGATTTGCTCACGGAAGGAAAATGCAGCATGCTTGCTAAAATATTGTTTGTTGTTTTCTCATGTAATATATACACTTACAAGAATGAGAGGAGAACTGTGAATCACTGATAGGTTCATTGTAGGTTCTTCTGTAGTAATATACACAAACCCATCTTCACAAGTTTTTTCTGGCTTTAAATCAAATTCATTAGGAATCTGAGGTGGTTGCCATGTTGACAACCAAAGTTCTAATATGTTTTCTAGAACCACTGAAATATTGAATATCTTCCCTTCTGATGACTTTAGTCTAGACAATTTTTCATTTTAGTTCAGTCAGCCTAGCTTGTCTGTGATAAACAGCTCATCATTGCTTTCTGAAGAAAGAGCTAGCTACAAATACATTAAAAAAGCAGGGAATCTTTTTTTTTAGGTTGTTTCTCTCTTTACTTGTAAAAGTTCTTCCACCTGCAGGTAGCATACTTTGTCTCTAAGGAGGCTTCAGTGTTGGGCAAGAAATGGTAGTTCATTACTAATACAATAACATAGTGTAGCTTGACAACTAATGCAGTTTTTATGTGAATCAATTCTGATAACAAAACCAGTTTGTGGTCCAGTCATGTTAATAAGCACTTGTTTTTTCTGCTCAAACAAATACTTATATATAATCTGCATATGGCTTTTGGTCATTTTTGTGGATGGATGTAACATATTGCCATCGAAGTTTTCTTCTAGGTCAAACTCTCCATACTGATTGGAGGATTGACTTTTTTATTCCTCGTAGTTTGGGGCTTGATTTTGATGAATTACCAGAAGCCTTTTGTTTTCCAGGTGTCTCTTTCTGTATTTCACAGGCTTTCCAGTTGAGACATATTTTATATTGATAGTATGTGGTTAGCTAGTGGATGATCCTATCTTTGGCAACGAGTCTAGATTTTTGGTGCTCCTTCCAGTAGTATGATTTTAAATTGCATGTGTCCCAATGAGAACAATCTTTCTATGAATTGATTCATGATTTTTTTTGTGCCCTCGGTTCTTGCTGAACCACAAAAAATATGTTTCTGAAAACCATCATTTCTGAGATCTGTGGTTCTTGATCTTTAATCCACTGTCATCCATCTAGTATAGAACATTAATCATTGAATGCCACCAAACCACAAAAAATAGAGTCAAAACAGCACTTACCTGAAGGACTTGGATTCTTTCATATTGTCCAGTCCACAATGAATGATGTTTTCAGATCTCTGAAAGGCAGCAGTAAAATGAGTCCACATTGGTTCTGTTTTGTTCCAGACTTCTGAAATCCTAATGCAGTGTTCCACTGAGTCCCTGTGAGAAGGGTGAACTTTCAAAGAAAGAAAGAAAGAAAGTTGCACTGCATAAATTATGTATGGCTTTGTTAAAGTCCTGTTATACCCTTCTTTGCTAAACAAATGAATCCATCATCCTCAAACTGATTTTCTAACTTTTACAAATCAGGATTATCGTGAAAAAGTAGTAATTAATTTATAGCAAGAGATGACATATCTTTTTTTTAATATTTTAAATTATACTTTGCATGTTTCTTATTAAGTTAAGGACCAGGGGCTGTAATCTGCAGATCTTTTGTTATAAATTGCTAATTGATACTTCTGTGTATGAACTTAGGGCAGTCTGATGGGCAAATGGCTTTTGGGCAACAGCTTGCATTAGATGGTTGGCCTGCTTTGAACTTTGATGTTTACTGAAATTTTGTTTCCCTCATCTCAGTTTTAAAATGGCTTAATTTTCCTGTCAAATGCCATTAGTAGCCATTGTGTGGTCCCATGAGTGTCATCACTTCTAGTGTGGCCGTGACACAATACATCAAATTGAAATGTTTATCTTTTAAAGTGATGGGTAAAATGCTTTTTACCACTAAGTTTTTAAAACAGTTTTACCTTCCTTTTGCTCTCTATAAATGAATTCTAATTGCTGTGCATTAACTATTTCAGACAATGTTCATCAGGATAAAAGACTATTTCATAAAAGCAGGACCTCTCTCAAAACACCTTTCAGCTCTTTGTTTGTTTCCTGACTCCTGCAAGATAATTAGTTTCTTCTGTGTCTGGATAACCATAAATTTATAAGCAGGCTGTTTTTTAAAATGAACTTTTGTTTACTACAGTGTTTAAGATTTCTTTTTTCAACATGTATTTTGTTACTTCACCTCAAGTTTCCCCAAGGGGGAATCATTAATATAAATACAGGTACTTTAGGGTGCAGCAGCTTTTTTTTTTCTCCATCTGTAACACTGGCCATATTTATCATTATTGACTGAATAACAGTAAGATATTTATATTTTTACATTTCATGAATATAACAAACAATGCAGTTTGTTGGAACCTGATTTCTTGACAAGCTGGAATCATAGTGGTGATGGGGGAGCTTAACTGGGTTAGAAGGACCACCAGTATAAGACAGCTTCTTGTGTGCTAAGATGTATCCCCCCCCCCCCATTAAAAACTATAACACTGAAATTTCAATACACCATGAAACTGTGGGATTGTTTTTGTATATGCCATTGAACTGGGATGAGAAATATATAACGTGTATCCTGCAACCAGTAGTGGTGCTACAATGGGGCGGGGAAGACAAATGCCTTGGATGCAGGTGCGCGGGGGGTGGGTGGGTGTAGAATTGCTCCCCACTCCTTCCCTCAGGCCGCCTTAGGCTACCTCTGTGGCCCACAGCAGCCTCTGCAGCCCGCAACAGCCCCCACGGACTGCAGCAGGCTGCTTTTCTCACTTTAAAAAGGTATGTGAGTGGTTTGGGGGCGGGTGGGTGGGCACGGTGTGTGTGCGTGCAGCCACTAATTCACCCCTGGTGCCATTTTTCCTTCCTTTGGCACTGCCTGCAACACTATACTCCAAAACATGGTTTTATTGGTCTCAATGTTTAGATACTGATTAGCTTTTATATCAAGATGAGCTCTTTATCTGCCTGGTTGTTGAGAAAGGCTTGAAGGTGATGTGTTGAATGTCAGGGAAGTTGCTGACTGGCATATATCAGTCTTGCTATTTTTTCATTCACTGGGGTGTGCCACATAATTGTCTGCAAAGAACTGTACATATCCACAGATGACTTTTTATTCATCACAATATTCTAACATGACCCTGGAATTGCCTACTGTTGTATTTATGATTTATCATTTCTTCTTAGAATTTTTCAGTAAGCAGAAGACTTTATTTAAAGTCTAACATGAACTGAGATATGTAAATTCTTGGAAATTAGATATTCACAAAAAGAGCATGAACAATTATTCTGTTATTTTGCACTAATTGAATTGTCATGCCAATTTTATTTGTAAATAGAAATTTCTCAGAGGTGATGTCATGGCAGTGTTTTCAAACAGTTCCCCAGGGACTCCTGGAGTGTCTTGGAGGCTCACTTGAGTTCCTAAATGTCAGACTTCATGATAGACCACTTCCCTGACTGCTGGAAATCCTCACCTGCAATGCACAGTTGCACTTATTTAGATATCTTCTAGGATATTTTTTTGGGTACACTCAAAACCACAGGGAGTCCAGTGGACCTTCTTCAGTACTTTGTGTGAACTGGTTGTATATCTTAGAACCGGCCTCCTAATCTTCAGCAGATTAGTTGATGTAGAAAAGGTTTTCTAGAGGTAAGGAAGTTTGAAAGCCACTGCATTAAGGAATACAGTTGATTATAATTTATAATAAAGGGCAAGCTTTATTTTTGCCTGGCTGTTGAAATTTGACTAACAATGGGAAGAGTGATCAGGAAGTTATGAAAAAAAAACTGAGCATGTTAGTGTTGCAGCTTTTCCTGACTTCGTTAGACAAATAATGTCTATTTTAATAAAAAGTTGGTCTCGCAGAGTAGCTTTTATTGCAATAAAGCAGAGACACTTAAATAAACAGGTGTGTCTTGAAGAAGAAAAAGCAAAGAAATTTCTTTATACATTTTGCTCTACCATCTAAAAGCTGAGGCTAATACTGATTGGCTGCTCCATATAAGCCAAAATAGTTTCTAACTAGACAGATAATTGTTCTAAATAGACAAAGAACACACACCCTATTCAAAGATAAAACTTATCTATTCCGGCTTGATAAACACCAGATGTCTGTTGCGTATACTCTGCAGCATCAGCATTTTTCAGCTGCCAACCCTGACTTTTGACCCTGGCTTTTCTGCCTCACAAGCTAAAACAGACATTGTTATTTCTTTGTCCAAAACAGGCAGTACAATTTGTTCCACAACTTCATTATAAAGCTTTGCTAGTGTGATTGAAATGTGGATCCCTGGAATCTCATGTGGATGAGCTCTAAGAACACAGTATACACTGGAATGAAAGAACAAAATGTGGCTAGCAGCTATCATTAATATTTTAATACAGTTAAACTACTATGTATTGACCAAAGGATAGAATAACAAATAAAAATATTGGCAAAGTTGAGTTATCAGGAACCTGATCCGCTGTATCAGAATTTGAAGGATTGCAGAATATGGCAGAAATTTAGGTATTCCCATCTTGGTTTCTTGGCTTTCTCCAGCAGTAGCTTGCAGTGACATCTGGTTCAAGAAATTTGGTTATCGCCTTTCCTCCAACCCATGATAGAGAACCACAAAGCAAGATTTTGCTTACGGCAAACTGTTGTTAGAGAAAATCAGGAATTGAAATAGGAAAAGTCAGGTATGATGTTGATCTCCAAAAACATTGTTTGGCAGATTGTCCAAGATGATAATTGCTGTTCCTCTTTGGTCCAATTTGTTACTTTCAGCAAGCAAAACAACACTGATTTTTGCTGATCTAAAGGAATGACGTACAGACCCATATGTACATATGCACAAAACCAACTATCGGTTGGTGAGTGAGAGAATGCTGTGCCTATGTGCTTCCTTGGATTGAACTTTAGGACACTCCCCCTCTCCTCCAAGCATCTTCTGCTGCTGCCAGGACTCTTGTTTCCTTCCTCCCATGACATTTCCAGGCCTCCAGTGGGGGTAGGATAGCCTGGGTCTCTGCCACCTGGTAGGCTTGTCAGGATTAGGCCCTGTGGTGTTCTTGAAATAAGAGAACCCAGCCTTAAAATGGTGGTAGCATCCCCATGGCAGACTTTGGGCAGCCATCAAGTCTGAGGAAACTGAATCCTTTCTCAGCGATTGGTCTGAAATTTCACTGAAGCAGCTAATGGTATGGTTATGTTTAATAATGCTGAGCACCCTAGAAATGAACCCTACAAAGTGAGCAAAACCTGTGCCAAGCAGTCCCCATTCTTCCTAGTGTTTCAGGCAATTTAATATCTGCTGTATTTCTTCATGACATTTTGTAGCCCACAGAATTTTGTGGTTTACCAGTGGTATCTCTGGATTGCTGAACTGCTGTTCTCAGTGTGATGTTTCTACAGGAATTATGGCTCCCTGAGGAGAAAAGGAACCCATGTTTCTCTTCTTCACAAAGTCACTTTTTGTTGGTTGTTTTCCATCATTCTACTTCCGTAGAAAATATGGCCATCTGTCACATGTGGCTCATGCCATAGTAGAGGCTGATTGTGAATAGTCCTATTAAATTGCCCTTGAGTTTCCCTCCTTTATTCCCTCAGCACTATACTAACATGCTTCTGGTTGTTCCATTGCTTGTTTGTTTTCCCTCTGATGCCTTTTCTTTGAAATAGGAATGCCAGGGGACTTTCAGCTCAACTCAAGTATGATTTCTAAGAATTGTTCCTAAGTGTGTTTGGTTCATTTTCCTCTGATGCTCGAAACTGCTGTTTTGCTGTCTTTCCTCACTTCTTATGCATTTGATTGAGAAGTTTCTTGAGACTAGTCCTTTCTTTTTGAACCAGTTACTGGTATTAACTCAGCTGAGGTGAAATGTTGTATTATACTCTCCAAAAATCTGTTGCAGTTAATTAGTGAGATGTATTTTTCCAACTTGTTAAAGAATTAGTTTAACAGGTTCTGTAGAATGACCATGTCATGTAGTTTTCTGGCTATGTCTTTGGAGGTTCTTGCTTGTTATATTTAACGTTCCAAGTAATATCTTAAGCAATGACAGTCTTTGGCAAATTTATTTTAAAATCTGCAGTTATTAAGATGAAAATCAAGACCCTGGTAATATCTGAAATTCAGTGCAGAATTTATTATGACTCTAGTATTGTGGAGTTCAACAGGATGTAGAATAAACAAAATCATAATTTTTCTATAATTCACTATGAAGTATTTGAAATCTGGTTTTTATCTGTTTCTGAAACTGATATGCTGAAGAAATATGATCTCCCATATTTTGAAAGAAACAACATCACCAAGACCGTGTATCTGTGAATGTGTGTGAAATATTTTCCCTTTTTGTTCACTTGATTTGCTTTTTGTTTGTTTGGGTTTTTTCACTTCCTATAATATTATATTCAGATCAATGCACTAGGTATAAGGGAGTCGAAAAGCAATTTATGAAGCTGCTGTAACATAATTATAAGATTTGTTTTTTTACGAAGGAGCTGTTGCTGTCAAGAGAATGATATTTAACTTTTAAATAAGACTCTTTCATCCTTTCAGAGATAAATGCAATGTGTGAGTGAATGGTTGACATAGCTTTGGTTTTAAAATGTACCTTTTAATCCATTATCTTGCCAGCATTCTTATGGTGAGTGTGAAAAGGACATTTCCTAGGGCACATGTGAGCTCATCTGTGATTGGCTGGTGCATCATGCTGCAACATTGTTTTTAAAAAGTCAGTTATGGTGAAACTGAATTATGCATAAATCATGCAAATTAAATAAAATTTGCATATAATTAATGTAGATCACTTAGTTATTTCAGTGTACATTTTGAGGGTACAATTTAGTATTGCTGTTAGATAATGGAGGGGAAGGGACAAAGTTCTGGAAAGTAAAAGAAAACCCCACTACAACCCCTAGAACAGGGGTAGGGAACCTGCGGCTCTCCAGATGTTCAGGAACTACAATTCCCATCAGCCCCTACCAGCATGGCCAATTGGCCATGCTGACAGAGGCTGATGGGAATTGTAGTTCCTGAACATCTGGAGAGCCGCAGGTTCCCTACCCCTGCCCTAGAAGTTATATTTATCACTATCTGTGAATCCTGAAATTTTATTAGGCATTCTCACACACTCACTTTTCTGGGATTAGACACAATTTAAAAAGAAGATGGGAACTCTCATGATGCTGAATTCAACACTCAGTTCTATACTCACTACCAGATCCTGAGTCTGAGCGATACACCAGTAAATAAAATTGTAAAATTCCGAGATTAATTTTATCTAGGTCAGGAGATGACCTGATCTTACCTTTTAATGATCTTCTTTGAAACCATGTCTTTCCATTTTCTATACTTATTGGCCATATTGGAAACAAGCAGATAAAACTCAGATTTTTTGTGGCCTGACTGTGTGCAGTATAAGTTTGCTCTGCTCTGAGTATCCTTTGGAACTTCCCATCCCTAAACTAATATAAATGTTTGTGTAAGCCCTGCCCAATCTGAGGCATGGATAACTCCTGCTTGTCCATAGCATGTGAGCTGCACCTTCGTACTTACCTCTTTCCTTAGATGAGTCACCTAGATATTTTTATTTACTTCATTTATAGTTCACCTTTCTCACTGAGGTTAGAGGCAGATGACAATTTTTTAAGAAAACCTCCCCCAAAAGTTCAATTAGACAGTAAGAACTACTCAAATAAACAATACGCTGGAATTAGGATTATAGTAAAATAGGAAGACAATGTGAAAAGCAATTAGAATAAGAACCAAAGTTCAATGTTTGAGGCATGGTAATGCCGTAAAGCAAAAAAGGTTGCAAAGATAGAAGACAATGCAGTGAAAGGAAGATGATGCTTGTGGTACACATAACAATATACTATTATCTTCTCTCTTATAAAATCAACTTCCTTAGTTGTTCCATTATACTACCATTCTAGTAGCTTTATAAAAATGCCATCCTGAATATTTCTGTTTGCACATCCTACAAGTTGATAGTAGCGTGAAACCCTTCTTGACCTTCTCAGGTAGGCCATCATGAGCAGGCAGTCACCTATTTTACCCATTTTCAGGGTGACACCTTCAGAAGGCCTAGCTCTGATATGTGAAATTGTTGTGGGGGGACATAGCAGGGGAAGGTGGTATATGTATTCCAGGTCATTAGGGAGTTTTCTGGTGATAAGAAGAACCATCGGCTGAACCCTATAACTGATCTGTAACCATGGAATGCTTGTAAAATAAGTGTGACATGCATATTCAGATTAGTTCCCTATAATAACAGGGTTATATCAACTGGAGTTTCTGAGTTATCTTGAAATGTAGAGCCACGTAAAGTGCATTACAATAATAACTATGGTAACCATGGATCCATGTGGCCAGATCAGCTAAGTGGCTATTTTTTGTGCTAATAGACTTTACCTGTTGTCAGATTGTGTGACGGCACAGATAACTACTCAGATAATATCATATACAGTTAAGCAAATGGTTCTTCTTCATGGTCTCTTTGCAGACACATCTATGGGAAATATTTACACATTGCATTACTAACTTACTTAGCTAAATGACAATAATGAACAACTGCAGAGAAAATTCGTATTTCTTTATTGCAGTGATGGCGAACCTTTTTGAGACTGAGTGCCCAAATTGCAACCCAAGCCCCACTTATTTATCACAAAGTGCCAACCCAGCAATTTAACCCAAATCCTGAGGTTTTCATTTAGAAAAAACCGGTTGGCTCCCTCTTCCTCCGCCCCACCCACTCGAGCAGGGGCCAGCCTGCTCTAGCCTCCAGCAAGTCCCGCGCACACTGCTCTGTGCCTCTCTAGCATCTCTGCCTCCTCTGTGCACCCCCCCTCGGGCAGCAGCCACCCAGAGCACAGGCACCAGGCCTGCCAGCCAAGTCCTCCCTGCTCACTGTGGTGCGTGCACATCGTGCTCAGTGGCCCAGGCCAGCCTAGCTGTATGTGTGTGTGTGTGATTTCCTGCCTCCACATGACAAACTCTGTGTGCACGTGCCCACAGAGAGGGCTCCGAGTGCCACCTCTGGCACCCATGCCATAGGTTCGCCATCACTGCTTTATTGCCTCCTGGGTTCCCTGTGGCCTTTTGGGGATTTTAAAAGGTGCCATGGACTGGGGTGGTTCTTCTCTGTCAGTTTATATGGATTTGTGTGAGTATTGTCAACCAGCCAAAATGGTACTGGTATTTTATTTGTGATAGGGCTTCTATTCACAATAGGTGCGTGCCTGTACATTGTATGGACCCTACAGTGTAACTGCATTCTGTTCAGTAATAGATCCTGGTAATTTTTCATAAGACTGAATTTGATTGCTTCAGATCCTAATCCAGGTTGAACTCAAGCCTTTGGATAAAGTATGCAATAATGAGCAGGGGGAACTATTTCTATAGTGAAATAAAATGGCATCAGTTCTTTTTACTAATAGTTTGCCTGTGCTTCTCCCCTTTATTACAAGGACTGAAGAGTTCCCCAGAGACACTCGTACAACATATAAGGGCTTTATAACTTTCCTCTAACATAATGTGGTCTATAAAGAGAGTCTGTCTCCCACGTATTACAACTGTTATTTTCTTATTCTGAGACCGTATACTTTTTTGTGCCTTGAACTGTAACTACAGTAATTTTAGACTGCTAAAATTAACCATTAACCAGGTTAGCCATGCTGTTTGAATGCAAAATATTAAAAACAAAATCATAGTTGTACCTTTCTGAGTCTTAGGTCCGTTCCGCATGGACCTCGCAAGTGGGGGTGCACTGGCATATTGCCACCTGTGACCTCCCAGGGCCGTTCACACGGTAACATGGATTGCCTCGTTTCTCCGGGACCGGGGTCACCAAGTGTGGTGTGGGGACCAAGCCTCTCAGAGGTGCCCGCTTCATTGCGGTGTGCCTCAGGGAGCGCTGTTGTCCCCGCTGTTATTCAACATCTATATGCGACCCCTTGCTCAGCTGGTACGGAGCTTTGGGCTGGTGAGTCATCAATATGCTGATGATACCCAGCTCATTCTGTCGATGGAGGGGGGAGCGGCCACCGCCCCTGCGGCTCTACAGCACTGTTTGGAGGTGGTTGCTGGTTGGTTGACACAGAGCAGGTTAAAACTGAATCCAGAAAAGACGGAGATCCTTTGGCTAGGCCGTGGGGGGGGGATGGGGGATTTCACGCCGCCGGTGTGGGAGGGGGTCTCATTGGCACCGAACCCCTCAGTTCACAGCCTGGGGGTCCACCTGGATTCGTCTCTTTCGATGGAGACCCAGGTGGCCCAAGTAACCCGGGTTGCCTTTTTCCATCTTCGGCAGGCCCGGCGGCTGGCCCCCTTCCTCTCCCAGGCGGATCTGGCCACGGTGATCCATGCAACGGTCACCTCCAGACTAGACTATTGCAGCTCGCTCTACGCAGGCCTGCCCTTGAGGTTGATTCGGAAATTGAAACTGGTCCAGCACGCGGCGGCTCGTCTGCTCACGGGAGGTGCCATCAGAGACCATATCATGCCCATGTTGCACCGCCTGCACTAGCTCCCAGTTGAGTTCCGAATCGTCTTCAAGGTATTGGTGTTAACCTTTAAGGCCTTACGCGGTCTGGGACCTTCGTACCTAAGGGACCGTCTGGCCCCATATGTCCCACGTCCGTCTTTGCGTTCGGCAGAGGCCAACTTGCTGGAGATCCCTGCCCCCTCCATGATGCGGCTGGCCTCTACCAGGGCCAGGGCTTTCACGGCCCTGGCCCCTGCCTGGTGGAATGCTCTCCCTCCAGCTGTCCAGGCCCTGTGGGACCTAAATGAGTTCCACAGGGCCTGTAAGACAGACAAGGTAAATTAATGCTTTAAAAACTTAAACATTTGTGTGACTTATATTTGACCAGTCAAATAAGCACATTTAAAAAAATCTGGCCAGATATACACATGATTTGTGGAAGTTATTGGATATGGAGATTCAAGTGGAACTGGTGGAGAGTTTCTACTGAGACGTTTGATTTCATATTAGATGAGCTGTTGTGTGCAAAACAAAGTTCTGACTGAGAAAAGTAGAAAACTTTGAATTTCCTAATCTTTATCTGAAGTCCATAAGTATACCAGACTCTCTTTTCCTTCACTAATGCCTCAGAGGCAAAGCCAATGGATCAAAATTAATTATAACTTGGGCAGGATGCATAACCCAACATCTTGCTTTCATGGTTGCAACCTACATATTTGCAAAACATATATGTGAAAGAGTGAGCAGATAAAGAAGTTGTTAGCTATTGGTATGTAAAGTTAAAGGGATTTTTTTTAAAAAAAGTGACTGTTATGTGCAATTTTTCACTTACAGTTTTGGTTTTCAAAATATACTTTTATTGTTTTTTGCTACAATTTTGTAATATCAAACCGTCATTATAAGGGAGAAATACATTTTATACTACTAAATATTTTGAGAAACATGCTTTCTTCTCTCTCTCATTTTCTTTACTCTGTGCAGTGTATAACCTTGGAGGAATCTCCAAGGCATATTTCAAAGCATTTTGTTATATTGCAAGCATATTGTAGAAAAATGAAGAAGTGTGGATAGTTCAATGGGTACTGCTTTCATGCTCATCCCTAAACATAATCTGCAACTGTGTTGCCCTCTGGAAACAGCAGGCTATTGAGTATTTATAATTTTTTCAGGCTTTGGAACTTTAAATAGGTTTCAGCTCATTTGGTAATGAGTTTGTTTTCTCTTGTGGAAGGGGCAGCAAAAAATGAAATTACATGAAGGTTTACATCCACCGCCATTGTACCTTTTCAATTCATATAACAAAGTTACTTGTCCTGTGAACTCAATTACTATCCTAACTGCAAAGGGCAGGTTAATATGTAATTAGTTCTCCCCTTCTAAGAGAGTGAAATAGGAAGGGAATTGTACTTAATTTGTGTTAAATAGAAAGCAAGTATTGAAAAAAATTGAAGGACATTGTACAAAAAGGTACACAGTACAAACTGCAACAGCCAGAGCAAATACAGCATGCACTATATGTACTGGCATGTACAAATAATAAATTGCAATGTAACTTTACATAAAGTTAATATACCTTCATTGAAATAATAGCAAATTACAAACATTATAGTGCAAATCCAAACAACTGTCATTTATTGTACATATAGAAACAATGGTTTACGAAGTTACGTAGATCAGAAAACGGGTAAGGTAAAAGATTGTCGTTAACTGAAGAAAACCATTTGCACCAATGACAATACTTCAGATAATTATACCTAAAGACCACAATGCATAGTTCTGTGAACATACAATGATACCAAGAAGAAGAAAACTCTGCCTTCAGGAGAGGTCAATGGAAATTGCTGTGAAGCCATTCCCCTCTTTCAGTGCTTCTTCGAGACTTTTCCCAAGTGTATGCCATAGCTATGTTTTGAGTTGACTGTCTTCTTGACTTATGATGAAGTGTGGTGTTCAGTTCATCCCACTGTTCACAACTCAACAGTAAAAAATAGTTGTCTGTCTGACAAATTCACATGTGCCATTTGACTTCCCCTGAAGGCTGATTTTTCGATTTCTTTACCTCATTGTATATTCACACAACTATGCATTGTCATCTTTAGGTATAATTGTCTTTGTAAGGCATTGTTTTTATATGCACAATGAATAATTGCTGTTTGGATATGCACTATGAATGTTTGTACTTGGCTATTATTGCAATGAAGGTGTATTAACTTTATGCTTGGGTACATTGAAATGTGTCATTTGTATGTGCCAGAACACACAGTAAAATGCTGTATTTGCTGTGGTTGTTGAAAAAATTGAAAACTACATAGTTGGTTTTGTGTTCTGCTTATCCTTTTGTCAATTCTGTACTTCGGTTATGTTTCAGTGTTTTTAGTGTCGTCGTCTCCCACCCCGCCAACGGTTTCTTGTCCTGTACTTATTACCCTCCATCCTTTATTAGCTTTCTATGTGTACTGAAAAAGGTAGAACAGTGTGTCCTTCTCCAAAGATTCTGGCTTTAGATAACTAAAGTAATGGGATTTTGCTTTGGTTGCTCCTACTAAATGAAATGTGAAGAAAATGAAACAGTTTAGACCAGAAGGCAAAATCTACAGACAGAATTCGGGATATAAGCCTTAAAATTTTCTTTGATTGGGCCAGTAAGAAAAAAAATGTGTCCAACATGATAAATTGTGTTGTAGGGTTCTGAGCAAGCTCATGATCGATCAGCTACTTGTTAATGAGGAAAAAGCAAGGTAAGAGGAGATGCAGTCCACCTGCCTGTGCAACAGCTGCCTGCCTTCTCTTTATACTCCATTTTCTCTCTAATGAAGGAACCAATTGGTTTACAGTGATCAATGCTGACCTATTAGGATCAGACACAGATCTGACATAGCCAAGGCAATTAAAATGAAACGCAGAAGGATTTTTAAACTTATTGGTTTGTTTAAAGATGACAGGAACTTCGAAAATGAATAAGAACTACATTGATACCGGGAAACAAATATGCTGATGGAATGAATTAATGCTTCTCTATTTGTGTGCAAGATCCAGAGGTCTAAGGCTGATGTCATTTGGCACAGATTATAAAATGTGGATTGGGGTGTTGTGTGGTTTTTGGGCTGTATGACTGTGTTCTAGTAGCACTTTCTCCTGACGTTTTCCCTGCATCTGAGGCTGGCATCTTCAGAGGATGCCAGCCACAGATGCAGGCAAAACATCAGGAGAAAATGCTACTAGAACACAGCCATACAGCCCGGAAACCACACAACACCCCAGTAATTCCGGCCATGAAAGCCTTCGACAATACAATGTGGATTCTTGTTTCTGTGGCTGGGGTATTTCTGTGTATCATGTGTGTATGCAAATGCTTATTTGTTTTTGACATTCTGTTGTTTCTAAAGAAGTATATCAGTCTATGATGACAAACTCCATAATATAGGTAATTAACATGAGACACTAAATACCTTCATACCTTAGAGACCATCTGTCCCCCTATGTCCCCACCCAGCCACTGCGTTCGGCAGAGGCCAACCTACTGGTGGTCCCAGGCCCCTCCGTAATATAGCTGGCCAGGGCCTTCCTTGCCACCATCTGTCCATGCCCTGCGAGACCTTGCACAGTTTCACAGAGCTTGTAAAATAGAATTATCCTGCCAGACCTTTGAGGGGAGGATTAGCCATTGAAGTGTCATCCCCTACATTCCATCTGGTTGTCAAATTTGTAACATCTGATGTAGTTACCACCTTGTCTACCCTCTTTGACGCAAATAGGACTGCTATCTTGCCATCTGGTTATTTAAAATTTTTATACTGGTTATCATGTCTGTTAATTTATTGATTTTAAGTGATTTTATATTGTATTGGGTTTTATATTGTATTGGGTTTTATTTTGCCATTTTATATGTTGTAAACTCCCCAGAGCCCTTCGGGGGTGGGCGGTATAGAAAGTTAAATATTTATTTATTTGTTTATTTATTTATTTGATGTGTAGAGAAGTTTTATGCTGAGACAGAGTCCTTGCACTGCAAAGCCTTGACAGTGTGCCCCCCACCCTAGAGAGGCATCAGTGATTACCAGAATGGCCAGGGGTGATGCCCCAAGTGGCATACCTTCCAACAGGTTGTCAGCATCCCGCTACCATTTATGGGATTTGAAGACATACCTGGGGACAGATAGCCAGCACAGTTATGAATCAACATTGATTGTGAGTGACCTTATGAACCTGAGCAGGGAGATGAGCTAGCCCAGGGGTCGGGAACCTTTGTCACCCAGGGAGCCATTTGGACCCATTTTCCACGGAGGGGAGGGCACTTGGAGCCGCAGATACTTTTTGACATTTGAAATGAGCATAGCCCTGTATATGTTTTTTTTTGCCTTTACACTTTGTATAGAGTAGACAGTTGTAGTGTGTTGCTTGAGGAGTCCATGAGGTGCTACAGAGAAAATTGTATTTTATTTGTGTAGAGAACACATTTTGAACATTTTTTGTGGGGGTGTGCGGGGGAAAGGGTGGAGCCTCGTGGGCGCATGCACTGGAGGGAGAGAAGATGCGGACGTAGCAGATGGCTCAGTGGCGGTAGCTGCATGCCTGCTGTGGCAGCCATTGTGGCCACAGCTTGCTTGGGCAGCTGGGGTGAAAGGAGCTTTAAGGACACCACGGGACCTCTGAGTTGTCTGGCGCGTGAGTGCTCCCTCCCTGCTTTTGTCCTCTTTCTTGACTTCTCTTCCTGGCATCACCTCCCTCCCTCCTCACGTTTTCCCCACCTCGTCCTCCTTTTCCTTCTCCCGGTCTGCTCATGTTTCTTCTCCCTCTTCGTCTTGCTACTCAAGCAAACTGCCCCTCTGCCGCTTTCCAGCCCCTCCACCTTTTATCATCCCTCCAGAGCTTGCCAGAAGTCTTCTCCCACCCCTCGGCCCCGTCTGGGTGTTGGGTTCCCTCCTCCTGCTTCCCTCTCCTCCTGCGCCTTCGTCCAGGCGTGGAGTTCCAGTGCTCATGCCTGGTGCCCTCTGCTGGCTGGGCTGTGGCCATGCGTCCCAGGCTTCTTGGCCGGGCTTGACTCCTTGCGCCGACTCCCTTGCCACTCCACCGCCCTGGCCGATTACGGCCAAGTCTGCTGCTGCCTCCACACCCACGCCGCTGTCACCTCAGCCCCATACTGGGTGTTGGGTTCCTCCCTCCTGCTTCCCTCCCTCCTCTCAGCTTCTCGGTCCGGGCGTCAGTTCAGAAGAGCCTGCTACAGGTGCCCTCTGCCGGATGTGGGCCGTGTCGCCGTCCCTGACTGGCCGAAAGTCGCGGCTCCCCTTGCAGCCCACCGCCCTGGCCGATTCAGCCAAGTCTACGGGCTCCAAGCCACGCCGCCACCAGCGGCCCTGTCCTCCCTCTGGTCCCAGCCAGCTGGCTGGGGCCAGGCTCGGTAGCCGCCTGCCGCTCCCCCGCTGCTGCTGACCTTAGCAGAAGGAGGAGGGCTGCCACCAGCCGTCTCCATGGCGCTCTCACTTGCCGGAGCGCCCGCGGTTGGAGGCTGACCTCGGTGAGGTCCGGGGAGGGGAGAGTCCCTGCTCCCGGACAGCTGTGTTGTGTCCGGAGCCGCTGTGCAGGGGCGGGGGAGCCGCATGCGGCTCCCGAGCCGCACGTTCCCGACCCCTGAGCTAGCCTAAGCTAGTGAGTGGGGGAGGAGAGCACTCAATTTATGGTTAAAAACTCTTAACTATGGTTAAAAACTCTTAACTAAAAAGCTCTGTGGCTGGCCTGCACAGTCCCACATGGGACTGCATAGAGATCACAACGATGAAATATATATTACAGTTGTTTATGCTTCCCAATTTACTAGGAATATATGCATTGGTGTTTTATGCAAGCTCTCCTTAATAAAGAGTCAGAGGACCAACTTTATCAACATTGCTATTATCTTTATGTTAAAAACAATAAGACTTTCTTTACTTTGGATGTCCACCAGAATTTTGCTCTTTGGCTTGGATCTAGTTTTTCTTGCTATCTGGTGTAGTCATGTGACTTCATGTAACTTACGCCTTCTGTGTGGAGAGGTTCACATGTCTTTCAGGAGCAGCATTAAGGTAGGCATTTTGGTGCAGCAAGATGGAGGATGTACTGTGGCACTGTGTATGGAAATCCATATCATCTGGAGAAATTACTGCTGGATCTACGCTTCTGGGTTGGAGCCAGACTTTTTTTCTGTCAGCAGAAAGGGAACTTGACTGGTGAAAAAGGGGGACTGATTTTGTCAAGCTGAGGGCTTCCATATTGCATCTAGAACAGTTACTGGTAGACACCCTCAGCAACAAGGGCTTATTTTTATTGGTACATTTATTTCTGTATTCTGTATTTTTTTAAAAAATGATGTTTCAAGTTTTTCCTTCCCTTAATCCATACTGATTTCTCCTCACCATGCTTGGTTGTTTATAGACTTACAGTTCTAGCCTTAATAACGTTTTCTTCCAAAATTCAGGTGTTGTTTTCCTGCAAAATTCTGCTTTTGTTGCTTGATTTGCTGAAAGGTATTCTAGAAAGCACTGAAGATAGCTTGTGTGCCATAAATTGTTGCTTTCATTGAGCATGAATTTCACTTGACCATTGTGGCACAGTTTATTGTTTGCGTATACAGAGGCCGGGTAATTCAGAGGGCTTCTTTAAACACATATTACTCTTCTGACAGCATGGGACAAAATGTGAACTTTTGCCAGGATTGTTGTTAATGCTGACGAGTAAAATGGAACTTGAAACATTTCTAAGTGTCTCAGTTTTCCAATGGAAAGTGCCATGTGCATGCCATTAAATAGAAAATCTGTTGCTTAATGCCTGAACTAAAAGGGAATTTGTTTGCTTTGCTTCCTTTCCCAAGTACATTTGGTAACAGATGGGCTTGTAGGGATTGAACTGCATATATTATGAATGTTAGTAAACGCTTTTAGGTAAATGTTAGGAAGGGTTACATTAGTGGGGCATTGCGTGTGAAATATAATTCAGTTTGCTGATGTTTTATTGCACCTGTGGGTAAAGATGCTCAGTTTTGCTTCACCTAAACTGGCCAAGGACAGATTTGTAACCAATTGAAGTGTGTACTTCATTTAAAACTTAAGGATGACAGCCAAGTAACTAGACAAGGTTAACAATATTTAAATATATGCTCTATTCATTTTCATAACTTAAGATCTACCTGGTTTTGTACATCTGCTATTCTCAGAACAATATTTTTAAAACAATGAAAGAATCTGGTTAATTCTCCAATGACAATTTAGTTTGATATCATTTGCATAATGGTATTCTGTAGACTGGAATGCAATTACTTCACTAATTTTTTTTTCATTTGAGCCAATCTTGGACAGATTTAAAGATGGACTTCACTTTCTTATTGCCCTGGAAAACAGGTCAGTCGCAGAAGGTCCCAGGTGAAGTGGTTATCAGAAACACATTCCACAGCAAATTACAGGTTGCATGAGGGATGCATGGGAGTTTTTGTTTTCTTTTGAATTAAGTTTTTTTGTAGGATTCCAAATAATTTAAGCATTTTTTCACTGTTTAATATGGAAACCTGTTATGCTCCTAATTGTTTGTCACAGATAATAAATTTACACAAACAGTTTGGCTGATAACATGTGAGTTTGGGGAGAATGTAGATCTGTGTTTCAGAGACTATTTAATCCCTGGCAAGGGAAAAAAGTTGCTCATATTAAAAATAACTGGAATTATTCGTTGCAGGTAAAGTGGATTTGTTCTTAATGTGAATTTATGATGCCTTTTACCATCTTCCTTACCACCCAACACATACAACTGGATTTAAAAATAACTGGCCTCATGACACTTAACTCTATTGAATCCAAAGTAGTGTCCGTCGCTGATTAATAATCCCTAAATAATTTATGCCATTTGTTGGCTCTGTGCTGTTTCAGGGAGGTCAGCAGTAATTAACTGTTCACTATTGACTACATTGCATACTTCAGAAATGTAATACAGGTTATTGAGCCCTTGCTGAAATCAGAGTAAATGATACTGTAGTAATTGTATATTTGGGTATCCAGTTATTTTGCTGAGGGTGGAAAACTGGATTTTTCCCCATGAGGCAATGAAATTCAAAGCTCTAAAAAGATTGATTTTATACTGTGGTATCATGTATTTTTAAAGGTTAAAGCTTATTTTGCTTCTCTGAGAGTGAAGTGTTATATTTAATGGGTCTCAGCCCTAGTTCATTCAGTGGATAATGGCATACTACCTCTAGAGTCCACTGTTCTAACAGATACATTTAGTTCCTGTTTCACTTCTGCCTCAGATTCATTTTTACCTCTTTCTTTTTTCTCTGATATAAACTGTAAGATATACTTTGAGCTTAAAGCAGCAAATTCCACAAGAGAAAAACCAGCATCAGCATTTCCAAATTCTGTAACTCATTAACTGCCCAATCCACACTGCAGTTAAGCATAAGTGGTTTTATTCAGATTAATTTAATCTCATTGCTGTCTATGGAACAAAGCTAGTTTAAATTGAAATGCTTGAGGGATTTAAGCAATGTGACTTGGTCTGCGAATAAGATATTTTCCCTGCTTCTTAATTTATCCTGTTGGATTATGTGACAAGCCTTTTTTCCCTACATAGCCTCCTAAGATTTTTGGGATCTAGGTTCATTTGAAATAAGAGGGGAAGTCCTCCTATGGATTAAAAACTGGTTGAGAAACAGGAAACAAAGAGTGGGTGTAAATGGGAAGTTCTCACAATGGAGAGGTGTCGGGAGTGGTGTCCCCCAAGGATCCGTTTTGGGACCAGTGCTCTTTAACCTATTCATTAATGACCTGGAAGTAGGGTTGGGTAGCGTGGTGGCCAAGTTTGCAGATGATACCAAATTATGTAGGGTGGTGAGAACCACAAAGGATTGCGAAGAGCTCCAAGCGAACCTTGATAAATTAGGTGAGTGGGCTAAGAAATGGCAAAATGCCGTTCGTAATGTAGCAAACATGTAGGGAAGTGAAGTATGCACATAGGGGCAAAAAATCCAAACTTCACATACATCGCTACAGGGGTCAGTGCTATCAGTCACAGACCAGGAAAGAAGGGATTTAGGCTGTGCCTTAGTTGATAGTTCCATGGGAATGTCAACTCAATGTGCAGCATATTGGCAAGCTGTGAAAAGAATAGGCAAACTCTATGCTGGGGATCATTAGGAAAGGAATTGATAAATAAAACTGCAAAGATTGTCATTTCCCTTATATAAAATGCATTAATGCGTGACCATGCACTTGGAGTACTAAAGTCCAGTCTCTGGTCACAGCATCTCAAAAAAAAAAGGATATTGAGGAGATAGAAAAGAAGTGTAGAGAAGGGCAACAAAAGGATGATTGAGGGACTGGAGCACCTTCCCTATGAGGGAGAAGGCTGCAAAGCGTTTAGGACTCTTTAGTTTGGAGAGGAGGCGGCTGAGGGGGGATATGATTGAAGTCTACAAAATTATGCATGGGGTAGAAAATGTTGTCAGAGAGAAATTTTTCTCTCTTTCTCACAATACTAGAACCAGGGGGCATACATTGAAAATGCTGGGGGGAAGAATTAGAACTAATAAAAGGAAACACTTCTTCACGCAACGTGTGATTGGTGTTTGGAATATGCTGCCGCAGGAGGTGGTGATGGCCACTAACCTGGATAGCTTTAAAAGGGGCTTGGACAGATTTATGGAGGAGAAGTCGATTTATGGCTACCAATCTTGATCCTCCTTGATCTGAGATTGCAAATGCCTTAGCAGACCAGGTGATCGGGAGCAACAGCCGCAGAAGGCCATTGCGTTCACATCCTACATGTGAGCTCCCAAAGGCACCTGTGGGCCACTGCAAGTAGCAGAGAGCTGGACTAGATGGACTATGGTCTGATCCAGCTGGCTTGTTCTTATGTTCTTATGAAACCTTCCTCTCAGTTTCCTGGTGTTCTACAAGTAGTGAGTGTGTAGGCTTTGGGTTTACTGCTGCGAGGTAAGTTTTGTGGTGCCCAAGGAAATTATTGAGATCATAGAGGCCGGATTAATATATAAACTGAGATAATTTATTTATTTAAAGGTTGGTTTAAAGAAACAAACCAGCAGCCCAGGTCTCCGAATAGACAAGGCATAAACCTGACAGAGGCGTACAAATTTTAACTGATTATGACTTCAGTTAGACCAGGGCTCTGCAACCTGCAGCTCCAGAGCCGCATGCGGCTCTTTGGTCCTTGTACTATGGCTCCGCGTGGCTTGGGTCCTCTCAGCCTCCTTCAGAGAGTTGCCCTAAGGATTAATAGGAAAGACTCTCCCGTTCCTAGAGAGGCATAGCCCGAGACGGCAATCTCAAACCACTTCTGGATTCCCTGTTCCAGCTGCCTGGTTGGCTGATGACGGTGATGACGGCATGGGGCAGGGGTGGAGCACCGCTGGTGGATCCTCTTGAACAGGTGAGCGGCGAAGGGCAGGAAATAGGAGGGAGGTTCAGGAGTGTAGATTTTCGGTGCAATCCTAACCTCAGTCCACCCCCCTTGAATGGTGGGTCAGGGGTCAACCCTACTTTGGGTGGCCTCATTTCCCCCTGCCCCGGGTTCTTCTTGGGGGGCGGGACCACATGGGGGGTCCCCAGCAGTGCCACCTTGGGTTGCAGACCCCCCATCATCAGCCTCGCTGAGCTTCAGGGGCTTTCCTGGCGGATGGCAGCCTGGCTGAGTCCAGGTGAGAAAGACGATGTCAGGTTTTAAAGGAGTTCTTACCTGCAGCCCTGCAAGGTTGCACTCGTTGGGGCTGTTTGATGGGGAGGTGGGGATGGGTAGGAATTGTTTGCTTCTGCATTGCCAAGGAGGGCAGGAGCACATGGGGAAAGCCTTGCATGTGGATCTTGGAAGGTTTACTTCAGAGTAAGCCAGTGGAAGGTAAGCTTGTAGATCCTGGAAGGGAGGAAGGCCGGGATCACCTCAAGCCATGGTTGTTGTGGGTTGCCAACTCCCGGCGGGCAAATCCCAGGACATTTGGGGGTAGATTCTCAGAAGCTTTGGCTTTTGGGACCAGGGCAGGGGCCATGCTCAGTGAGGAATATGGCTGTCGAGTCCACCCTCCATGGCAGACATGGAGGTCTGTTATTATTTTTTAAGAGTTCAAAATGTTCAAAATGTGTTCTTTACATAAATAATTTTCTCTGTAGCACTTTATGGATTTCATAAGCAACTATAATTGTTTATACAAAGCGTAAAGGTAATACACACACACACACAGAGTGTTATCTTCATTTTAAATGTTAAAAAGTATTTGTGTCTCCAAGTGTTTTCTGTTCCATGGAAAACAGGTCCGAATGGCTCTTTGGGTGTTAAAGGTTGCCGACCCCTGAGTTAGACTATTCTACAATGATTTCTGGCAAAAAAAAAGAGAGGGTTTTATTGACTAGCTGCTAGGCTGAATCCTTTCTCTCACACAAGATTTTATCCACACCAGTGTGCCCTTTCCCCAGAGTCAGACTCAATGGTACAAGGTCTGCTCATCCACCAGAGACAGACCTAACAATCAAGCACTTCCTTCTCTCACAGAGATAAGAGCTAAACTGCTCTGCTACACTACCAGGAAGAGCTCCACTTCACTCTTCTCATTTTTCCTGAGCTGGATCTGAGCTGTCACTGCTCGCTCCCTGAGGCAGTGCCTCCATCTCCTGTGTTCCTTCTATCATCTCATCCCTCACCTGAAAGTGATTGGATGCTGGAGCAGCAGTCCTGTGGGCTCATCTGAGTGGTCAATTTTCCCTGCAGAAGCAGGACAACCTCCTGCCCATCATATATTGAAAGAACTTAGAGCAAAAAAAGAATTGCTGGTAGGGCTGTTCTGAGAATACCTGAGCAAGAATTTTTAAGAATCTGTGTATTGAAAGTTCTTCAATGAAGTTTATCGTGAAGTTTGCTGCTCTTTTGCTGAGTAAGTTGTGAATATTCTTCCCCTTCAAAAACATCACTCATGTGGATACATGATTCAATGTAAGAAGATTTCATAGAAGGAAGATTATTTTTCTCTTTCAGTGGGGCTTTGTCATTCGAGAACACCTTCAGCTATCCAGGTAGAACTATGCAAAAATTTTTGCTGCTCTTCTGGACTGTAGGGGCTTCCCCATCCAATTTGAATAGCCCTGTGTTTAGTGAGGTCACTATTGCCATAGCTTCACTGACCTTCAGTTAGGAATTATAGCAGCTGGTCTGGTTGGTAGTTGAAGTACTTACTTGGGTGAAGATGTCTGAAGGGTTCCAAGTCTTCTGCATCTTCTTCCTCTTCGTCTGAGGGACATAAAAAGGGTTTAAAAATTGGTGAAAGAAAAACCAGTTTGCCTTGAGTTGCGCCAAGGGGAAAACTCTTCTGCTTTCCTGGGGCTTTGCAGGCAGGACAAAACCTACCTTGAGAAGCATCGTGACGTAGTGGTTAAGAGCAGGTGGACTCTAATCTGGAGAACTGAGTTTGATTCCCCACTCCTCTACATGAGTGGTGGAGTCTTATCTGGTGAACTAGATTTGCTTCTGTACTTGCATTCAGAAATCCATGGAAGAGAAAGTTGAATTCTGGGTCCTATAGCATCCTGTTCACTTTAGTAAAAGAGGACTTAAGTCAAAGATTTAGAGTTTTTATATGATAGTCTTTGAGCTACCTTGGACTGTGAGAAATGCATGATATCTATTTATCTATTTTTTAGATAAATAGCCATATTTATCTATATTTTTAGCTAAATAGCTATATTTAAATAAATAAAACATTTCCAAAAGTGGTACTGTCTCTCAGTATCAGGATGTTAAAAGCCTGAATGCGTATGGTCTTCAACATTAAAAAAAATTAGGCAACACAATGATTCAATTTCAGGATTATGGTGTAGGTGTGGGGGTCTTTGTGTCTCCTGCTCCTTGAGTGTCAGAAAGTCCAGTTTCTGAATCAACTGCAGTAAGCTGATAATAGCTTCATTTTCACATATATGCTAATATTTAGAATAGTTCTTTTACATACTGATTCTGTTTACCAGAAGCAGTGCATTTATGTCATAGTAGGTACAGTATGGAAGTATATTCAAAGTTTCATTTCCAGTGATAATGCATAGTAATCTGCAAAACTAAACATCTTCTGAATGGGAACTCTTTTGTTTCATTTTCAAAGTTGACTGAAAAGAAGACATACATAAAGTGGTGTGACATCTTTTTCAGTATTAGTTTTTGTTTGTTCTGAATTTTTTATGCAGCTTTTATTTGGTTTCTACTCATGAATGTTTAATGAGGAGATTGGCCTCCAGGTGAAATATTCACTCTGCTATTCAGTCATCTTTTCTGACATTTTTTTCCAGAAAATAATTTGACTGCCTTACAGAAAGCTTGGAAATGAAGTATAGTTGAAAAACATGAATCAGTTGTATTTGTTTTCAAAATTTTGAATTGCTATTCACAGTTTTTCTCCCTATACTTTCTGATTAAGGGTTTGTTTTTATGCCAGGGGTGCGTAACCTTTTGAATGTGGCAAGCAAATAATGTACACTTTACAAGCTGCACAATTGTGGTGAATGTTATTGTTTCTGAGAAACACTTAACACAACGAGAGTTATGTACATTGCTGATCCATAATCCCTATTAACAGAAGATAAATACAGCTACTCAGTGTGTTGCCATCCATCTGATTTTCAGTTCTACTCCCCTAATTTCTCAGTGTTTTACATGGTTACAGAACTATTACCATGGAACAGTAAAGGAAGATAATTTGCACAAGGCCACAAAACAGGAAAATGCAGCCTAACATTAAGCATATTTAGTTTTCCTGACTGATTTCTCAAAATTATAGTTAGACTGGGCCACCGATATTCCCAGTCTTTCTTCTTTTAGGATGCTACCCTTGATTTATAGACTGCCGAAGAGCTAGCTGTTTGGCTTTCCAGGCCCCCTGTGGTCCTGGTGTCTGTAAGAGATAGAATGGTCAGCCAGAAAGAATATTGGTCTGATTCTTATGTTGCAGGCAATATGATTCTAAAATAGCAAAATTCTGTCATTATGTGCATGTGAGATTGGGCCTGTATATTGCAGTGTAGTGTGTCTATAAGCTTCCACACTCATTTCAACATCATGTGGCTCATATTGGTGGAAATAGTAGAAGGCAGGAGGGACAGGTGGAATTGCCATAATCTCTGCTGACATGGGCAGATTGCATCTCAGGGAGTCCTTGATGGAGAAGGGGGTTTAGCATGCAGTCTGCTTTATTTTCCCCCATGTGATTATTACTCATGTATATAAGATAAAGTAAGAGCATTTTTGGGAAGAGCCCCATGACGCAGAGTTGTAAGCTACACAAGTACTGCACACAAGTCTCTGCATATGACCTGAGTTTGATCCCGATGGAAGTACCTGGCTTGCTGGGGGTAAAGTGAAATGATTGAGGAAGACATTGGCAAACAACCATGTAAACAAAATCCAGTAAAATCCAGTAACATCACCCCATAGTTCAGTAGTGCCCTTTTACCTGCACATGGGACTACCTTTACCTTTAACAGTATTACCAGAGTTATTGTTGTAGTGGTGGTGGAAACTAGCCCTGCAAATGTACCCTTGACTGCATGTGTGTGTTCTTCCTCCTAGCTGTGTCTCAGGTTAAAACCTATTATCTTTATCTCATAAATTCAATACGTGATATACCTGACATGTGCCAGGTTACAGGCAATGCTACAAGATTCACAGTCAAACATACATCAGGGGAAATCACCTTAAATAGTGTTTTCTAATTTGGGACTGTGAAGGAACACCTGAGAAAGGAGACAGTTTCCCTCCCACCTATTTCTTCTACTTAGGAAGAACATGTCAATCCAGAGAAAAGGGATGAAAAGAGACCCCCTCATTGCTGTTTCCATGGGTGAGAACTGAATGGTAGAGGAACTGGAAACTCTTGTGTTTTGACTCTCAGTGCTCCTTCGCAGTGCTGAGTTAATGAATGCTGTTTAATGTGAATTCACCTTATGTATGGCAGATTCTGAGTTAGGTAGTATGCCTGTGACCTGTTTTGGGGATATGGTATATTTTGGCCTTTATCTGCTAGATCAGGGGTCCCTAATATTGTCCCACCTTTCCTGGTGCACTCCTTGTGTTTTTAGATCTTTTTGTGGGCACCAGGAAATCTTTTGACTTGGGGCGTTTTTGATATAATGCAAACAGTGGTTTCATGCAGAGTATTTTATCTGTGCAAATAGTGGGATTTGATTTTGATTGAACAAGGTTGGGTTGCATGGCAAAAGTACTTAATGCCTCTAGCTGGAATTTCTATTGAAGTCTTTAGATCTTCCCAGTTTAAATGTATTTTTGCAATTCAGGTGGAAGTTAATTAAAGCATCGCTACATTAAATTTTCCAAAATCATTTGTGTTCTTATCAAAATCTGGCTTGAATCTTTTTGTACACATGCGCAAGGAACTCTCACCAGGATTCAGCTTGTTGAAACATATTTAAATGTTGAAGACCTACTATTCCCGTTATTCTTAACCTGACTCCCTGTCACTGTACGATCAGCTTCGCTTTCTGTTGCAGCCATTTTGTGGTTTTAGCCACCACTGAAAAATATTTGGGACTCCTAGCCTAGCTTCATTACCTTACTCTATCATCAGAATTTTCTGTTCACAGACTTTTATGTATGTAGGATGGAATTCAAGAATACCTTTTGATATAATGATTCAAATGGGAAAGGATGCTGTTCGGTACAGGGGAAGTTAGATTTGAACTTCAAGGATTATCTTATATCCTATCCCATAATGGGCTTGCTGTGTGACCTTGTTGCTTTTATAATTCTCTGTTAGTTTCCATGCTCTGACTGTGAAACTGGATGAGAGTGATCACTCCTCATGATTGCAGTTATAAGAAATATAATAATGATTTAGTCTGATAACGGTTGAATAGAAGTCTTCAAAATGTTAATTAAAATATTAGAGTTGCATATAATACAAGCTCATATTAAGCATTATAAAAGCCTTTTCAATAATTTTGTTGAACCACCATAATTTGACTCCATATTAAACTGTGCTTGCTTTATTCTACCGTTTAATACAAGAGCTCTTAACACTTTGTATATAGTACATGTCCTTTGAGCAATTCGTAGAGTAGCCCAAGGCTACTTTGCAAGATATTTGAAGTAGATATGCAAGGTATCTGAACAGGGAATGAATTCAGAAAAGAAACTTGATTATTTTGCTGTAGTGGAAGGCTTTCTTATAGAAATGCATAAAGGTTCTTTGTTTAGGGTTACCTAACCTCCCTCAAGGTAGGGCATGGAGTTCTCCTGGGATTACAACTGATCTCCTCGTTACAGAATTCAGCCTCACTGGAGGAAATGGCTTTAGAGGGCAGAACTTCAGGGTATCTGTGAAAGCAGGCGATCATGGGGAGTAAAATCTCCCACGCTTCCTTTTTATCCCAAAATGTTCCTTGATTCTTCTGATCTTCTTTTCTTCATACTTTCCTCTGTGTGTGTGTGTGTGTGTGTGTGTTTGTGTGTGTGTGTGTGTGTGTGTGTGTGTGTGTGTGTGTGTGTGTGTGTGTGTGTGTGTGTGTGTGTGTCAAACAGTTTAAGAATCTGAGATGGTCACTCTCCACCCACAGTTTTGTTAATTAATTAATTTCTATTTGATTAAACTTGCTATCCCAGCCTTTCCCAGTCAAAGGCCAGGCTCAGGGGGGCTAACATACATAGTTAAAACAACAAGAAATCCAATTCAAAATCAAATTTAACAATAACACTCAACCACAATAAACATTAAAAGACTATCATCAATTTATGTTAATGATGGCAACTAATTAAGATAACCCCCAAAATAGTCTTAAAATCCTTTCAACCCACCCTATCACAATTTAATTCAATTTATAACTGTTAGAGAGGGAGAAAAGAGACCAGCAAGATGGAAAAGGAACCATGACTACTTCAACCACAGCCCCAGTAGAACACCTCCGTCTTACAGGCCCTGCAGAAATGATTAAAATCCCCTAGGGCCCTTGTGTCAGATGATAGGGAGTTTCACTAAGCCAGGACCAAAAAAACCCTGGTCCTGGTTGAGGCCAGCCAGGCATCCTTGGGGCCAGGGATTACCAGGAGGTTACTACCAGCAGAGTGTAGTGCCTTCCATTGTGAACCAGCTGAAGTTTCCAGAACAGTCTCAAGGGTACGCCAGCATAGAGCAAGTTACAGTAATCCAACCTAGAGGTGACTGTTGCATGGATCACTGTGACAAGGTCCCAATGGGAAAGGGGGTGCTAACTCTATATCTTGGTGAACATGAAAAAAGGCTACCTTGGCCGTATGTGTTACCCGAGCCTCCATGGAAAAAGAGGACTCCAGAATCACACCCAGATTTTGACAGAAAAGCCAGGTGTTAAAACTATTCCATCCATTTTTGGAAGTTGGAACCTACCTTCCAGCACTCTTCGCCCAAGCTACTGGACCTCCATCTTCAATAGATTTTGCTTCAGACTGCTGTTTCTCAACCATACTGCCGTAGCCTGCAGACACTTAGCCAAGCATCAGGGGAAGTGGCCAGCTAGTTCTCCATCAACAGAAAAGGCAGGATATCATCAGCGTATTGATGTCAGCCCAGCCAAGAAGCTCTGGACAACTGTGCCAAGGGTCACATGTAGATATTAAATAACATTGGAGACCATGGTCTCCATCCCATGGCCAGGCTGGAATGGATCCAGAGCTGATGCATCATCCAAAAACACCTGAAGTTGCTTTGCCACCACCCTATCAACTATCTTACTCAGACATGATAGATTCGAGTCTGAGAAAGTTGGCTGGATCTAAAGAATCCAAGATGGTTTCTTTAAGAGTGGTCATACCACCACCTCTTTAAGCCTCCATGGGAAAATTCCCAATTTAAGGAAGAGATTGATAATTTCCAGCAGGGTGCACCATACTTAATTGCCACCAGCTTTAGCAAGCCATAATGGGCATGAGTCTAGAGGCCAAGTGGTAGACTTCATAACTGTTATTTTGCCCATATCAGTCTGGGAGAGCAGACTGAAATGGACCAGTATTGGACCTGAAGATGGCCAAAAGGCCTGATACAGTTAATTTACTGTATCAATTATTGTCAGGAGATTATGGTAGAGTGACAAGACTTTATCTGCAAAGAAGCTTGAAAAAGTTTCATTGCCAATGGCCGAATCATTAACATTTTTAGATCCCATAGAAAGGGATGTAAGAGATTGAATCAACTTAAACAATTTTGCTGGGCATGAGCTGGCAGGGATCTGCAACCTGCAGATCTCCAGATGTTCATGGACTACAATTCACATCAGCCCCTGCCACCATGGCCAATTGGAGACCCCTGGAGAGCTGCAGGTTGCAGACCCCAGAGCTAGCAGATGCAATGGAGGTCCTATAGAATTTCTTCTTTGAGAACTTCACTGCCAACTCTTGTAATTTCATAAACTTCCTATATGATGTTCTAGCAGCTTTGTTGTGAGTTTGCCACCAAACTCACGCTAGTTGTCTTAGTTCCTGTTTCATCAATTGTAGCTCCCCAGTATACCAGGAGGCTGGATTGGAACAGGAGGAACAAAGAGGCCATGGGGGCGGGGGGGGGGGATCTTACTGATGGCTTCAGGAAGCCAGGCATTTTAGTCCTCTACCAGCTCCTCGAGAGATGGTTTCCTGCAGAGCATTCTGGAAAGCAGTTGGATCCATGAGTCTCCACAGGTGGGTGAAAATCTACCTGTCACCTAAGCAAGTTCTCTTGACTTTCAAGGCAAAGTGGTCTGACCACTGCACTATCAGTAGAGATCAGTTCCACATTCACCCCCATGCCAAAGATCAGATCCATCATGTGGCCTGCTTGATGTGCGGGATCCGTATTAACTAAATAGAGTCAGTTTTGTCCTCCCGAACCTAGCTTTTGGTCATGTATCCCAGGTTCACATTTTACTTCGCAGAATAGCTCTGCAGCACTGCAGTCTTATTATTAATAGACCTGGTGTTACACAACATTAGTGTCAGAGAAGGATATATCTTCCTATGCACACCACAGTTGTGTCTCAGGATGGGACGAAGGTCAAATGAAGGCCAAGCCTGGTTATATCTCAGCTGCTTTCCCTCATATAGCCTTCTCTCACCGCTATATCTCCCTTGCCCTACAACCACTGGAATCCCTTACCTCATACTGGCCTCCCTAAGATGAAGTAAATATTCCACTCCTTAAAACTACCACCATAAACTACCAACCCCACCAATTTACTCTAAAAACAGCCTTCAAAAATACTATAACAGAATCCCTCCAAAGGTAGATTTCTACCATTCACCCACTAATTAATATTCTCAGCCCTAAATAACAATCCTAGAAATCCCCTTATTCAGTTCATAAATATGTTCCTTCTAGTGATGCAGTAACTGATAATTGAAGCATAAGTTCTACAATAGACTGCAGTTTCTAATAGACAATAAAGTCAGACTGCAGTCCCTAATAGGCAATAGGGTTGAAAAGCCTCAGCCAGTAAGGTGCCGTTGCTAAATGGGCAGCCAGTCAGGAAGCTTTGGTTCTTTCTGTGAGGTCCCCAGCATCTCCGTGAGGATCCTGGCAACTCTGAGTTCCTTCAAGGTGTTCTGAGTGGAAATTTGGTCTTCTCCGCTAGTTCTAAGCATTCATAGAACTCTTCAGCTAACCCCAAGACTTTCTGAGGAGCTCTAGGGAAGTCTGAATGTCCCTGACACTTCCCAAAACTCTTTGGGTCTCTGATGCTCCTCAGGTCACTCATGCCCACCCAGGACTCACAGGGCCATTCCACAACAGTCGTGAGATGGTAATGAATAGATTTGAGGGATCCTGGAGTGTGAAGATGGAACTCCTGAAACAGGGGGTCTGATCAAATGTTTGCTGAATTGGCTGCTAAGTATGCCAGACTATCCTGCATTGGTGCAATCACTTTCTGGAGTCCCTTCCTGACTGCTGGAAGTTTTGTTGGCATTTAGGACCCTTCAGCATGGACGGAAACTCCCCATAGCTGCTGCCTTCATGATGTTGCTCCCCATATCTCCTTCCTTCATGATGATGGAAATTTGCGGCTTCAACTCCTAGCTGATACTATTTTTCAGCCTCAGACCTTGGCTTCCTATCAGGTCTGTCAGCCTAGTCAAGCTGCAGCCTCCACTTTTCATTTTCTCCAGCCTCTTCCTCGGTCTCCCATATTCCGGTTTCTAGTAAATGTGCGAGATCCTCAGAACAAAGCTCTTATTGTCTTTATCTCAGATTCACCTTGGCTCTGAGTTTAAACAGTTTAAAATTTATTGTATTTGAGTTATACACTTTCTACAGTGGTTAGCAGCAATAAACTAAACTAAAACAATCTAAAACAAGTGTAAAAGTAAAAAATCTGTGGACCTTTCCCTCTGGCACCATCTTGGTAATAAAGAAAGGAGTTTTATATACAGGCATAGAGGTATGAAGATGTTATTGAAATTCAGCTTAGATGACGGTTTGCTATAATTTCAACTTGTCAGAGAGTTTTTCATACTTTGAGATAAGGTAGACTTTCTAGATGTTATACAGCTTTGTCTTATGCCTATATCCAGAGGTTCATATGTTAACTCTAGTGCCTGTAAACTATGAACAAAAGAGTATCCACCAACTCCCTTTCTCTTCAAACATCCCCAAATCTTAGGATCATTTCACAGTATTTGAAGCAATTTCTCCTTAGAACTAGGAGCAGAAATTCTTCTCCCACTTGTAGTGTAAAATTCCCCTCCTGAATTGAGAATGTTCCCTCTGACACAAACTCTCAGTCAGTTCCCTCAGTTCTACCCACTCGGTCCAGAAGACGATGTAGCTCTGTTTTTAGAACCTGGGCTAGGAATTCTTCCCTCCCAAGAAGATAATTCCCCTCTATGGCTAGAATATGGTCCTTTCCCTCTATTCTCTCCCAGACAACACCACAGATCTATTCACAGACACTATACATATCTGATCACCAACTCTGTACATTCCTGTCAGAAGCTCTGGCTGGCTTCCTAACTCCACCCACTCCCAGCCTGTCACTTATACATTCAAAGTGTCTGCAGGATTAACACCTTAGGCTTTTCTTCCTCTGTATACTCCTCAGAACTGTCACAGCATCACATTTTTCTGAGCCCCATCTCAAGTTGATTTTCATTTTAGTATATAAGTTTTGGAGTTTTCTTTAATTGATGCTTCTTGTACTCCTAGCTGAAGAAGCAAAGACTATTTTTAAAATGATATTTTTGCTGATCATACATTATTGTTTCAAATTATTGTAAATCTCATAGGTTTTTAATGCAGTTAGGAGTGCATTAACAACCTCATACTACCACTGGAAGTATAAGCCATCCAAGTAAATTTCCTGTATGTACAAGCCACTTAAATATTAATAATATATTCTTTGCTAAAGTGTTTTTAAAACAAGGCAAATTCAGCATGATATGATAAATCATAGTGAAAAGGTGCAGCAGTTTACAAGGAAAATCCACAGTGTTCTACATCTGTTCCTGTACTTCTGTAACGTTCTGCAATTATGACTTAGTCATAACTTGGATTAATACTATAGTCTAACTTGGATTAATTAATTGATTTAAGTGTTTACTGATTGCTTTCTCTACATATTCAGTCCAAGGCATATTTTAAAATTATGTTCACTACATACATAATAATAAACTGTAAACCATGATCCATATCACCATCCAAGACAATCTATATCATATATAAACAGCACCAAAAAGCCCTTTAATCCTATGACATCAGGGAATGGTCAGTTCCAAAGAGCTGGAGTGGCTACTGAAGACTCCCTGTAATGTCAGATTGTATCTCTATAAACCTCTCCCCCGCCCTAGCACCCCACTTCTAGGGAGCAGTTTTGGCTGAAGCTGAGGCAATGGATAGGCAGGAGGATTTTTTAAAAAAAAGATTTGGATGTCCTCCTTTCTAAGGAGAATGGAGAATGTCTGCATGCTGGGAGACAGTTCCCCTCCATTGCAGATCAGCTATATCCCTGCAGAGGCATGGAAGGACAGAAATGCCAGGGGATGCAAGCAAGCTGCCATCACTAAGACAAAAACAGCAGCAGTTTGGGACTGGAAAAATCTCCACCCACCAAGGTGATTGGTGCTTTGACTTGGCACCAGAGGCAGTAGTGGAGCAGCCAGGCAAACAGAGGCATGTTAAGGAAAGACATAATGGGATTCAAGCCCCAACATCTCCCCTCTTCCCACTTCAAGCTTTTTTGCTGCCAAGGATTGGAGTGCCATGTTGTATTTGAAGTATTGAGTTTGTGGTAAACACACTTTTCATAGTGAGAGACTCTTGGATCCATCATGGAAGCTTTGAACCCTAAAGACTTCACGACTTCCATACACCTTACCAAGGTGTACCGTCGTGTTCCTGTCCCACCTACTCAATGCTAATTCCTGAGGTTTGTGAACAACAACTCGTATTTCCAGTTCAAAGTATTATCCTTTCTTTAAAGAGTCTTTTGCAGGATAATGGTAGCTCTGGTGGCTCTCCTCCCATTCCAAGAAAATAATACCCACCCATACTTAGACAACTTCTCATCCAATCTCCAATTCTGACACAAGTTGATGTAGACTTTGCCTCCACTGTTTGGTGTCTCACCTCTCATATTTATCTTCTGAGCAATTTGACCCCTTCCCAGTGCAAAGAACACGTAGGAGTCATAATAAGTTCTTCCAGGAAAAGATTCTACCTACCAGAGGGCAAAGGCTTGAAGATTTCTCAGTGATGAAAAAGTTAAGATCCAGAGCCACAATTCTGATAACCCTGACCAGGTGATTTGCTTGTATAGATTCAGTCCCATGAATAAGATTAAACCACTCTAGTGGTTTAACAAATGCAGATTTTACAAAAAGTAGATCTCCCCTTGGACCTTGAAGCTTATATCATGGCAGGTTTGATAACTTGACCCACTGGGATATTCTCTGACAAAGAGAAAGGGGAAGGTTCTAGGTCCAAGGAGAGATCTTTCTCTTCATAGGAGAATCTCCCAGTGGGCCAAATTATCAAACCTGCCAAGAGATAAGGAATACATAATGGTGGAACTTATGCAGGTTTTCACAAATGCGAGTTTATCTGGTTGGAAAGCACCTTGTCTAGAGCTTGATGCTCAAGAGAAATGCTCTTTCATCCTTCAGGATGGAACTGATCAAAAGTTAAAAGTGACTGCCCTGTGCAGACAGGTGGCAGCATTGTCCACAGTATTTCTATACATCAATGAAACAGCAGTTTGTAGACACTCACATTGTCAGGTTTCTTAAGGAGGTGGCACGGGCTAGTCCTTCAGTTGTTTATACATTTTCATCCTGGTGGCTTCATGTAGTGATAATAGCACTCACTCAAGCCCCATTTAAACCATTAAGAGAAGTTCCACTGACATGGATAAAGATGAAACTTGTTTTTTTGACAGCAGTTCAGCTCTAAGAATCTACATCAAACATAAAATGACTGTTTGAAAAATGGATCTTCTCCATTTCAGTCAGCATGCCAGATTAAGTGCAGGATATTTAATTCATACTTAGCAAGTTCAAAAAAATCAAGTGCTTATGGGTGTTTCAGCACATTCCATCCATAGAACACCAGTCCTGCTATGGATGCAAACATGTCTGTTGAAAAAAAAACCTGCAATGGCAGCTGCATGTTCATCATCTGTTTTGGCATCCATGAGACATACCTTGCTTCAGCAGACACAGCTTTGGCAGGAGGATCCTTCAAAATGTGGTCCAGGTATAGTAAAATTTTACACCCTCCCTATAAGGAGTCTGATGGCTTTGGAAGTTTCCTGACAAGATACCCTCCCCCGCAGAGTGACGGTGAGGCCAAAAACTGCACCGCTCCTTGTAGTGGTGGAGAAACCTAGGAGTCTAGAAATGGCCTGGGCCTCTCTCAACCCCTGAGAGTCCCTGCCTGATACTTACAAAGCACGATGATGCTTAGATGAAGGGACCAGTAACACCGTAACACTTTAAAGACTAACAAAATTTCTGGCATGTATGAGCTTTGGTGAGTCACTGCTCACTTCTTTAGATACAGCCAGGTTGTGAATCCATCTGTCCCTAAGTAGAGAAGAGTGAGTTCAGACACCCAATGGCAATAGCATATAAATGTCAATAGTGGGTAAATAACCATAGCAGGCATGAGTGGATTAGGTGTGATATGCAAAGGGGTAGTAGCCATGGAGAAATCAGCATTGGTAGTATGACAGGAATACGAGGTATCTATTCAGTGCATTGTCTTGAGCTTCATTATTAGTTGTAATTCAGAAATCTTTCTAATCTCCCTTTGAAATCCCTTTGTAAGAGAACTGCTACTCTTATGTCAGCAACTGAATGTCCTGGAAGGTTAAAATATTCCCCCAGAGCAGTAGTTCTCAACCTGTGGGTCGTGATCCCTTTGGGGGCCAAACGACCCTTTCACAGGGGTTGCCTAAGACTCCCTGCATCAGTGTTCTCCATCTGTAAAATGGATAAATGTTAGGGTTAGGGGGTCACCACAACATGAGAAACTGTATTAAAGGGTCACAGCGTTAGGAAGGTTGAGAACCACTGCCCCAGAGGTTTTTGGATGTTGTGGTTTTTTATGTCAGACTTATGTCCGTTTAATTTTTGTTGCAGGGACTGGTTTATTTGTCCAATGTAGAGGGTGGAAGGCATTATTGGCAATGGCATAGGCCTAGCGAAGGGGAGAGTGGCGAGTCTGGAGCCCTGGGTGCCACTTCCCTGGGGGCCCATTGCAGGTCTGTGCCCCCCTCTGGCAACTGCACCCTAGTCTGAGAAACATCAGCTAGTGGGGCTGACCCCATCCCTGAACTCCATGTGGATCTTGGGAGTGGGGCCAACTAGGTTCACTCCAATTTCCACATGGAACTAGGGGATGGGCCATGTGGAGATCGAAGGCTGGCAGGCCCATTTTATATTGGCCTCAGCTTGCCTGGGTACAGCTTTAAACTTTAAGCCTGCACTTTAAAGCTCAACTCAAACCTCTCCTGGGTGAGCTGAGGTCAGCCTCAGGTGGGCCTGCCAGCCCCCGATCTCCCCATAGAGATTGGGGTCAGGGCGAACTGGCTGGTCCCATTTCCAAACTCCATGTGGAGATCAGGGTGGGTGAGCCTGCTGGCCCTGGTCCTGAGCTTCACATGGAGTTTGGGGGTGGGGCCTAGCTGTGGGGGAATGGGCAGGGTGCCCAGGGTTAGACCCATGTGCCATTTTATAGAGCTACGTTCCTAGGCATGTGATAGCATAAATCACATTAGAAGATGAGCAGAAGTATAAGCCTTAGTATGGCTGATGTTGCTGGGCACAATGGTAGCACATGATCTACATAAGAAAAAAGTTGGCACCTTGGCTTGTTGCAGGCCTTGGCATCAGAGTCTGTAGAGAAGTTCATTGGATAGTGTAGATATCTCATCTGCGGTTGTGAAATGTTTCTGGGAAAGGTTAATCATGTACAGTGGAGTCAAGTTCAGTGGCCAGTTATGCACAAGGTATTTGCTGCATAGTGGAGGTGAATGTCCGCTGCTGCAAGATTTCTTGTATGGACATATTTCCTGTAGCCTGCTTTCACATTCCACTCTCTCTGTGGCAACCCAGTCCACTTACAGTATGATTTTAATTTTGCTTCACTGCCACAGCGGGACAGATTTGGCAGTGGGCACAGCTTTGCCCTGGACCTTTTAACTGCCTGCTTAGTTAAATAATCCACTATGTAGATTGTAGAGGATTATTTAACTGACTAAGCAGCAATGCATTTAGCATTTAAAATTAACTTGTTTTATCCTTCAGATTTCTTTTATAGAGTCTAATTTTCCAGTAGTGGTTTATTAAAATTCTTCCTTTTCTGCTCTCATAAATTATGCTATTCTTTGGCACTTTTCTGTTAGAATTCTGTAAATTCTATGGAATTCTCCTTGCCTTCAAACTTGTCTTGTTTTAATCTTTATAGATCATCAGCAACAATTCTTCTTTTATTTTGTTTCTTTTCTCAAGATTCAGTCTAACTGCTGAGGTATGTCCTATGCAAGGGAGATGAGAATTGTATAGATGATGGTGTAGAACAGGGGTAGGGAACCTGCGGCTCGAGAGCCGCATGCGGCTCTTCTGCCCTTGCACTGTGGCTCCACGAGCCAAGCCGCCGGCCCCATCCTTGCCCACCCTGCAGGCAGCAGGGCGGGCGCACCAACTGCCCACGGTCGGCTGGACCGCGCCGCAGGCTTCCCCTCTCGCCCGCCCCGTTGGAGCGGGGCGGGTGCTTTCCCGGCGGCCAGCAAGGCCGAGCCACCGGCTTCATCCTTGCCCGCCCTGCAGGCAGCAGGGCGGGCACATCCATGCACTTCTCAGAATGAGCGGAGTAAAAGGTTTAAAAAAACCCTATATATAGTGTTATCTTTATTTTAAATGTCAAAAATTATTTGCGGCTCCAAGTGTTTTCTTTTCCCATGGAAAACAGATCCAAATGGCTCTTTGAGTGTTAAAGGTTCCCTACCCCTGGCGTAGAATAAAGTTTCTTAACTCCTCCTTCATTTATAATAGTGACCATATTGATCCAGATTCAACCTATAGTTGTCTCTCGTGTAATTGATAGTTGTCTCTCATGCAGTCTCTTATCCAATTTCCATCCACAGCAAAACACGTCTCCTTGTCTTCTAAAAATTCTATGTGTATCTGAAATCAAATGATTCTGAAGTGCACTGTTTCAGTTGTGTCATAAAAACTGTTAGCTGAAAATTACCATGTGGCTTGTCAGGTTTTGAGTACTAAAACAGGAACATTTGAGGGACTGTGAAAAAGATCCTTGAGTAATTTTGAACATCAAATTTCAAATTTGTAATGCTGATACTAAAAGCAATAGTTTCTGTAACTGATTGGTTTTATGAGCTGCTAATATACACACAACATAGATGTCTGTTGCAATAAGGTAAAAAACTTGTAACACTGCTGAGAAATGCTTTTCTGTCTGAGGGATGGGTTTCTATTTTTTCCACACCTTTCTCTCCCTCCCCCCCGCCCCCCATATGTTGATTCAGCTGTGTGTACTGGAAGGATGGTGCATTTGGCAGATCTGCTAAGAAGCAGCTTAGGTGGGCTGAATGACACTGTTTCCTTTTCTTTTGAAAGACAAATTCAGAATGCCCTTTAATGCCCTTGTCTGTTGCAAACTGATGAGTGTTTCTTTCTATGGCAAAAACAGTTTTGCAAGGTAAAGACAATAATGATAAGTATGCTGTTTGATTTGAAATAGGTCTGACATCTCTGTAGTGCTGGTAATGACAACATAGGTTTGTGTGGAAAAAGAAGTTTGGAAACTGGTTTGGCCCTGTTCTGCTCCCGACCTCACTCAAATTTATTGATCATTGACACTAGCCTTTTTTGGGGTGGGGGAATCATTCTACTGTTGTCCTAGTGGACTAGATAAGATAAAATGAGACTCTGGTACAATGAAGTACACATAAATCTTCCTATAGTATTTGAACTCTTGTGATATTAAAGCACACAGCTCAGTTATGGCAATCTCCGTTTACATCTGCTGTTGCATTATAAGTGACCATTGTACGAACAAATACAGTGCTCTCTAGAAAACTGTTGGTGGTTTAACAGTGCTCACCAAGGGGGCAAACTAATTCTGCCTTTCCCCCACACTTGGCCGCTCAATTTACCACGTATATCAAAAACCTAGCCTAATTTTTCAATGAGAAAAGCTCACTTACAGATCTCACACACAGAGATACGCTTCCCTAACTTGGCAAATTGTCTGTTCTTTCTCAGATCCTCCCCTCCCCCGCGCACACACACACAGACCAACTCCCCTAAATTTGCAATTGGACTTTCCTTTCTCAAGCCCCCCCCCGCCGTGCCACCCAGATAGATTTCCCTAACTTTAAAAACTGATTCTCCTTTCTCAAATTCCCATTCCCCCACACAGACAGTATCCCCTGACTTTGTAAACAGGGTCTCCTGTCTCAGATCCCCCCCTTACCTGTACATAGACAGGCTTTCTGACATTTGCAAACAGTCTCTTCTTTATCAGATACGCATACGCACACACTCACGCGCACACACACACATACACAGACAGGTTTCCCTAACTGTGCAAATGGACTTTCCTTTCTCAGATTCTCCCCTCCCCTCCCCCCCCCCCCCCCCCCCCCCCCCCCCCCACCGACAGGCTTCCCTAACTTTGCAAACAGCCTCTTCCAGCTCAGTTGCAGCTTGACCTATACTGTGTTCCTAGGCAGAAAGTTCTTAAAAGTTCACCACAGGGACCTAGTCCTGGTAAGGAGAAGCACAGCATGGTGGGAGGAGAGGACTATGACTTTCTCCTTCACTTTCCCCCCTTTTCAAGACTTACTGCCTCCAGGAAGAAGCACACCATGGTGGGAGGAGGGGAGTATGGCTTCCTACAGCAAGGACTGTTGGGAAGTTTAATCCTTGCCCCTCTGGAATCTTGGCCCTATTGGATGGCTAAGGGGTACACTTCCCAGCAGCCAACACTTTTTCTGGTTTGTTGTTGGGAACAAGCTGCTCAATTGTTGTTGGGAACAAGCTGCTCTATATATAAAAGCATGTGTGTTCTATACCTTAAATGCAGCTGCTGTTTTGAGATGTGATATTAAGTGATCTTCATAGTATTTATTTCTGCTACTACAGTGTTCTATGTTACAGTTGCTACTTGGATCAAGTATGTCAGATGCTAAAACAGAAATAGCAGAATTTAAATAGCATTGTAAATGATTAGGAAAACAAAGGAAGTATCATTAGCATCTCTGGAAATATTTTTCTAATCTAAAAGAAAATCAATTCTGAGAATTGTGTGGTGGCTCAGAAGAGTAGGATGTGATTTACCAGCAGATTTTGTTTCTGCACCCCACTTGCAATTAATTTGAAAGAACCAAGATACACAAACAGCAGGTACTATAGTAAAACTGCTTTTGAACTGTCACATCACAGTGCAGGTTGGGGAGGCCTTGAGGAGAAGTGTTCTATTCTAGCTTTCTTCTTAATAAATTAGTTTTCTTAAAGGTGAGAACATTCAAACATGCAAATATCCCCACTACTACCCAAGAACAGTTTTTCCTCAAGACTGTGTTGCTTATTTTTTTAATTTGGTATAGTATAAAACCTGTTCACAAAGAGATGACACTTTTCATCACCTCTAGCAAAGAATGATTAATACACACAGCTACTTTCCTCAGTGCATTCAAAGTTTGGCTCCAAGTTTCATCCATCTGATGCAAAATTTTGCTTCACATCTTTATTATACGTGCACTTCATGTATAACTTAATTATACATGAATGATAGATGGGTAGCCTAAGCTTCTCTGTCAGTTCATGGACCTTCCCCCCCAGCAGTCTTGCAACTCAGAACCCATGGGTGGCGTTCTTATAAGGATAGTTTCAGCTTTCACATTCAGTGCTTGAATGCAACCAAATGATTGCAAACCTTGTATCAAAGAATCACATGCAACTGTTCCACATTCCCTTCTGCCAGCTCCTGAAGTTCTGATACGTAGGAAGGGGTAAGATAAAGGGGTAAGGCCTTGTTGGGGGTCAGGGGCTGAGGACCAATGGTTAAGGGGTGCAGTCCAGTGATAAAAACACTGAATACATAAAAAACACTATGTTAGTCTAAGGTGCACAGCTCTTCATTCTTACTTCAAGCTGCCACGCAATAGACCCACACACGTAACCAGGGTATAGATAATCCTTTCCACAGTCAAGCTTCTGTGTCCTACACAGAGAACAAGAACTACAAATGTTAAATTTAGGCAGCAGGCTCAGTTCACACATCAACCAACATTGGAACACACATAAGCAGCATAATGTTAAGGAATTGGCCTTTTAGAAGTTTGCAGGATTTTCCTGGCTGTATTTCTTGTCACTTGGATAACATGGATCAAGTTAGGCTTTGTGGAAGAGAAGATAGCAGCTTTGCTTGTTATTGTATATGATCAGTCACAAAAAGAAAAAAAGATATAATTGAGCAAACCATTGGGCGAAGATAGAAGTAGCAATAGGCACAGTTCTTTCTTTTTAGAACTAAAACACCCCACTATGATTTTACTTAAGAGAGAATGAATGATCTTAAAGTTAATGGCCTATGTTTTGAAAGCCACTTAAGCTAGAGGAAGACTTGTTATTTATTTATAAAGTACCTGTAAAGCCCATTGTACGAACAAATACAACATGCTCTAGAAAGCTGTTGATGGGAATGGTTCCCTCTGAGGGGGGCAGATTATCCTGCCTTTCCTCCCCCCTTGGCCCTGCTGGCTCCCCCCCTCTTGGCAGATCTGGAATCCAGTTTTGCAAATGGGGGGAGGGTGCCTAAGGAGATGGGGGAACTCTCCCCATCTTCACAGAGACCTTTCTGCCACCCTTTGCAAAGCTGGGATCCTGACTTTGTGAAGGGGGGAGCCAGCAGGGTGTCAGTGAAGCTAGGGAGAGTTCTTCCCATCTCCCTAGGCACCCTCTCCCTTTCAAAGCCAGGGTTCCAGCTTTGTAAAGGGGAGGGGGATTAGTCAACAGGGTGCCTGTAAAGAAGGGCAGAATTCTCCCCAAATCCATAAGCACCCCCAATTTGCAAAGCTGGGTCAAGACTTTGCAAAGTTGGGGGAGCCACCAGGGTGCCTGTGAAGATGGGGATAGTTCTCCCAATCTCCATGGTCCCCTACCATTAACAAAGCTGGGATCCTGTCTTTGCAATGGGAGGAGGGAGTCAGCAGGGTATCTGTGAAAATGGGGAGAGTTCCCCTCATTTCATAGATACCCTCTGTGTTGTTTTCCCCCTCACCTCTCTTTTGAAGGCCCCCAGGATTTGGGAAGAGGGATGGGGAGGATGATCTGGCATGCAGGATGGAGCTTGCTGTGTTCCACATGTAGGATCATGCTCCACTTCCCAAAGCCTGGGGGCCTTGGAATGCAGGGGGGAAGACAGCCTGGATTGTCTTGTGGCCGCTTCTTCTTCCACCTCATGACTGGAGCCTCGCAGCGCTCAGTAAGGGAGATGAAGGTGATTGGAATGTGAAGGATGCACTTCCAACCAAGGGGCTTGCAGGACTTGGTTTGTGAGTCCTGCATGCCTATTGGCTGGGGGTTCATTGTTGGACATTCCATCCCTTAGCGAATTATGTATAAGGATATTCACACCCCGCCTCATACCAAAGTCTCTAGGCGGCTTTTACAAGGTTAGAAACAATAAAACATCACAATAAAAATCATAAATAAATTATAACAATGAAAACAAAACAATGAAAACAACATAAAAATTAACCCTACCCCACTCCTTCACACCCACCCCCTAGACCAGCAACTGTGGAGTGGCTTCTAAGGAGACTAGCCAAATGTCTGGATGAAAAGAAAGGTCTTCACCATGCCCCTAAACCCATAAAGGGTAGATGCCTGGCTAATCTCTGAGGGGACACTATTCCAGATTCTGGGAGCAATCATGGAGAAAGCCCTCCCAAGTGCCCCTTTCCCCCTGCATTTCGACAGGGGAGGTACCAGGGACCACCAGATGTGCTTCCCCCTGTGACTCAGTGCGTGGGCAGGTACATACATACAGGTGCAAATTTTCCTTCAAGTAGGCAGGGCCCAAACCATTTAGAGCTTTATATGTCAATGTCAACACCTTGAATTTGGTCTGGGATGGAATTGGGAGTCAGTGCAGTTCCTTAACTGGTGTTATGTGTGTCCATCCAGATGTACCGGCTAACAGCCTAGCTGTTGCATGCTACACTGGCTCCAGCTTCCAGACCATCTTCAAGGGCAGCCTCTTGTAGAGTGCATTATAGTAGTCCAATTGCGATATTACCAGAGCATGTAACACTGTGGCCAGGCCCGCTTTGTCCAAAACCAGGCTGAGCTGGTGAACGAGATGGAGCTGCTGGAAGCCCCTTGTGACCATCACCTGAACAGCAATGATTCCAGGAATACCTCCGGATTTTGCACTCAGTTACTCTGGGACAATACAACCCTATCCAGAAACAGATGCCCCGTGCTCTCATGGACTCGGGAGCTCAGAACACAAAGAATCTTTCTTGTCTAGATTCAGACTCCGTTTGTTGGTCCTCATCCACCCCATAACTGCTTCCAGGCAATGGTAGAGCACATTAATTAATTAATTAATTAATTAATTAATTAATTAATTAATTAATTAATTATTCAAATTTAATATACCACCCCATCTCCAAAGGGCTTTGTGTGGTGTACAAAGTTTGCAGAGTGGCTGGATACAGGCCAACCAGTTCATGTATGTGTGTAATGACTTCATCCAAGTGAACCCCAAAGCTTTGCTTCTGTCTTCAGCTGGGCAACAGTATATGTTTCTTCCAGCCAGAGAAGAGCAACATGCCCTCCTCCCCCATCTATGAGAGGTCCCCACCCCATAAGACATTCTTCTCCTATGCAGATCAAACACTACCCCTTTCGGGTGGATGATTATGTTCTCCTGGTTGCAGAAACTTCCAAATAATTAACTTTAAAATGTGTGGAACCTGTTTCTCTGGGGGCGGGGGGGGGGTGTTTGAGGAATATTTTGTTCCATTAATTACTCATCATTCATATATCATTTGCCAGTCACCACACACAACTAAGTTTGAGAGCTAGCTAGAAAAAACTGGTCTACTTGGAAAAGCTGCTTTAGGTGAACCTTTGAGCAGTAGCTAAGTGCAGATTAAATACATTCCTTCTAAATGTATACCATTCTGTTACTGGGTAAGATGTAATTTCACCACACTACAGTACTTTAAAAACTCTGAAGAGGCTGAACACAAATACTTGGCGACAAATACGTCAACCATTGCAAGAAATTTTATCGGCTAAATTTTGGAACCAAAACCTATTATCACTGACAGAGCTATGGAAATGTAACAGGTGGAACATTATGCTTTTGAAAAAGTTGACTTTTTCCCCAACAACTATAGCAAAGAAAAACTGGCTCCAATGAAAAAACTGAAATAGGGCATTGTTGGCAGAAAATGCAGTGTAGGGAATCCAGTTCATTGTGTCCTATCCAATCCTCTGTGCATGCTTGTCCTGCCTCCTAGATCTATGGACATCCATACATTGACACAATAGTTGAATAGGATTTATCCATGTAAAATCCAAATTATATGGACACAAATTGCACGTTTGATTCCCACACTGTGTGTGAGGTATAGATTGTCCTGTTTAGCTCTGCACGCACTGGATTTTACACTCTTCTCCAGCACTGCGCCCGAGCATAGGCGTCTGGGACTGGTATACTTGATAGATGTAAAGGGAAAACATGATATGGCTCTTCTACTGTACACTACGAAAAGACATCTAAACCAGTCTGGCTGTATGCCACATAAACCAGAGGACAGAAATTTCAGTTTGCATGAAATAATTGGGTTTTCTGTCAACATGTCATACATTTTATTTGAAGAGTTAACATCGAAAACCTTTTTTTAAAGTAGGGAAATACGCTCAACAAAAAATATTTTAGACTAGAGGCTTAGAGTGTCTTTATTTTTATTTAGGTACTTGTAGAGATCACACAAAAAGCAGATATAGTTATTGTGCCTCAGTCATAACCCACATAGTCCCATGCCATATTTAAAAGCCAATAATGTGTTCTAGGAAAGCTGATTGTTTCAGAAACTGTAACATGCAATTTAGATAAATCATCTAACTGACGATTCTTACAGCTCTGTCCTTTACCTAGTAACATAGAAATCTTAGTGAAAGATTAAATATCATGTTTTGAAACTAGCATGAATTCCCTGGAAGTCTTCATCATGCTTGCTATTCTTTAGAATTACTTTAAAACAAAGTTACTTGGTGCAGGTTGTAGAGCTTACTGAGGCCCCTGAGTCCATCTGTTAAATAGAACCATATATTGCTTGAATTTATCATTGTCATAGCTAGTTTGTCCATTACTAAAATGTTCCAAACACACAAAATCTATTTGGCTTCACTTGAAAGAAGATTAGGTTTCTATTGCCAGGCATTGACTTTTGTGTGTGTTTTTCTTTTCAGTTTAGACTGAATAAGAAACTGACTTTAATTTATAGTCTTTGAGTTGAAAATACAATTCATATACTGGGGAGCAGGAGTGAATTGTTAAGGTTGTAGATTTAATGATTTTGTATCTAGAGTAAATTCTTGCCACATGGAAGAATACGTGATTATGGCTGAAAGCTCTGCTTATCTTTCGCCTAGTGAGAAAAATCCAGGGAGAGCAATAGGAGAGGGTTATTACGGAAAGGGATGAAACCTTACAAATGCAGTTAATTCCTGGTTGTCACAGTAATACAGATACTCTTATGGTAATAGTATTTAAATAATTCTGAATGAAATGAAGATTATTAGAAACATGTATGTCTGTAAGTTGGTAAGAGAGCTTTATTACATCCCTGCTGTGAAATGCCCTCAGCTATCGCTAAAAGGTATGACATACTACTTACTGTGTAATTATAATTGCGAGCTTTCACTTGTTGAACCAGCATTCACCAGCTAGGGTGTTGCTTGCTGACTGTTGGAGATGCTGACTTCATCTCAGCCTCTTCAGTACTGGTGGCATGTACTTTTCTTGACAATCTCTGTTATGTTCTCTGTTTAAGCAAATAGCTATGTGTCCAATGCCTTTAACTTGAAGGAGATGCAAACCTGCATTGTTGCAGTTTGCACATTTATGCTCTTCTGTTGAAGAGGACCTTGTGGTCCTTGTTTTAATCTTATTTGCTTTTAACACGAAATGCTCAGTGCAAAGTTGCTCTCTAAAATTCTGATAGAGAACTCAGTGTGTTTGTTTTATGTGAAGTTCTTCATTCCCTGTAGTGAAAAACAAAACATTTTCTCCTTCATCTACATATTATCTCTAGATTTATTTCATATAAGATATGTATACTTTTATGTTCTCTGTCAGATAAATAAACATGCATCTCTGTGGTCTCTGCTCAGTCTCACATGTGACTGTGCAGGCTAACAACGGAGGTGAGATTTCCTAATCTTCTAAAACAATCTTTTGGAGTGCTCCACCTCCCCTTGGAATCAGAGCATTTTCTCACCTCAACAGCCATGTGACAGAGGGGAAAAGAGGACTCCCTCCCTCAGTTCTCTTTTTGTTGTCACACTAAGAGGTCTTCTAGGTGTGCTATTTCGCTGAGGAATTTTCTTTCTCTTCGCTTGGTAATTTTTTAGTGAGGGAGAGACCTTTACTCTCTCTTTTTGCCTCTCTTTTTCATCAAGGTCTTTTTCTGGCCTCATGATTATGGAAGGGAAGAATACTGGTTGTTTAAAAAGTATCTCAAATGTGACATGAAGATGGCAAAGAGTGACAGTCATTTGGATTGCCTTATGCGTTTGGGTGAGGGGCACATCCAGAGGTGGGATCCAACCAGTTCTCACCACTTCTCTAGAAGTGGTTACTAATTTTTTCTGAGTGCCGAGAAGGGGTTACTAAAGCAACCTCCCTGCCCAATAGGGACTGCAGGTGCGTGTGTGCACCGCTGCCACTGTTTGAATCCCACCACCATCAGAACCTGTTATTAAAATTTTTGGATCCCACCACTGGGCACATCCCCTCAACATGTCAGGCTTGTGTTCTTTTGACCCCCAAAGCCTGGCAAGAATAAGCTATCTGCTTGAAAGCTGTCCTGTGGGAAAGATCCCTTGCTGCACTTTCTGTGAGCCATGAGGAGTGTCTCAAACCCCCTCTGTTGTGTCACTACCGGTGTCCTCCACTTCAGTGACTGTCACTGCTGTTTATTTCCCCAGGGCCACCTCTGAACCTCAAAAAAGTCTGAGTCTAAAGTCTCGGATCTAACAAAGCCATTTCAAGGCCAAAAGTCTTCTCTACCTTGTACAGGCTAGTGTTCAAAGCCACTGGAAAGACCTGTATCTAAATCACTCCAATGCCAATCTCTCAGTGCAGCGATCCCCTCAGCACTTGACGCTGCCATCTCAATTGGCTCAGGATGTAGCAAAGGCTCTCCAGTGTGGCATCATTCTCCAACACTTAGCACGGTTTCCTTTCTGCATCGGAGCAAATCACCCATCATGCATCATGCTTCTTAACTCCACTGAGGCAATCTGGCTTGCCGACATTGATCAACATTTCTGGGCACTTTGAATTGTCAACAGCAATGACCTTCTCCATCCTTTGCATCTTGTCGATCACCATCTCCAGATCCTGTCGATCACCATCTCTAGACCACACACTCCAATTTTCTCTCTCTCAGCAAGGTAGCCTCTGTTGCATCTGATGATAATTGAGGAATAAACTATGACGTTCTGGGTCTTACCACCATTAGCTTCCTCCTGATGCCTGGTATCTACAGGGACTACATAAACAATACAAAAATGCAATAAGTATAAAATGCAACAAGGCTATCACCACAACCACATGGTATGTTTTAACTAATGAGTTACAATAAATCATGTGTTTTCATACACTTCATATGTACATTTCATCACCCAATATTTCATGATATCAGAGATAAGTGCATAATTTTACATAAACTATTTTCGGTTGTAAGCAATTCAAAGCTTTTTCAGTTACAAGCAATTCAAAACTGTGAAAATGTGAGGTGGGGCCCCACATATGAACTGTATGAAAACACATGGTTTATTGTAAATTTTCATTTATAAACTGACTCAGTTAAAATATACCACGTGGTTGTGGTGATAGCCTTGTGGATACTTATTGCATTTTTGCATTGTTTATGTAGTACTTGTGTACCCATTCCCCTTTACGTTGCATGATGTATCTATTCCCCTTTACATTGCTTTACATTGCATGATGACTGGTATTTACAGGGACCATGTTGTTGTTGTCCTCCTTAGTTACCTGTTTGTAGACGTAGCCACCCTCACTGGCAGGGCCCTGCTTCTTCTACATTCTCTAAGTCGAGGCACTCTCAGCCCAATCTGAGCCACACCTCATCAGCAGCAGCACCTATCTCTGGATCCATCTCTGTCAGATCCTGAGGAACAGATGCAGCAATGATCAGGCAAGTTAGTTCAACATCCATGCAATTACTTAATGATATTTTGAGGGACTTCTGTCCTATACCTCCATTAGATGATATCAGACTTTACTCGTCTACCATACTATATATACAATTAATCAGGATGGCTACGGTGTTAAACCTGGATTATGACATGGCTGCTTCACCTTCTTCAGATCCTGTAGTGGGCATCCTTTATTCCAGGGACAGTGCACCAGCGTCCCTTCCTCACATTAAGGAATTTTTTCATATGGCACAAGCCAACTGGGAAAACCAACTTCTTCCTATTCCTCCACAAAAAAAAATGGAGAACTTATATAGAAACAATCCTGATGATTGTGGTTTTCTTTTCCACCATCCACAGGCAAATTCTATGATGACTGATTCCCTGCCATCAAAACAGAGAGGGAGTTCTCATTCTTCTCTGTTAGACTGAGAAGGCCATAAGCTTTATTCTTTTTCTGCCTTGGGTTTTAGGATTTCCCATTTTGGGGGAATAATGAATGTTACCAAGCTTTTATTTGGAACATACTAACACAGTACATTGATCTTTTGCTAGGGGCCCCAAAAAGGTAAAGCAGTGTCATCACAAATGCTCTCACCTTGGATCACTTCCACTGTTTGCATAGCATACACTCAGGCAAGTGTCCAGAACATCACAGCACACTTTACAAATGCCCAAGCTGCTTCCACCCCCTTCATCGTCTGTATTGACCTCCAAGATATCTGTAGAGTGGCAACCTGGTCTTCCTCATCAATGGTCTTCAAACATTATGTCATAGATGTGGACTCCAGGAAGGAAGCAGCTGTGGGGAGAGCAGTTTCACAATCACTGTTCAAGTAGGGAGTCATGCACCCACCTCCTACAGTGAGTTAGTTTGCTACTCTCCCATTGTGGAACTGCACAGAGACCAGAAAGATGAAAAACTGTGTTGCAATTACCTGTAACTGTTGTTCATTGAGTTTTCTTCTGTGCAGGCACATATCCCTCCCTCCTTCTCTGCTATGGACTGTCTAGCATGTACAGTTCTCGGGATGGTTTCGCAGCAGCAAATGGAGAACTGAGGGATGGAGGGAAGGGGGAGTACTCCAAAGGCAGATACTTCTAGAAACTTAGGAAATCTCATATCCCCAGCTGGCTTACACCTGCTTAGTTCCATGTATACCTACACAGAAGACAAGTTGATGAATAACAGTTACACAGTTAAATGTGACACTATTTTTGAGTTTGTTTATATGAGCTTGTATTGGCTTGTAATAATTTTGATGGAAAAAGACTTAGAAATGTAGTGTTACATGCATTTTTGTAAATTCTCTAAACTTATTCCTACATTATGTATTGTTGGGGACCAAGATGAAATGCCATCTTCTGTGTGTGTTTTTGTATTTTGTTAGATTAAAACAATGACACTATAGTCTGGGAACTGAAATGTTCTTATTTTGGGCTATTGGGGCAAATTGTTTTTCTCCATCACTAAATCCCTCCCTCAGTATTTCCTCTATATTTGAACTCATGAGATTAAAGATGTGTGCCCTTTCTGTGTATTTAGTCAACCCTCAGATGACTGTGCTGGGCTGACATTGACTGCAGAATTAATTGGTATTCTAAGCTGTCCTGTGTCTGTGTAGGCATAGTGGGAGATGGGGTCTCTGTGTTTCATTTCACTCCCATTGATTTCAGTAGGGGTGTTTATACTTACGACATTGTTTTTTTCCTAATGTAATGTTACAGTTTTCCCCCGATGTCATGTTACAACCTGACAGCAAGACATGAGTGAAAGGACCTTGGTGTCCTAAGCTCCACACCTTCCCCAGCACACCCTTGCTGTTGCCTGTTTCTGTACCCTGCACTAGCTCAGTGTTGGTGGTGTACTGTGCTGGTGCATCTATGCATTCTGAATCTCCAAACATGTTTTAGGATTTCACCTTGATTATAATGCTACAGGTAGTTTACTCGACAATGTAAGGAACTTGTATTCCTCGGTGTTTTCCTTGCTTTAAGAAGTTAGGAGACCTGTGAATTCGTTCTATCTCTGAGGCTGGACAAATGAATCACCAGATTAGTATTCAGCCCCATGAAAGAAAGTAGAATGGAAAAGGGGTAAGATTACACTCTGTGCTTCCTAGTGTTGGGGAGAGCAATTGTACAAACAAGTCCGTAGTGATACCATTGTTGACTAATCCAGTCTCTGTAAAGACACTTTCTGATTTATAAAATCTGTTTGGCAGCACTCATTTTATTACTTTCCAAGTAAACAGCAAATGTGATAATTAATTTTGAGTTGCAGTTAAGCAAGCATAGCTATTTTGACTTCATGTCTTCAGGTTGTGAGATGGCAATGCAGAGGCATAAGTGTTGATTAAGCAGAGCAGAGCAACCACACTGAAGTCAAAATATTGCTGAACTCTAATGCTTACAAATCCTGACTATTTGTGAACTTTTATGTGCAAGCTGTTTGGGTGAGGAGTGGGCCTTGTATGTCCAAGGAAGAGCTGCAGCACCTTGCAACTTTGCAGTGGAGCATGATTAGTTCCATAATGAAAAGTGTTTTTAAAAGTGTCATTGTTTATTTTTTTTAAAGATGTACAATTTACTGAGGGGCAGTGTATTTATTCCATCTGGTTCTTTTCCTTCAGTTTTTGACCTGGGAACTGAGTGTGGTATCCCCTTTTCATTGGTCAACTGTTGTTTGATAAATGTTTATCCAGCACGCATAACAAAACAACAGTTTGCCCACCAAGGTTGACTGACTCTTGAGGAGTTAAAAAGGAAGACGTAACCTAAATACAAATAAATAGGGCACCTTCCTTCTCTAAACTACGGTAATACGTTATCCCATTCACAGTCTTGTAGTTAGTCTTCTAATGGTTCTCATAGAATGACATAGTGACAGAGTGAATTATTTTGCCAGGAACAAATATGAATAAGGTAACTTTATGCTGTAAACTTCTTAGAGCAGGTAACAGCTATCTTTTGCCCCATATAGTGCCATGTGCATAGGCAACACTATAAAAATCTTTATGCAGCTTGTTTGAAAAAAAGTATATTTATCACTTTACTACCATACTACATTTGAAAACAGAAAATAGGTACATGTATTGAGTAGGGGAATATCTTCTGAAGACATGGCTCTCATATCTCTCCTGTATAACTTAAAACATGAATATGTTGTAAAAGAAAGAATGTCAAAACTCATCTGTAGTACTGCAAGGCAGTAATTCTATCAAGGGACCCCCATGTGCCATCACAGGCAAATAATAGATACTTTTTCCTACCACCCCTCAAAGCTATTTGTCACAGGGGCTAGCCTGACTTGACAAAAGATGGTGGCAAACTGTGCTTTTCAGTCACTGGGTTTTAAAAAAATCTAGAACAATGACTTGGATTCCCAGAGTGCTTCTTTAGACAAGAATTTTTACCTGTGGAACACAATTTTCTTGCCTCTTTCTACCCACTACAACCAAAAAGCCTACTCGTTTTAGGGTACACTTTGGGCTTCAGTTGGGTGGGGGGAGGCAAGTTATGTTCAGCTGCATCTGGATCTTATATTTTGTGGCATCGGAGCGTCTTTATAGCTTTTCAAAGCATTATTTAAGCACAAGAATAAGTTAAAATAGCATGCAAAAACAAACAGTATATGTCTCTCTTTTTTGCCCCCATTTTTGAAATTACTCAGCATCCCATGTTTGCAAGATCCTGCAATTTTGTTGAAGGGAAGGGAAGGAAACAGCAGGAACTGTAAATGTGTAGATAGTACTGTTGCCAACATTTTGATTCTCATCAGAGATGGTCAATCTGTTGTGTATCTGCTGTCCTCGGCTCTGTTTAAGGTTTAATTATCTTCCATCTGCTTAAGTTGCTGTAGAGGGCCTTGGGGATATTGAAGAATATCCAGACTCTTTTCTAGTAGTGTCTCCCCAGAGATTGGATAAAGCTAGTTGTCTGCTGTTCTGTTACCAGTTTAGAGTTTCAAACTGACTTTGTGTATGTAAAATGACATTCAAAGAGAGAGGTGGGAGCCATCTAAAATCTCTGCCTTCCATTTAGATATTAATTATACAAAGTTTGGTATGAGCTATCTCTGTCCTTGTGCTGAGATCTGAAGTAGAGAACTTTAAGAAAGGTCTTTAAGACAGCTCATACCACATGAGTTGTTAACAACAAATCTTGCTGCCAAAAGCTATTTCTTTCTTAGAATTCCATTTTTTTCCTCCAGTTGATTCTGGAAATGTTTTCCCTTCATTTTTCTTGTGTTGTTTTCCCAAGCACTTTTCCCACCCATTTTTTTCCTGTACATTTCTGAGTCAGCTTCCCTTGAGAACAGCCCCATCTGTTCATTTTAATGTAACAGGGAGTGGAAAACTAAAAATTTAGATCAGCCTAAGCAAAATTTTCCAGTCTACAGAACACCTGATCAAGGTACATTCTGGACATAAAGGGAAGGATGTGATACAACCTTTGGCATTCAAATGTATATCATCCCGAATCTCTACCCGCTGTTTCAATGTTATCTTCATCTGACAGAGAAGATGATTTGTCTTCAGATTATGAATCCTACAAGAGAGTTTAGATTCCTTACCTACATTTTTTGGTTTTGGAACCAAAGGCTTGCTCACCATCAAAGGACTTACAAATGTATCCTGGACATGTCACAAGGATGCTTTGATTTGAAAATAAAAGAACCACTACCAACAGCTGCAGATTCAATGTTTGGATTAGTGTACTACTCATGTCCCTGTGGGTTTCCCAATGCTGCCAGTGTTGCTATAGGTTACAAAGATGGTATGAGACAAGCCAGCATTTGCACCTTTTAAAACATGATGATTGGAGGGCATGTATAAAGTATAGCAGGAAGAGGGCCAGTGCCTCTTTGACACTGTGACAATGTTTAAAAATAAGAAGCAAACCCAGGCAGCACCTGCTGATAAAGAGGGTAGGAGACTGGATGCCTTGAGCAGAAAATGCTGTTTGTCTACTACAGTGTCCCTTCAGATTGCAAAGTGTACAGCATGCATCAATATGTATTGTGAGAGCTCCTGTCACTGATGAATTAGCATCTTCCTCCAGAGCACAGAAAATCATGGTTCAAGCAGAATCATACAGGTTAACCAAGCAGCTAAATACATCTCAACATACTGCAGAAAGTAATTCTAAAGTAACAACAGGAACCGAGGTACTCAGACTCCATTCCTTGCTGAGACCAGCAGCTTTTACCAGTGAAGCCAGATCACATATTCAGGACTTGTGTTTTGAAGGGGCAGGGTTCTTCAGTGAGAAAACTGATAATACAGTGGACAGAACTGAGAAGCGCCAATCCTCAGCAAAATCAGTTGTCTTCTCTTGGACATATACAAGGTCCTTCTTACAGTCAGCAGTCTTAGTGTAACTTTAACTTATGAAACAACCTTCAGGTAGAACATCATAAAGAGGACCTTTTCCAGTGCTCAAGGCTCACAACACACCAAAACCATGCCATTGTGTAAACATGGGGTCTTTGACACAGGAATTTTAGAGGGATTTCAGTCCCCAGGTCCCAAAAAAATCTAAGCTGTTGGGAGGAAATTATATTTTTATGTTATTTATAATCCGTCTTTCTCACTTGGACACAAGGTGAATTACACAGAATGAATCAATACAATTGACAGTTGATAGCCTCAATAAATAATGCAGTAGTATTAGAGTTGTAGAACCAACCAGAAGTCTAAATGCAGAAATATAAACATGACACATTAAATGATGCAAAATTCCATAGATAGGATCCTAGTTTCAGCAAGTTATGAACAGTAGTCCTAATCATTTTTCCAAAACTTTGTGAATCATTTAGAACAGTGCATCTCTTTTGCCTGTTTAGAGAAATTCTCTTGAATAATTCATTTTTGCTTAACTTGAGAAATCCAGGAGAGTGGGAGTCATCGTAATAACCTCCTTACGCAGGCCATTCCATAGGGTGGAGGCCACAAAGCACATGTATGGGCTAGTTGTTGATTTTGCCCAGGTTTTCAGATTGTCTTTTGCATAAGACCTTGCACTGATGGACAAATCTTTCATGGTGGAGCTTCAGGATTATATTAGACCCAGCATTATTGCTAGAAAAGCAAGTTAATTCAACAGCAAAAAGTGGCAACTCAGCCTAGCATGTAAGATATGGTTTTTCTTAGCTTGATATGTTTTTTCACTGTTCTTGATGTTTTGTTGATGTTTTTGGAACAGAGGAAGATGACAAGGGAAGCTGAAATAGTGTCCTACAGCCCAATCCAGACTGGGGTGGGGGGGAGCTCCACATGGGATGGCATATGAAGGTGGCACCTTCAAAGGGGTTTTGGATAGCACAGGAAGGAGGGAAATTCAAAAATTCTCCTGCCACCCAAACAGCCCTATGGGCCAAACAGGCTTATGCCATGTTTTTTTGGTGGCATAATTCTGCAGCTGGGGGAGGGGGTGTTCTTGGGCTGAAAACCCAGCGGAAGACAGCTAAAGTCAGCTCCACCCCATGCCTCTAGCCCAGGGGTAGGGAACCTGCGGCTCTCCAGATGTTCAGGAACTACAATTCCCATCAGCCTCTGTCAGCATGGCCAATTGGCCATGCTGGTAGGGGCTGATGGGAATTGTAGTTCCTGAACATCTGGAGAGCCGCAGGTTCCCTACCCCTGCTCTAGCCTGTCCCCAGTTGCATCGTCATCTTCCATTATGCCAGTGCAGTTTTGGTGAAGGCAGCCTCTTCCAGATTGAGCACTGTGGAGCTGTGCTTGCCCACCTGCCAATCTGTATGTCCTCCCTACTGTCAAATGCATAGCACAGGCTCGTGCCACTTCCAGAAGCCCCCCCCCCCACTCCGCCAGATTGGGCTGATAGCCATAGTAAGGCTCTCTGTCAAGAAAAATCAGTTCAGGAAGCAGAGCTTGTGTTGTTCTGTGTCTAGAGAATGAAAGATGAAAAAAGGAGTGATTAGAGTGACTGTACACATTAAAATTTAGAAACAGTGAATCCCAGTGAAACATAATGCTTATGAAAATGAAGCTGTTATATTAACTTCAGTGTTCATTGGAAGTGTTCAAGCACTGACCTAGTTCTATAGCAAAACAAAAATTACCAAGATAACATATAGTGTGTCTGTATTGGAAAATATGATAGCTCGCCTCTCAAGTTTATCGTTTAAAGCATCTCCTTGATGCAGTCAGAACCCAAAATACAGATCAGTTAAAAACAAATATGAACATTGTTGAAGTGGATTTAAATTTAAATAAATTTGAGAAAGAGAAATCTCATTAGAGAAAGTCACATTAGCAAACAACCATGAAACTTAAAATTCAATTATATTTAATGCAGGATTATGAGCAGAGGAACGGTATTGCTTAAATATTTAAAATTATTTGTTATTTGACAATACAGCTTTTTCACTTTGGATGATAGGGAGGCTTGTTGAAAATGTTGAAAAATTTCTTCTTGTTAATTTTTCTGACTTCACTTGAGATAGTTTGTTGTATTCCGTTTGGGATTTTCCTGAACTTTTATTAGTGCCTTCAGATGTTCATTAACCTCTGTACTCTGTTTGGAGAAGGAGAACAGCAGATTGATTCAAGGTTAATGCTTGTTTTTAGAAGGTCAAGTCTTAGAGGTAATGTAAAGGGTGAAAGGCCACTGTTAGCAAGAACTCTTTCACCAAACTTTGCCACAATACTCACAATTGCAAGTTGTATACTATAGCTAGATTTTAAGTTCAAGGGTATTTTATTTTAAACAAAATCTTGGATTGTTCCAATTACTGCATTTCATAAAGGTATGACAAAAAGGACTATGAGTGAACTTCCTTGTATGCAACAGGATTCCAACACTAGGGGAGCACAAAAAGATCTGTAAAATTCAGATTTGGGACTAATCACCACGAAATTTTCTCTAAGAAATAGCGATCCCAGGTGGATGGCATGAAAGTGGGTATGCAGCTGGAATTGATCCAGCCACTGTATATTACCTGGTAGTCTGAACAACCTGTATTTTCTGCAAATTTTGTATCTTTTCTTTCCTTGCAGATATATCAGAATCGTTGGAACACACAACACAGTGAACAAAGTTTTCCATATTGTGGCTTTTGAGTGCATGTTTACCAACAAAACCTTTACTCTTGAGAAAGGTCTCATAGGTAAGTGATTTGATTGTTCAATTTCTTTTCTTCTCGTTATTTGTTCCTATTGTGGCCCGTAGCACACAATTTATAATAGTGTCATATGTCTGGATTTTGAGGAGCAGAATGACTAGGGACCTGAGTAGTGTAATGGTTAGAGTGCTGGACAAAGAATGGAGAGGCTGAGTTAAAATCCTTACTGAGCCATCCATCCCACTGAGTGACCTTGGACGAGTACCATAACTTACCCCACAAGGCAATTCTAAGAGGAAACAGGGAGAACCACCATTAGGGATGAATAGGATAAAAAAGTGACATACAAGATAGATTTTACCTGCAAATCCTATTCTAAAATCTTATGCTGTTGGCTTGCACAAATATAGATGGCTTTGTGGAAGTTTAGATGCTTTTTGTTTCACTAAATACATTTCGCTAAATGTATATGTGCAGGATTGTGATAAGTAAACCATTTCTAGTTCCTGGCTTTCACATAGTACCCATGCTCCACAGCCATATGATATTGTGGCACCCAGCCAGTATATTTCTAAAGTGTTGCCAGAGCAGAAGCAGTAGTACAAGGCAGTGCATTGATAGGGCAAATTAAGTTACCTCTTGACTCCAAGGCAGTGGTAGACTCAGCAGTCATTGCACTTCATCATAAATAATTACTTGCTGATGCAGCAGATTGTACATTCAGATTCTCAGGTAAATCACATTTTTATAATTCTTCTTTTACAAGGTGATCCTATGCTATAGTGCTTGGATTCCAGAGGCAGCACTGTGTCAGCTCTCGGAGTTGATTGCTGACTTGAAAGAGAGTTTTATATTCATTTTCTTTCCAATCTAAATGGGAAATCTTGATATTGCAAAATCTGCAAAGCTTAAGGTTGTAAAGTTTTAAATGTCTCTTTTATAGCAAACATTAAATGGCAAGTTACCCT